>NC_085141.1:14420843-14742559 GCF_024139115.2 Armigeres subalbatus
TGGCCTTTTAAAAATTCAATCCATCTATGCTTCCTACGTTCCTAAAATTTGGTTGATGAACTGCGGTAAGCTGACAAAGTAACGTCCGGTTCTGCTGTGCGGCGAGTAAATTAATAAAAAAGTGAATATCCTTTATAACTAACACAATATCCTATCCCAAGATACCTGATATCTGGTTGGCTACAGCGTCGATTCACCTATGTCTGGCGTATTGAGGAGCTCCATAATCGTCGGTCTTATGCAATGTTCCTCCAGTTTTCCCGATCGTTCAGTCAGGGTCCCCAGGTCCAATCCCACCGCGTGCAGCCAGCATGTTCATGGCCTTACACGAAGTCGCCGGCCCCTAACTGGTTCTATGTTTAATATTGTTTTCGCTATTCCTTCTTCCGACATTCGCACTAAATGACCAGCCCACTGAAGTCTGTCGTATTTTATACGATTCATAATATTTTCTTCTATTTCTTCCTATTCCAAAACAATCATGGAAATGCAGAGGTAATCCCGTTCTCTCGTAGCAACGAGAGTCGGACTAACAATCCTTCTCTTCCTATATGACCGTAAGGACGTGGCCGGCGCTGTTATTGACTAAACATATTTGAGCTTGCGAAACGTGTACATTAAAAATGCATAGCTGCCCCCAAGCTCCATTAATTTGGTTCTTTGTGCAATTTTGCAAGTTCTGGTCAATTACGGAATAGAAAATACGAATTAGATGGTCATAATGCTCATTCTCAAGCTAATGCTCATGCTCCTCATGGAAGAAAATATGTGTTTGAAATTCCATACGGTGGATTCCAGTGATATCTCGATGCGAGTATCGGAAGAAAGAATTCCAAAAAGAATATTTAACATTCAACTATTCGGTTCAAAAGACGTCGTGAAAGACCACGAGCACGTTTAGGAAAACTGGCCGCTAAAATACGCTCGCCATTAGCGTAACGACGCTGTCGCCAATCAAGTATCCGTATTCGCTGAAAAGACTTTGACTACTGAGCGAGGTATTGGTTTAATTCATCATTTTAGCACATAGAGATGATAGGGCTATGCACTAAGCTTCCGTCTTACCAAAATCAAATCCATCTTCTTAGTCCACCTTGCTTGGCTTTCGTGCGTTACTTACTGAATAGGCAAACGTAAAATCCATCGCATAGCAGTCGTATAACCGTATTCGATAATCTTGATGCAACATCTCCAATATAAACATTTCAATCTAAAAAAATATATAACCGATGTAAGGTTGGGAATTGGTTGTTCTGCCAACTTCAGCATTCACTGGTTGACTGGTGTCTAATCATACTTACACTTTGCTCAACGCAATAATCTACATCTTCAAGATAGATTTTATTCAGCAGTGTTGCTGTAGCTTCTGCCTAGAAAAGAAAAGAAATTGTATAAAATATCTCTAGTGGAATCATTTTTGATTATTTACCTCTTCGGTCATATTAGTGCACAATGAAATTGAGTAATAAAACTGAAGTAGGCACATCAATATGAACAGCGTTGAACTCAACGTTTGCCCATATAATGAGTATTGTATTATGAAGTTGTTCATTAAACTGATATAGTTATAATAGCTCTGTTGAAAGAAGGTTATTACTATTTTTTTGTTCACAACGGCATACATTTATCATACAACCTCAGTTAAAACGACTAGAAACTGGAATAATGTAATCAACATCAACGGAACGCTTAAAGTACGAGTCATTTTCTGAACCGTTTCGCTAGTTATGCGATGCAGATAGCATAGTTGATTGATTTCCGTTGTCACTGAGGTACAAATGTCTACTTTATGCTTGAGATTCTTTTGCCAAAAATGTTCATTGTATAAGATGTTTTGCAGTATATGAATTGAATCTTTTATTCTTTTGTTAAGGGCAAAATATAGCATAGAACTCACAATGATGGCTGCTTGGAACAAGTTGCAGATCGTCAACATGAGCATTATTGAATAGCTATTTAGAATCCAGGAGATGATATCACTTATATTCATGCCTACGAAGAATGGAATGAACATACCGAAAGTTATAGGGAACAAGACGTAATCTACAAGTATGACCTTTCGAAGATATTTTCTTAAAAGTTTCTCATCGAGAATATCTACTTTGGTGTATAGAAAACAGTAGATTGTGGCGAAGTTATTACAAATTTCCATTATGGTAATTCTCTCTATCAACACCTTGACACAAGAAGCGATTACTACAACGTAGGTGATTATCATTTCTAAGATTACCATTAAATTACTAAGATTTGATGTATTGTCGTTGATGTTGAAGAAAGGTCCTCCTCATCCAGGACATGCGTTTTAAAATTTGGTGAGAGAATTCCTTTATACATAATATATATATACACATAAATATTTACCAAATTATCTGACTATTGACAAAAAAAAAAACCATCACGGCACCCGATTGAAGCGATTTGGACAGGAAGCGTGGAATAGCCAACCTCCTATTGTTCACATCTCGCGGACAAAGGGCGGCTCTTCTCCCCATTTATTGGGTCAATCTGGGTAGGGATGGCTAGATTATATTATTGTATGTACGAACTTTCTTCTGGAAGGAGATTCTCTATTTATCCCGTGGATTCGCATAAGTGTCTTTGCTTATGGAACCACCCCACCCATTTTTGGCCCTTCATACAGGAGTTTGATGAAATACATACAATAGTATAATCATGATCAAATCGTTTGTCAGATATGGCCAGTGCTATCGGCAGGTGCCTTGCTACAATAGATGGTAGTATCATCATCATCATCATCATCAAGATTTGATGTATTGTCGTACACCATCTCAATCAAATGGTAATAAGCAATTGGGAGAACCAGAGTGGCAAATGTGACTTGTAAAATGGATAGAATCAGGTTCCATCGCAAAATGTAGAATCGTTTGCGCCTAGAATCGATGGATAAAGGTAATATACCCAGTAGCTGCAGAGGTTGGAAAACAAGAATATTAAGATGATATACGGTTCGACTGTTCGTGTACATTTTGCGTCACGTGAACTGAGGTAAGTATTCAGGTTTAAGACTTGGTATATCAGGGTAATGATTAGTACGTATATCTGTACTTCAAGTTTACTTGAGCAATGCAAACAATATATTAAATGAGTTGTAGACAGCCATAGCAAACATAATAAATTTTATGATGTTATGAATCCGCATTTATGATGCAGTATATAAATCAATGGAAGGTCGCTGTATAATAAGTCAATGGACAGTCTGCAGATGAATTATATATAACCAGAGCTTACAACATGACATCATCCAAATTCTCGTCCCCGACGATTATTTCTCAACCGCATTCCGACCAACTTCTTTTGATTTTTACTATACCTTGTTAGTATCCTTAGGTTCTAGTGATTAGTAAACCAACAAGTAATTTGGTTGAAACGGGACTGAGTGAAAGTCCAGTGGCAAGAATACGCGGTGCTGCCTAATCCTTATGAGCATTTCAAACTTTACTATCTGGACATGTTATAGCAACATTTGATTACAATAATTATACGGATTCGTATTATGTATAATCCCTTGATTGTGGTAATGGAACAATACTTATTGAGCGGATAGGAAAACAGTTTGAGCAATGCAAATCAGTACAATGTTTTATACAATCTCCTTCACCACACTAACTGGACATCGCCTCAGACTTCTAATAAACACATACCAGGTAACCGGTGGATGGAAAAAAAGAAAGTATCTCCGTCCTGAAAAATAGCGAATAATTTGGTGATTATCTATATACCATAAACAATGTTGCCTGTTGAGTAGTTACCCAATTAGCTGCAGAACACTACGATATAGATTAAATTGCACGATTCTTCTAACAGATAAGATTGTTCCGTTCATACTTCTCAAAGTCATCCGGTGCAAGATGATGACCGTCTCCGAGGGCTAGATCGTATTCCTTTGTGCATGGATTACTTTTAGTGGGCTGTGGTTGCTTATTTTATTCCGGATTAAACAAATATCTGCACAGATCTAGCGATTGTCATACTTCCAATTCAAAGGAAGAATTTAGATATTTAAAATTATCCGTAATTCTATGGACTTGATTATGACAATTGTCACATGTCACAAGCGTTCACAGGGAAACAAATTCTTCATCAACTTCGAACACATCCCCATCAAGCACTACCTCAGCACCAACACCACTAGGCCTCGATGCCCACATAGCGTCTTTTTTCAACTCTGCGTGCACATCGACGTTAAAAAGACGCAAGTGTGCATGGGAAAAAGCGGTAACCGAGCGTCACCGCGCCGATGCACATTACCCGCGTTATTTCACCGCTGCGTGTACGTTGCGTTGAAAAGACGCTTATGCATCGACCCTAGGTCTTCCTCTATCTCTACCTGCCACCATGTACTTTGTCTTGGTAGATTTAATGGTTAAGCATATCCCCGCAGTCTCCCTCTTCAGTGGGACAAAAGCCTACACTACTGCCCTGCGATCGATTCCAATGGGGTTGATGTCGTCCAAAAGCCCAGGAGCATATGCGACCGTGTGATGATAGTGCCGTTCCTCTGCAGTCAGATCAGGAGGTTAGGATGGAAGAGTGCAATGTTGAACAATAAATTCGAAGTGCATCACCCTGCTTCAATCCGTCTAAGATCACAAACGCGGTTGACCTTCGTCTGCAATCCGAATATTTGATTTCAGCTATCCAGCGTTGCACGTATCAGTCTAATTAGTTTCGCCGGAAAACCATGTTCGGACATTATCTGCCACAGCTCATTTCTCTTTACTGAATCGTACGCTGCTTTGAAATCAATGAACAGATGGTGAGTCCAAGTTATACTCCCGGAATTTATCAATTATCATCCGCAGACTAAACGTTTGATCCGTCCTTGATTGGCCCTCACGAAAACCTCTTGGTATTCGCCGACGAAGGACTTCTAGTATGTCACCAAATTCCCTCTCGGTCATTGCACATGCGGGCACTGGCTCAGTCTTATGCCGCCACCATTGACGGTTCGTAAAACCTCCGCATATCGTTTCTATCAATGTTCTCCTCGCTTCAGCTATCACACTCTCTTCGCATTGCCCTTTTTCTGCGGTGGATTCGTTTCTCTTCTGCCCTTGCTACAGTGTACCGCTCTCTGTTGGAATGGGTACGAATCACTAGCATTCGACTTCTAGCAACATTTTTCTTGTCCGTCACTCGCTGACCTCCTCATCATACCAACTATTTCGTTGACGTCGCTATGCAGTGCCTAACACTTCCTGTGCTGTTGTAGTCACAGCTTCGTAGATATTTTCCCACAATATGTTAACGTTGCCAGATCCGGTGGCATCTTATATCCGCTCGTCCAGCTTCTAGTGGTATTGTTCAGCAACTCCTTCAACTGACAAGCGTTGGATATTGAAACGAATCGTTCTGTTGTTTCGTGAATTCGTGACGCTGGAAAGTCGCGCCGAATTTTGCAACCATAAGGTGTGATCCGGTTAATGTTCGGACCTCTGAAGGACCTTACATCTATAACATCCGAGATATGTCGTCCGTCGTTCAACACGTGGTCTATCTGTGAGCAAGTGTCTCCACTCGGATTTTGCCTGGTGTGTTTGTGGATATTCTTACGTGCGAAGTAGGTACTGCTGATTGTCTATAGCAGCAGCAAAGATTATAAGTCGCAGACCATTATCGTTGGTAGCGGAATGAAGCTTCCGTACCAACGACAGAACGAAACTTTCTCTTCGATCTGCGCATTTACATCCCGATGACAATCTTTACATCGCGTGTTGGGCCTCTCCGTGAGCTCTCAAGTCTCATAGAACTCATGAACTAAAGAACCATAAAACTTGTTTTTATTATTATTATTAGCCTCGTTTGATGATCTTATAAACTTCGTAGTTCTTCAAATATTCTGGCTTGCATTTGCTCCTTGGACTTCGTTTTTCAAGAGGACCATTGGTCGGTGCTTCCTTCAATTCATTAGCAATACGCGTCTTTGTGGAACTAGTGACACCTTCATCTAATATTGTAGTTCTTGTATTGACTGGATTGCAAGGATCATAAGTTTTGCATGATTGATGTGGCGATCAAATTCTGCTTCCGTGTATAAATTCTTGAGTAATGCGAGTTCCATTTTTTAACGATTACATGAGGTTGTGGATTGCTATTTGTCTCCAATTTGTTTCGTTTTAAATTTCTCACAACAACGTGATCTCAACATCAATTTTGGATTCCTTCGCTCTTCGTTTTGTATCTCCATATATCCTTTCTTTTTCTTTCTTTGTTCGGTTCGGTGCAATATTTATTTCTGAAACCTATAAACATCCTGTGCAGCCTCTAACGTAATCTTGAACCATGAGATCCATACGATTCCACCAGACTTTTTCCTAAGACGTTTTTCATTGCATCACGGCCCAAATGTGGTTCATGAGCAAGTTCCAAACTTTTGCTTATGGGATCTTGGTATAATTATCCTATTATTCTTCAATCTAATTTCCATCAGTCGATAAATCATGTGCAACTGCTCTGTATCTTGATAAAGTCTTAGCCATCTTCGAATTGGGTATGAAATCCATCTCATAAGTTCTGTCAATTCAATATCTTGGCTAGTAGCAGCAATAATATCTTCTAATGGTATAGCTACAGGACGTCATCGAAGACACCAAACGTATGATTCTATCGCTTTCTTCGTCGAAACTGTGATTGCTAATATTTATTTCTTGCATAATCGTGAAAAAGGATCAGCAATATTTGTTTTCTTGGGCGATATATTACTTTTCAATTATACGACATTGAACGAAGCTTCCACCTTTCTATACGTGCACTTGGTTTTGCTCTGTCTCGAAAATCGTTAAAAATGATTTGTGATCCGTAATTTTTTTCCATAAAGATAATAATGAAATTTTTCAGGTGCCCATACAAGGGCTAGGGCCTCCCGCTCTGTTTGAGCATATCTTTTTTCCACTTGTGATAATGTTTTGGAAGCGTAACTAATACCTAACCCTAAGACATCCGTCATCAGATTTTTGTGAGTACAGCACAAGACAACTGGACTTGCGTCAGCTCAACAAGTTTCTAGGGCGGGATTGAAATATGCTCGTCTCGTTTCTTGCTAATGCAGATTTGAGATCATCAAACGCTTTTGATGCGTTGAGGTCCATTCAAATGGTACGCCTTTTTCTTGAGATTGTATAAAACACTTGCAATGGTGATAGATTGGGAATTTACCTGTTGACAAAGGTGACAAACCCATAAACTTCGGACTTCTTCTGCTGAACGAGGTTGACGAAACTGTTTGATAGCCTCAGCTTTCCTTGAAACTTTCGAACAATTGGCTGATAGATCGTATCCAAGAAATTCTATCTCCTCAACGCATTCAATAGTTTTGTCATTATACAAGAAAATGTTTTTCTCTGCTAGACGTTTCTTCACCAAATTTTTCCTGAATTTAAGAGTTTCTGGATCTGGTGCATGTATTAAAAATTAAAATGTCGTCGATATAAATAATTAGCCATGGTATATCCGCTAATATGGTCTCCATGCATTTTTGGAATAATTCGGGAGCAGCAGAAAAGCCGAGAACCAGCTTTTTGTACCGCATCAATCCTAGCAATAAATCTGAATTGTATTATCTCTTAACCAGTTTATATATAATAAATCAAACCTAATGGGAAAATGAATGTGATAATATACCGACACTCTTCGTGTAATATTAATTGGTGGAATGCTTGCTTGATGTCAAACTTGGTAAAATATTTGCTTCCTTTTAGATGACAAACCATTTGTTCCAAAGTCGGTAATGGGTGAACTTCTCTAACAATCGCTTTGTTTGCTTCCCTTAAATCGATGATAATTTGCATTTTTCCTCTTAATCAGCATTGGAGAAACCCATTACGATGCTCCATGAACCCTTTCTATCACATCTTGTTCTTCTAACTCTTTCAACTTTAGAAGGGTTAACTTCTCAAGAGGGATCGGTATGCGTCTATAAGCTTGCCTCACTGGCGGTACCGATTTATCTATTTAACACATGCCGTCATATCTATACATACTCTCGTTTATATTATTTACTGAACAAATTAAAACAATATTTAATTCTCACCTTTGATACAGGGTGAAGCACAGCTTCTCGTTGCATTGAGAAATTTCAGTACACCCAGTTTCTTAGCTGTTTTTCCGGAGAGCAATCGGTCCCTATGAGCCATATGTTCGATCGGATTTTTTTTCAATCTTTTCAGGTAAAAGTGGTACTTCTATTCAAGATTTGGAAAAATCTGAGAACATCGAAAAATAAAGTCGACCGAACAAGACACAAAATGAACTAAAGACTTTCAGGGAGCAGAAGAAGAAAAAAGAAGTGAATAACATGCTGCATATGTCCGAATATAGGCCCATAAGTTATACGATAAACTTGTGTGTGGAAGATCGTTATGCAAGGCGATGATGATGATAAACCATGAGTGAAGTTCGGTTATAAAATACTTCCATGGGACCATTTCAAGATAATCCGTACTGGTAAAGTATTGACGAAGTCGAGTCAAGTACGAGACACTGAAGACGACCACACAGTTGTGGTCGAAATACGTATCTGCAAAGATCTCGAAAATAATTGATGGAATTAAATGGAGAGTACTTAACTCGTCTTAGACGGTTGAAGTATTGACTATGTTGGTAAGCAAGTTTATCAAGGAAAATTCTGTAAAAAAGCAATGATTTTGTAAGCAATTTGTGAGTGTGTAATGCTTTCAAATGCATTTGCAGCGATCGATACAATAGCAGTTGATGTGTATGTTCAGGAATTCTTGTAGCGGAAGTTATTGTCCATTATCCGAAAGCATCATAATCCAGCACTATTTTGGAAGGTTTTGATTTCAGTGTATTACGCGATGAACGTATTTTTTTGTGGTCAAAGGCTCGGATGCGTGTTTGCCCAGTACCACAAATGTTCAACCTTTGATAACTCACATAAAGTCCCTTCAAACCAGACAAAGGTCTTACATATACATTATACAATGCATATACATGTACATTAAATGCACGAATCTATCCACTACAACGCATCAGTTAGATTTGCCAACATTCGGTGCTGCGAGGTGCCATTCTATTAGGCGGGATCAATTTCCACACTTTTCACATGTTCTGATAAGGTACCCCGGGGCAAGTGGGACCTAAAAAAACGCTAGTTCAGCAAAATCGCTAACGCATACTTAGAAAACAGGGTATTTCAGGACATTAACCACGGATACATCATTATATGCTTCCGTTGTTGAAGTGTAGACGTGTTGTAAGCCATTTATTCAGTTACAAAAATATTGGTAGTGACATAAATAAATTTACCTGTGGGACCCACTTACCCCTTCAAACTGGGCAAGTGGGACCTACTCTGCTCTATACTGTCGAACGAAGCTAATTTGAAGAATGTAAATATAATGTTCATGTAATTTCTGAGCCGTAGTATTTCAGATCATGGATGGAGTTTTATTGCTTGTCAGACTTTTGTTTTTGGCAAAAAAAGGGATTACAATGTTAACAGATATAAAAACAAGAAAACAGCCAGTTTACTGTTTAATTGTCTGTTGTCTGGTTTTACATTAGCTTACTTTCTAACCAAATGTGCTAGATGGAAGAGATAAGCAAATCTTTGTTCACTTTTCGAATGATTTATTCTCTGTTTAACATAAATTATTACATAAATTAGAACTTCAAAAGGAACGTTTTTATTCAGGCGGTGTTGTAAATTTGTAATAGAACGAAATGGCCAATTTATGTCTTAAGCACTTTATTTATCTGAAAATCTGTTAGGGTAACCGTACCCTTAGTGGAGGTAGCACCAATAGTGGAGGTAGTGGGGTTTTAATGAGATTTATCATATTTATACACTTTACGATCGTTTTAGTTGATACGTCGTGCTTTAAATATCCTGTTGAATGCAACTTATCTTAAGATTTCGCTTGAAAAACTATTGAAAACAATGATTTTCTTTAACAAAATTGACTCCCTTGCACCTATAGTGGTGCAACTGTACCAATAGTGGCGAGCCTCATAAGAAACCAATGGATAGCACCACTATGGGAACCAAAATTAATTTTTACCGCCACTAAAGGAACAGTGTACCCATAGTGGTGCAAGCAATATTTGGTAATTGTTGATGTTAAATGACATCTATCTCATTTTTGTTAGCAAATTTATTAGTTTATCTGTTGGCTAAGATATTAAAACTGTAAATTTCCCATAATTATCAATTTTTAAAAAATATTTTCTTTTGTGGATCTACTAATACCTCCACTATTGGTACCGTTACCCTAATCTGATGTAAACGGAAAAAAATGCATAGTTATAACCATTGCTCTTTTCCACGAGGGAGTTAATTTTCAGAAAATAAAATACACATTTGGTAAATCAACTGTACATTACTTCTTGACAACTAAACCAACGATATCAACTGCATTTGATTCAAATCCATATGATATATGAGTGTCGAAGTTATTCTTCACTAGACAACAATCTAAAAACAGGTAAAATGGCTCTATCGAAAATGTTGTTCAAACATGTCCAACTTGCCCCATGTATGTTAAAAATCAAGGGAAATTGAAAATTGCAGATTTTGGCTTTAATCAAAACTTTTAAATAGTTTTTGATGCCACATAATTATTTAATTGCTCAAAATATTCACTTTCCACATCAATGATGAATTTAGAAACGACTATTTTATTGGAAATCCATTGAATTAAAATAAAACTGGTAGATTTTGGCGGTAGTCTAACGTCATGATTAAACAATACCATTAGTATGGTGCCGCAAATGGTTTTGATTTCATTTTTTTTGTGTCAGGCGAATTCGTTGATAATTCTGCTTCATCTTTCTAGAAAGTTGTTAACATTAAAAACGTTCACGGATTAATCGGCAGCCATAGTACCCACTTACCCCGTATTTTAACTTGCCCCGGGGTACCTTGTATTTTTTTGCTTTGGAATGTTGTCCCATTATCATTGCATAGACCCTAGACCTCAAGCATCTGCTTCAAGACAAGGTTCGTGACTTCTACATCGATCTTGGTAGTTTCAATTACGTACAAATGTCAGGAATGATTGATGGTTAATGACTCTCATATACTCTCCAGAACCGAAATTCTTATAAATTATTTTTCTTTAGAATCATCAAACGGCAGCAGGAAAAACTGAATATAGAAGCTGAAAAGAAAATTATTGAGTTGATCAACGACTTGTTTTGGTTATAAACGTTAAATTCCTCTTTTTACCATCTGAACGTGGTTTTTCATAAATGAAATTGTTGACCGTTCCCAGAAAAAAACGTCTTGAGCTTTCTGAGCTCCTGCAATAAAGAATGTATTTAGCAGTTTTTTCGATATTTAATTCATCATATACTGCAATAACTTCATTTTACCGATGAATTTTGTTTTGAAATCAGTAAAATAAAGCTGGAATTACAGTTTATTTGATTAAATTTTACCAATATCCGGTGAAATAAATCAAATCAATCGAACGTACCGTAAATTTTAATGTTTACCGAAGTCTTCCGTAAAAAAATACCGAATAGCGAAATCTATGTTAAGTGTGTGGTTCTGCTTAAAGGCCTTCCTTAGTCGTGCGGCCACTAAGCAAGACCATGCTGAAGGTGACTGGGTTCGATTCCTAGTCTGGTCTAGGAAGTTTTCCTTGATGAACTTATAATATCCATAAAAAATCACGAAAATAAAGATCTCGCGCTTAGGATCATAAGGGCGTAACTGTATTGATCGATTTCTCTTCATCGAATTTTCCTTTCGTTAATACTTCAACTGAATTTAAAGTTACAACCATGGTTGTTGCTTCTGGTGCAAGCTGCAACTATCCTTTATCGCCCCGAACCATAAAATCTGAGGTAATCTACCGAAATTCGCTGCATTTACCAGAAGAAAACATCGATGAAGAGAAATCGATCAATGCAGTTACGTTCCTATGATCCTAAGCGCGAGAGATACAAAAAAAAACTAGGCAATTTTCGGGTTGGAAACTTTCTTTACTTGGGCATAAAAGTAGGATCTTGTTACCTTCCAAGAATGGTAACATGACTTAGAAATATATCGATAAATCGATTATTGGATGCGAGTTAATATCAATCTGTAAAAAACTCTGACAATAGTGCTGTCCAATGAGCAGCTCGAAGTAGCTCGAAGTTGTTCCCGTCCTGCTCGCTCTTTTTTGTCAACAAATGGGCATGAGCAGGACAGGGAGAAACTTCGAGCTACTTCAAGCTCTCATTGGACAGCACTAAAACTTCACTTATCAGAATGAATCTAGTAGACCTGTGCGCCGATCTACTTTGGACCGGCGGCGGCGTGAACGTAATTTTCTATCGGCGGCGGCGGCTTAGCCGGCGCCACGCCGCGATGGTTCTCGGCATCGGCGGCGGCGGCTCGGATCGGCGCGATTCAAAATTTCTTCGGTGTTGAAGAACAATTGTTTTTTGTAATATTATTTGCATGTCTCGTGCATTAATGGCAATAAGCATAATTTATATTGTACGCTGTTAAAGAATCCTTCAGGAATATAATGAGAAAATGCACCTGAGATTCCTTTAAATTTTTTTTTAGGAATTTCATTACTTTCTCTCCAGAAATTCTTCTTGAAACCTCTTCATAAATCTTAATTCCTAGTGAAAATACTATCAAAAATCTTTAGTTCTTTAGCCTGGCGGCCACAAGTCAAGACCACAAGGTGACTGGATCCATTTCATGGTACAGTGTAAGTTTTTTTGTTCTTCCGTATACCTATGTGCATCCTCGTGTTAGTGTTAAAACAAAGGAATGCAAAAAAAAGTGAATCTACTTAGAAACCTTGCAGTTAGAAACTGTAGAAGTGCTTGATGAACACCAAGCTGCGATACAAAAATTTTCAAATGGAGGATGTAATGTAAACAAAAAAGATCAGATGAGAAAATTCCTGAAGGTCAGAAAACCCTACAAAAATATACATGGAAATGGAAATTTTCCATGAGTTCCCCATACATAAATTCTGGGACACGTATTATTCATCCCTTGGAACTTCTGGACAAGGAAATCCCTAAAACTCATAGATATGGAATTTTTGGAGTGAATTAAAAACTGGGAGTATAAACCCCTCCCCCTCCCACAATTTCACAGGAATTCTTGAAGAAGAAACATTTTAGAAGTCCCCAGAATACAAGGAGAAGAAATTTCCTATGAAACATTGGAGAAGATATCCTCATAATTCGAGAGGAAGGAATTCCCTAGAGTTAGGATGAGGTGAATAATTCGCCGGGGTTCTCGGAGGATAAATTCCTCCAAATTCCTTAAGGAGAAATTCATTTTAATTTTTGGGGGAGGGATTCTACAAAATTCGTGCGAGAGAAATTGCCCTAACCTTTGGAGGGGCAAAAACCCTAAATGAGATTTAGGAAAATTTCTGTAGAAGGAATTATTGAAGGAAAAATATTTATTTATTTATTTATTTTTATTTAATTCTTATGTTTCAATGACTATAAGGATAAAAATGTACCCCAAATCTAATTATTATATGTACAAACAAATATGTTCATAATACAGCAATCAGAATTCATAAGAAACACGTCAATACAATTAAACAGGACATATCAATCTTCAATTTTTGTGTTAATTTGTGCCTCGAAAGTGTGCTGCAAAAAGTCGTTGTAGAATAGCTGGCAATGAATTAAAATCAAAGAGATGGAACACTGCGTTAGAATTGGAATATCCCAGAGCTTCTGAAAAAGGATTTCTCCAAAAATACTAATCTTAGAGTTCCTTAGAGTTCTTTATTTCCTAGAATTCCTGGAGGAGAATTTCTCCAAAATAGCTAGGAAAGATTTTCAGTGAGAGAAAAGAATACCTGCGTTGCTGGAAGGGAGATTTTTGGGGTGGATTTATTCCCCATAATTCCTGAATGGGCAAGTTCTAAGACCACCTGAGATGGTAAGAATGATTGGTAAATCAGTTTCCGAGAATTCATGGAGCAGGAATTTCCTAGAGTCATAGAGAAATTGTTAAAAATTAAAGAAAAATAACGGGGAAGGGTTGTTTGGCCGAAACTCATTCGGCCGAAAGCCATTTGGCCGAATGCCACTAGGCCGAACAAACCATTAGGCTGAAACCCATCTGGCCGAAAGGGTCGCTTGACCGAAAGGGTCGTTTGGCCGAAAGGGTCGATTGGCCGGAAGGGTCATTGGCCCGAAAGGGTCGCTTGGTCGAAAGGGTCATTTGACAAAAAGGGTCATTTGGCCGAAAAGGTCGTTTGGGCGAAAGGGTCATTTGGCCGAATAGGTCATTTGAAAAGTGAGAAATTAGGAATAAGAAAAGTGACGTCTCACTTCTCACTCCTAATTTTTCTCTTCTCACTGTAAAAAGTGAGAAGCGCAAAATGAGTGAGGAGCGTAAAGTAAGTGGTGAGACGTCTCACTACTCACTTCGCGCTCCTCTTTTTTTACAGTGTGTAGAGAGAAATGAGGAGTAAGAAGATAGACGTCTCAATTCTCATTCCTTGTTTATAACGTCTCACTGTAAAAAAATTAGGAGCGTGAAGTGAGTAGTGAGACGTCTCACTACTCACTTCGCACTTCTCATTTTTTTACAGTGAGAAGTTAGAAATGAGGAATAAGAGTTGAGACGTCTATCTTCTTACTCCTAATTTCTCACTTTTCAAATGACCTATTCGGCTAATTTTTTTTCTGCCAATTGTCCTATTTGGCCAAATGACCCTTTCGACCAAATGACCCTTTCGGCCAAATGACCTTTTCGGCCCAACGACCCTTTCTGTCAAGTGACCTATTCGGCAAAACGACCCTTTCGGCCTAATGACCTTTTCAGCCTGGATAAATTTCAGCAAAACGACCCTTCCCCTTCAAAATAACAGTCTGCAGGGGCGCCAAAGTCCCGAAATTCTTGGAAGTAGAATTCCCCATTATTTCTGAAGCAATAAATGATCAGAACTCCTGGGTAGGAATTCTCAAGAACTTCTACAGAAGGTATAACCATGTATTCTTGAAATACCAGTTTCCCAGAATTGCTGAAGAAAGAATCTTGAAAATTTTCTGGGAAAAGAATTTGTCTGATTTAAATAATCCAAAATTTTTAACAGAGCAATTCCTCAAAACTCTTAGTGTGGGAACTCCCGACTTCTTGGAGGAGTCTTGAATCCCCAGAACTTCTGCAGAAAGAATCGCTGGTGGCGGAGTTCCCGAAATTTCAGAATCCCAGAAATGAATTTTCCAGAGTTCCGGGAGAAGAAATTTCCTAGGAAGGGTTAGCTAAAAATGTACCTGGATGACCAGTTATGTTAAAAACACGAGCATGATGGCCATGCATTTCGTAGTTGCTACTCCGTGTTTGACCAGTTGGTATATTTTAATTGGATGCCGAAACGAGCTTTTTTTACTCATTTCGAATTTTAACAGTTAACTACTAGAACTAATCAAGTTGTAGGTATAGGGCTAGAAGATGGAAACGGTATGAAAGTCCATTTCCAGTTCTAGAGATTGCTAGAGCATGAGAAATATATGAAAAGATACAAAGTAGGAGGAATGGAACAGGCCTGGGACTGAACCCACGACCTTCTGCGTATAAGGATGAAGTGGTAGCCATATGACCACCAGGGGCGTTATATGACTAGTTATGTAAAAAAGTAGCTCAAAAATATTTCTAGCTCTCTTATGTATGAAATGGCTCAACGATGATTATGTCATTGTCAGAAATGCTATGCTGTTTACCGTATCGAACCAATTGATGGCACATTACATCATGTCTGCCATCAGTTACAAAATCATATTTTCTAAAATTTCGTTCGATTAAGCAACTAGGAATTATGTTTCTGCCCGACTTTGGGCCCCACGTCTTCTCTTTAGCAAATACAATTTTAAGCGCAACGGATCGTTTTCCAATTTTTATAATAATTAGAAAAGACTCATCCCTACCGATTAAGAAAAAATATACATCCCAGTCCATACAAGAATTGCCTGAAGTATAGGCCTTGAGCTCCTTGAGGGCTGCAAGTTTTATTTTTATTCGTTTATGCTGACTGTTGTCCATAAAATTAAATTTGATGAGAGTTTTCCATCCCAGTTCATCCAAGAATTCTCTGGAGTTTAGGCATGAAGATCTGCTCGCGTACCCAAAAGGCTATTATCTCTTTTTCACAATGGATACCTAATTAGTATTGAGCGTCTTAGGGGAAGCCTTGAAAATTTGTACGCTTTTTATTCCATACATCCAAATTGGATATCCGCTCAAAAATTATTTCAATGCAGGTCTTCCGAGAATTTCCTTGAGTTTACGCTTTATTGGATCTTAGATATGTCTAAAAACGGTTCATGTTCTATGTGATCCAAATAACCAAATTGGATACCATTTTGATAAGAAAATTATTTTGAGCTTTTTAGTGGAATGTCTTCACTTGTCATAAGACGAGTTAATACCATCCCATTGAATTCCACCACTTAATTGTATCTTGACAGATACGTATTTCGACCTCAAAGGTAAGGCCGTCTTCAGTGTCTCGTACTTAAGTCGAGTCAAGTACGAGACACTGAAGACGGCCTTACCTTTGAGGTCGAAATACGTATCTGTCAAGATACAATTAAGTGGTGGAATTCAATGGGATGGTATTAACTCGTCTTATGACAAGCAAATTGGATAACCCTTAAACAAGAAGTCAAATTTCAAGAAGGAGCTAATAGATCTTTCATTACCCGTATAGACCTTCTCGGGCAGAATCTATGAACAGAATAACAAAAAATGATATGGACTTGATTGATAAAAGAGATAAAAGAACAGGCCACAATATCAAAAATTTGCACCGAAATATCATTTAAATATCAAGATATGCTATGGATAAGAAAAAACGAATGGCACTTGATATCGATCACTTATTACAAATCACATATCTTTATATTCTCATGATATTTTAGTGCAAAATATTGATATTGTCGCCTGATCTTTTATCTCTTATATCAATCATGTCCATATCTCATTTTGCTATTTTATCAACATTTGATATTATTGAGCTATTTTCGTCTACTCGGGTTAAGATCGCGGAATTCTTGGGTTACCTGAAATGGAACACATGTTGAATGTATATCCAATTTGATTCTGAGAGACGAATACCCTCTGTTGGGTAAAGTCTCGTTAAAAAGAAAAAAAAATGATTCATAAATCACTAGGAATATTGATATATAGACCGTAAGATATTAGTTTACGCGTTGAGATCTCTCTAGGAAATTATTGGAAGACCTGAAACGAACCGGGCGATAACATAGTTAGTTAATCGATTTATTTGCGCAGATTGCCATGTATCATATTTAAAAGAATTCGAAGATCAATTAAATGAAGAACAAGTAATCTTAACAAAAAATCTATTTGCATCCTAACATCAAAGTAACATGAAAAGACGGTTGAGCGTAAATGTTTTTTTTTTCAGCGGCGCAGCCGAAATTTTTCAAATGTATAAGGGTAAACGGAATTTTTCTTCTAACAAATTGGAGAGGAGGATAAATTCCCAAAACTACCCCCAGGCTACAGATCTTAAATTATTTCAACGGCTCGCTCAAAATTCACCGGCGGCGCGGTCAAAAAATTACAGCGGCGCGCCGGTCAAAAACGGTGGCGGCGGCGGCGCATAAAAATCGTCGGCGGCCGCGGCGCGGCGCGGCGGCGCACAGCTCTACTAGACCCAAAGATGCCTACCCAATAACAAATGTTACTTCCTGTGATTTTTGTGAAGAGGCAGAAGTAAACACGGTCTCTTAATGGCAAAAATCACCAATGTTCCTTCTTTTTTCCTAACTGACTGTAAGGACGTGGCTGGTTCCAGTATTGATCTTTGTATTTATTGAGTTACTAAAACTTGTACAGTGAGAATGATTGACTAATATACTGCCCATGATCGCATATTTGTAACACTCGCATTTTTGTTCATTTTGTAAAAAGCCTGTGATTCGTTCAGAAGGGTCAATTGATTGCAACTAATCCCACAAAAGTAAAATAGACTTTACTATCTTAGTTATCTGTGGTAAGGCGGAAATTATTGAGTTTGTGGGAGCTATTGAAAAACGATTTACAAAATCAACCAAAATGCAAATGTTACAAATATGCGATCATGGGCAGTATAGGCAACCGTTCAGTTGATTCGATTTTGCAATAGGGTACTGCACAGACACACCTCTTTCTCTTTTATTTTTCATAAAAGTTATAAAACAACAAGGACAGTAAATGTCATTGATGTCGTTGATTTCTAATTCCTTTGGAGTAAGAAAGAGACAAAGCAGTCCGTGTAATGTTTTTTTCATTGATTCTGGTCAATTACGAGTAGCGACCATTTATAGATATGTAGACTGTCAGTCAAAGTTTAGCTAAGGAGGTTCTGGATTCGTATTCTAACTCGATTAGAATGGTTGTATTTCGAAGCATGGAAAGACAATGTATGAAACGTGCGCTGATTAGAGTTGGTAACATATCCCAACAATGACAAAAACGAACCATGGACTTATTTTAGAAAATATGATATAATTATGTAGATAGTGGAAACTCGAATGCATGCTTAACACCTTCATAATATTATAAGTATAGGTTGAAGCAATTTTGACACAAATTGCACCATTCCATTATCGTCGGACAGCATACGCTTTTCAGTACAACCATAACTATGCGGAACATGAAGCAACTAACAAGCCGGTTGTTCAAGCTTACAGTGAAGTGTTTTGTATTGAATCTTCGCGTACTTGGTCTTTTTCCTTATAATTATAATAGCTCCGAACGTACTGTAAAAATCTCAATATTATGGAACGTCTATACTGCGCTAGTTCTACTCACCAACCTAGTGGTGTCAGGATACACCAACTTGGCTTCCTATAAATACATAATGATAGCTCATCCTCATTACAATCTGTTCATGTTCGGTATCAGTTTGATTGTTTCCTACGTTGGAAGTACATTGGCGTATTTAACCATTCTCGTCTATGCAAAGCAGTTTGAAGAATTGCTAAACCACTGTCTCAAGCTATGGTATACTCTGAGAACAAGTTGTGCAGATGACGTAGATCGGAAAATCTTTTCTCGTTTCTTTGTGAAAATGATATTGGTCGACGGTACGAGTGCGATTGGATCTTTTATAATTCGAGCAGTTCAAGCAGTTCAACGGCAGCGGATATCTAACCTCACCGAAGCAATAACCTTTTTGATAAATTTCAATATGAGTGCCTTCTCGACGAACCTTTTCATAGCGGTTGCTTACTTAGGTGGGCATTACTTCCGGTTGATCAATTGGAGAATTCGCCAACTTAATCAACGATTGAAAGATTTTGAACAGAGTGAACATTTCTGGAAGGGCAACCAGTTCGAAAAGCATCAACTGTACGGAGAAATTGTGGAAGAATTGAATCATCTGGTTTTCTTGCATGAAATAGTGAATCGAACAATTTTGAAGATTATGCATCTACATGATGTTCCGCTCATACTGCTCATAATGAAACATTTCATAACGATCATGCAAGGCGTTTTTATCGCATACGTTGCCACGGTCATTGAGTTGCGTCAAAATCACGTACCATCACTTGGAACTTATGGCATGGTTACATTTTTATCAATTTTTCATTTTTGTCAGTTCTACTTTCTTACGGAAAGTGCAGCGCTTTTCACAGAGCGAGTAGGTCTCACAAACTTGTTGAGGTGTATACATTGATAGAAATAGAAACATTTATTTATAATTTCAGGGTGAAAAAACAGGTCGACTCGTGGGCGACATTACGAGGAAAGGACACTTCGAAAAATTCGATACGCAAGTAGGGCGTACATATAAGTATGACTTGAGTATAATATAACCTGCATCTATTATTTTTTCTCTCGTAGATAGAATCATTCAGTTTGGAATTAATGCATAGGAACTGTAAAATATATTGCCAAGGACTCTTTCAAATTGATTTTTCGTTGTTATACGCGGTAAGATTTGAGAGCATATATTATTGGATTCATCAATTATTTATCTTTTTTTTCCAGTCAATTGCTACTATGACGAACTTTTTGATTGTTTCTGTTCAAATAACAGGATAAGAAATTAATTTATTAGTGCCACATAAAGTACAATGAGAATAGTGCCAGGGACAGTCAGCATACGGGGATATGATTGCGGGCTTTGGACGAAGTACAACGATGTTGAATATAATCCAAACAATTTGTTTTTTTTTTCTGGTTATGTAGTAATTGAAATCCATATTAATCGTAATGGCCATTATTATGTTTGCCTTTCTAGTGGACTTAGCGTAAGATAATGCATTTCATTTAGACCCCTGGGTAAAAGGGATTTGGGTTGTACCAACACACCCAGAGATGGGGAATGTTCCTGCTTCGGCCGGGTAATAATGCCCTCAATGATTAAGTGTGATGCCTTGGCAGTAGGATGCTAGAGCGCCAACGCCGTTTTCAACTTGCGCTGACTATCAGGAATGATTTGGGTCGTAGATGTTTTGGGATGACCACCCACTCCGCTTGGTCACCCTGCGTGGTGACGGCAGCGAGACGCATTTAAGTGGGTCTGCCCATAGTTTAGGTAGGAGCGTCATAGTGACAGTGAGTCAGCGCTTCCATAGTTACTTCCAGCTTGGCAGACAAATAAGTGGAACCATCATGCTACAGGACAGTGTGGCTCCCACACTTAACGAAGACTACCTGCCAAACAAACAATTCAAGCTGAACAAGCTAGTTTTTTAGCTGAAGAAGCTTATTTGCCATGAAACAAACTCTTCTCCAGCTTCAAATGTTTGTTGGGTGGGTTATGAGCTGTACCCTGTACTCTGCTAGGTACCCTACTTTCTCCTTGTTAACGGTTTCCTATCGGATTTTACGTGGAATTTACATTGAATTCTAAAAACAGTCCCTCCCACTTTACCGAATGACCCCTAAATCCTATTCATAATCTGTCCCAAAATTGTTGAATGTGTATTCCAAATTTGGTTGAAATCTAACCATGCATTTAGAAGATACAGTTAATTTTATCATATACCCAAATGTATTAATCATCCAAAACCGCACTTGTTCGTAAAACGAACAAGGCGAGATTGCCTTTATTCGCTAAGTGTAACATTCTCCGACAAACGTTTACTCCCTAAGTAGGGGTAAAGGCTCAAACCTTGGCCCATTATGCTACGGTTGAGCACATTTATCGTTATAAATTTTTATATATTGCATTTCCAACCAGAATTATTCCACCAGCCGGCTTGCTTACATTTGGTTTTGACGCCAAATAGCAAAAAACGACGATGAATGTCCGCAATATCTAATTAAAACCAGCGAAAGTCTTGAGAGAAATGGACAAAACGTCGGCATCCTTGTCCCTATCAGGTGGATAATTTTTCAGCCCACTTGGGACGAGTGATTGTTGATTTCGAACATACGAGAGATAAAGATGGGTTGCTGTTTATAGTACCAGTCATTTTGCTTGCGTTGAATAAAGGCAGCATGCAAACAAACAGAGAAAATCAAATCATCTTATTGAGCGTGAATTCTAATTGGTTGCATGTAAAATACTACCACACTGATTGTGAGAGTGCGTTTCAGATTCCCCAATAGCACGCTTACCAAGGACATGCTAACGAAAATACTATTATATGAATCATTTATTTCCCAAATATTTACCATATTTGCAAGTGAAGAAGTTTAGAAAAATGAAAACTGTATTAAAAACTGCAATTGCAACTCATGTTGTGCCTTCAAACAAATTGCATACGTTAATTATTGGCTTCCGCATAATATTGAGATTTACTGCTAGTTGAAACCATGGCAGTTGTGTTGCCTTCGCTCTCGCGATACTCTCAAAGAAACTTTTTTCCAAAACGTAAACAATGCTTTAGGTGGGGATGATGCATAACGCACTACTGAAGAAAGCAAATTGTAAAACTTATTCTAGGCAATTCCTTGCTTTGTACTGTGCATAAACAGTTATAACTGTGCCAACTACCTGATATTATTACACAATTATTCATAAATACAATTATTGGATGCTTGTTTTTAACTCTGCTGCATTGAAGTTTCATGATTGGTACGTGCGTTTGATTCCACTCCTCTCTATATCGATCAGCTGTTGTGAATCCTCTCAAAACTCTCACGTGTTTCAACTTCCGAGTTGAGAGAATACTTTTTCGGTATCATTTTACAGATCAAAATACTTTTTGCAAGCAATAATAAATCTAAATTATGATGAAGGTATTTGCCAAGTAATTTGACTTGAAATTATTCCCATGAAATGACGTTGAAAGTTTATCTAATGAAACATACCATCCATTGTATTTTTCCATTATTAAATGAGAAATGGATTCGTGCGAATAATGATAAAACTAAATATTCTTGCACTAATTGAATCATTTATTTGCGAAATTATGAAGAAAATGGTGTATCTAACCACGAAAGGTTGATGCTTGAATCGCTTTTGCTTGAATCGTGTTTGAAAGCCGTAAGGTAGGCAATTATTTTGGGTATGTTCTGCGAATGAAAGCGATTATATCGTGATTCCAGAAAAGCATCATGAGGGCCCATTTACAAACTACAAGACGTTTTAGGTTGTGGGAAGGTACT
The DNA here is from genome assembly GCF_024139115.2 of Armigeres subalbatus. Lineage (NCBI taxonomy): Eukaryota > Metazoa > Arthropoda > Insecta > Diptera > Culicidae > Armigeres > Armigeres subalbatus. The sequence continues at coordinate 14,443,381 of NC_085141.1, forward strand.
TGTCTGAGCGTTAAGGACTTTATGAATTTCAGAAACCTACCATACATGAAGCATTACTAGAGGCTTGGTGTGGGTTGAGTTTAGCGTTATGTCATTTGCGAATGAAACTTAACCGTTGAGTGGATTAACCTGTTTTCACAAAAAATCTTAGCAAACTAATTGCAACCATCAGATATTCCATCTGCAGCTTTCGGTTATTTTCTCCAGTACGGGTTATTGGTGAGAATGCTTTGATTTTAGAGTTTCACCTATACTAACGTAGTGCTACAAATCGAAAGCGCATGCCACCATTTGGCTACGGGTGCCCCCAGTATTGTCCAAAAATGTTTTGGTTAATTATGTCGTTATACTAATGGAAATTGTGAAATAAAAATGATAGCTGACATAGTGTGGTTGTTATCCATTCATCTGATGTCCGAAAGTAGGTATGTTCATTCAGAAAACTCTTTTATTGGGCAAAAGAAAAACTCTAGCACAGCCAGCCTGCATAAGTCAACGAAACATGGCTGCTAAAAAAACCGAGTCAAAGTGATTTTTCACGCAAGATAATTGCTTTTAATAGTTTAAGAAGTGTATAAATCTAGAGTTATGAGGCAGATATATGTTTGATACACTTTTCTAAAGAAGCAATGGTTAGTATCTCCCTATAAATCGACGTATTATCGCTGAAATATTGATTAATTTGCGTGATGAGCCAATGTTACATCCAGGGCCAACATTACCGCCGGTTACCCTATAAAACTAAGCGAACAAGGCTGAGTCGCTGGAGACCACGACAAAGGATTAATCTTGTTTGTAACTACTAATGACTAAACGACTCTAGGAGGTAGCAGAGTCGTTCGCATGGCATGATTAACGTTGCTCTCGTACGTTTTGTTCTCTCTCTGTTACGCTTAGCGAGTAACGGGTGGTCGCATATCAGAACGAACACAAGTTACTCTGGTGGAGTGTGCTCTCTTGTTCTTTGTCGCTAGAAGCGATTTCTTAGCATCCCTGCAGGTGGGTGGGTGTTGGGGCACATGTGGTAACTGTGTATTCTTGTGCATAGATGCATGGTGACCCGCATATGTGCACGTTGTGCACGCACTGTGGGATCGCAATGGTCAATAGTTTTTTGACAATGACAATGTTTTTTTTACGAATGCAAAATTGTAATTTGGCTTGTAGAATCATTTAATGGACGAACACTAAGCTGCGAGTCGAGTTACGAAATGGTGAGACGACATCTGGGAAGGAGCGTCAAACATAGCTCTGGTCATAACGCACAAGTTCCAACACTCACGCTTCCACGGTTCTGCCGATGACAATCGACTAAGGGTTGCATACGTAGCTGGTAGTGTAGCCAAGGGGAGAGGGCGGAGCACTGAATCCCTACCCCGACATGTGCTGGTTCTAAAATGTAAACAACAGTGTTAATTCTCTACCACCTTTTTGTTATGGCGAGGCAATTTTTATGCACACTTTTGTTTTCGATATTTTATTAAAGTGTTTAACTCAATCATGCAGCAATATAACGATATGGTATGCTTGAGATACCTGCTTGATTAAAGGGACTCGAAAAAGAATTTATTTGCAGTAACTAACCGAATATAAAAATGTTGCCATTAACGATTGCGCCCTAACACTGGTTCTAAGCTTCGATGCAGAGTACACGAGCTTTGTTCGCCAGTGACAGGCGTATGGGGCCCTTGAGTGTAGCCTAGGCACTGTTTTCCTTCTGACATCAGCGATAGTGAGGGGGTGCAACTTTGGGGCGAATCTATGACAAAAGGTCGACTGACAAAAGGTCGAAAGGACAAAAGTTCTAAAAGACAAAAGGTCGAAAGGGACAGAAGGTCGAAAGGGATAAAATGTCGAAATGGTCAAAAGGTTGAAAGGAACAAAATGTCGAAAGGGACAAAAGGTCAAAAGGGACAAAAGGTCGATCAAGAACAATCTCATCAATTAAAGTTGCAGAATGAGCAATGTTCAAAGAAGGAGTAATTACTATAAAACAATATTATGAACATCTAGATAGTTTTGTTAGAGATAAATAAGATTGTTTATTTAAAAAATAATAAAACTCGTATTGTGCGAGATTGATTCTCTCCGTTTCAGTTTCTTGTTGATTTCAACCTTTTGTATTTCAATCTTTTGTTCTATTCGACCTTTTGTCTCTTTTGACCTTTTGTCCCATTCCATGTTTTGTCTTTTCGAGCTTTTGTTTTTTCGACATTTTGTCCTTTTCGGCCTTTTGTTTCCTCGACCTTCTGTCTTTCGACTTTTTGTCCTTTCGCCTATTTGTCTTTCGACCTTTTGTCCTTAACCCACCGTCGGGACAGGTATTGTTCATTGGCGTAACTACAGGGGGGCTATAGCCCCACCTAGGACCAAATTAGCCCCGCCTAGAATTGTGGTCAGTTTGCATTAATATTGCTCTTATCTAGCTCTCCGGCAGTACTGAGATTTTCATTTTCATTGAGAGAGGTCACGCGATATTTACACGGAAGAAATAAACTACCCAATAGTGAGTTTAATTCACCCAACCTCGAACATCCGTACGGGAAGCCAAAATTGAGTAAGTAGGGTCGAAGTAGTTTGCCTTTACTCCCATGTTAAAAAAGTACCCCACGGAAAATTTATTTACCCAAATGTAAGTTTAATTCACTCAATTTCGACCTCAGGTAATAAAACTCAAAATTGGCTTCCCGTATTGAACTGGCGTCGTTGGATTGTTTGGCTCTTTTGGTTTTGACAACAAAAGAAAAATCCCATTGAATTCCACCACTTAATTGTATCCTGACAGATACGTATTTCGACCTCAACAGTAAGGCCGTCTTCAGTGTCTTGTACTTGACTCGACAAGTCGACAAGTGAGTCAAGTACAAGACACTGAAGACGGCCTTACTGTTGAGGTCGAAATACGTATCTGTCAGGATACAATTAAGTGGTGGAATTCAATGGGATTGTTCAAACTCGTCTTATGACAGGTGAAAACATTCCACTAAAAAGCTCAAAATAATTTTCTTATCAACAAAAGAAAGAGCGGATGAAAGAGAAGAGAAAAAATAACTCAAAAGTAAGTTTAAAAATACTAAATTTTGGGTACTTTTTTTCTTCCGTGTACAAACTAATGTAAACAAGCTGTTTTTTTCAATAATGTTACTTCTAACTCGAAAATCAAAAACAATACAATCATTTTATCGACTAGTCATCGTTATTTGCGCAGATCTATTAAAACTTTTTGGAAATTAAGATTTAAAAACAAAGCAGCATTCCTATCATGACGATCATGACTGCTTGTAATGTGACAGGTGACTGGCAGACGGCTACATTTTCATTTGGTCTCTTGAAAATGAAAATGTATCTGTTTTAGCTTTCACAACTTACTTACTTATGGGTCCTGTACACCTCCGGTGGTGCAAAGGGCCGACTTGAAAGATCTCCATCCTGAGCGTTGCCCGGCTATCGCTTTAACCTGTTGCCAGGTTAGACTTCGGTCGACTTCTTTTATTTCTTTATTGAGGCTTCGCCGCCATGAGCCTCTGGGTCTGCCTCTGCTGCGATGTCCCGCTGGGTTCCAGTCTAATGCTTGTTTACAGATTTCGTTTCCGCCCCTACGTAGAGTGTGGCCGACCCAGCCCCACGTCCGATCCCGAATTTCTGTTGCTATCGGCCTCTGGTGACAACGACGATGGAGCTCGTTGTTTGAGATCCAGTTGTGAGGCCACCAGGCCCGAATCATATACCGCAGGCATCTGTTACTGAACACCTGCAGCCGTTGAGTGTTCTCCACTGATACACACCATGTTTCGCTAGCGTATAACAGCACAGATTTCACGTTAGAGTTGAAAATTCGTATTTTGGTGCGTTCACTTATCTGCCTGTTTTTCCAGATATTTCTTAAACTCGCAAAGGCAGCCCTTGATTTCTTTATCCGTGCGCCTATGTCGATCTTGGTACCGCCGTCTGACGCCATTTGGCTACCAAGATATTGGAAGCTTTCAACATTCTCCACTGGTTGCCCGGCTACTGTGAAACTGGAAGGAGTCACCGTGTTTACATCCAACGATTTGGTTTTGTTGACGTTGATGACTAAACCTGCCGAAGAGCAGCGCTCGGCAAGGTCGTTGAGCTTGCTCTGTATATCAGAGCGCCGTTGCGCCAATTCCGCCAATTCGAAGTCATTTAGGTGCTCCATGGTTATAGGCTGCCATAACAGCACGGTCATTCGCATCTACCAGAATCTCGTCGATTACGATGAGGAACAGTAACGGTGATAGAATACATCCTTGCCTCACACCAGCTACGACCCGGATAGGGTCGGACAAGACCCCATTGTGCAGCACTCTACACGAGAAGGCCTCGTACTGTGCCTCGATGAGGCCGATGATTTTCCCAGGAACTCCCTTGCGTCTCAGCGCCCCACATATTTTCGTGATTGAGACGGTCGAAAGCTTTTTCGTAGTCAATGAATGCTCCAGAATGATGTGGAGCGTGACAATATGGTCCACACAGGATCTTCCGGCACGGAATCCGGCTTGCTGCCGCCGGAGAGTCGCATCGATCTTCTCCTGAATCCGGGCTAGGATAATTTTGCACAGAACTTTGAGAACGGTACACAGCAACATAATGCCTCGCCAGTTATTGCATACAGTCAGGTCACCCTTTTTGGGCACCTTCACTAAGATACCTTGCATCCAGTCGACCGGGAAAGTTGCGGTGTCCCAGATATTACGAAATAAACGATGCAGTAGTTGAGCGGATGTCATGGGGTCAGCTTTGAGCATCTCGGCTGATATGCGGTCGACCCCTGGGGCTTTATTCGATTTCATGCTTTGGATGGCTATTTGAATCTCTAGCAGTGATGGAGCTTCGGTATTGACGCGTGTTATACGTCGGATCCTAGGCAGATCATGCCGAGGTGGTGATGGCCTGGCTGGCACTTGAAAAAGTTGTTTGAAGTGCTCGAACCAGCGTTTCAGCTGGTCAGTTGGGTCGGTCAATAACTGATCATTCGCGTCTTTCACAGGCATCGTTGCATTCATCTTCGCCCCGCTTAAGCGTCGTGAGATATCGTAGAGGAGGCGAATGTCCCCGGTTGCGACGGCTCTCTCTCCTTCGTCGGCCAGAGAGTCTGCCCACGCTCGCTTGTCCCGTCGACATGAGCGTTTTACTTCCTTCTCAAGAGCCGAGTATCGTTGACGGGCTAAGACTTTGGCTCCTCTGGTTTTCGATCGCTCTATCGCGGCTTTGGCTTCTCTTCGCTCCTCTATCTTTCTCCAGGTCTCATCGGTAATCCATTGTTTTCTCTGGGTGCGTAGTTCGCCCAGATTGTTCTCGCTGGTGGTGATGAAGGCATTCTTGATGGCGGTCCATTGGTCTTCCACGCTGCCACCTTCCGGAATATCTGCAGCACGCGTCTCCAGTTCTTCAACGAAGGACCGTTTCACCGTGACATCTTCCAGTCGGCGTGTGTTGAATCGTCGTCCAACTTTTTCCTCCTGCCGACGAATCCGCGCAATGCGCAGGCGTATTTCGCCGATGAGGAGGTGATGATCAGACGCGATATCGGCACTACGTTTATTCCGTACATCAAGAAGGCTCCGTTTCCATTTTCGGCTGATGCAGATGTGGTCGATTTGATTTTCTGTAAAGCCGTCACGGGAGACCCACGTGACCTTGTGAACCGGTCGATGAGGGAAGAGCGATCCCCCGATCACAATGTCGTTATTACCACAAAATTCTACGAACAGCTCTCCGTTTTCGCTCATTTCTCCGAGACCATGGCGTCCCATAATGCGCTCATGGTTCGAGTTGTCGGATCTGATCTTCGCATTGAAGTCGCCCAAACAGATATTGATATCACCCTTCGGAATTCCATCTACGACGGCATTGAGTTGACTGTAGAAGTTCTCTTTGTCTTGCAGATCGGCAGCATCGGTTGGCGCATAACATTGGATTATAGTAAGGTTTCGGACCCGTGTTCTAAATCTGGCAACGATTATCCTTTCACTTATAGGTTCCCACTTCATAAGCGCAGAGTGTGCCTGAGCGCTTAGTAGGAAGCCAACTCCGCGATGTCGGGGAGCATGTTCACTTCGTAAACCAGAGTATAGCAGAACTTGTCCCGACGGCGTTCTGTGTTCTCCAAAGTTTGGCCAACGGACTTCACTCAGTCCCAGGATCTCAAACTTCATGCGGCGTGCCTCATTGGCAAGTTGTGCCAATTTACCCTGCTGGGCTAGGGTTAAAACGTTCCATGTTCCTATTCGTGTCCGTTGTTTCGCGCTAAGAGTCGTCGCCGTAAAATCAGTCCGTATTCTTTCATTATCGGATTCTCGAACAAATTGATGTTTCGGGAAAAGTAGGTTGTTGGCCCAAGGTTCCCTATCCACCGGGATGGGGCTGCCATCTTAGGTATAGCTTCCGGGGAATAGCATTTCATACTCAGCCGCTGGATGCCAGAACAGACGTTGTTGGAGCCGCACCTCCTTGGTGAACAGACGCTCGGTCAGTCGGGTCAAATTTGTTTAAAGTCCCACCCAACATCAGGACTAGGATAGTGCGCTTTGAGCGGCACACGGTCGCTTTGATAGGGCCTGCTTGGGGACACATGCAGCTTTTTATAGGAGTTCAACAGAGCCCACTGTCGAACCCCACCACATCCTAGGCAGACCCCACAGGACGCACCCTCTCACTCTAGCTGATGTCAGAAGGACAACAGTGCCCAGGCTGCACTACCAGCTAAGTACGCAACCCTTAGCTGGCAGTCAATTGTCATCGGAAGACCCGTGGAAGCGTGAGTATTGGAACTTGTGAGGACCAGAGCTATGTTAGGCGCCCCTTCCCGGATGTCAATTCACCATTTCGCAGCCCTCTGGTATTCATTGACTACGAAAAAGCTTTCGATCGTCTGAATCACGAAAATTTGTAGGGCGCCCTTAAACCACTTAGACACAAGGGAGTTCCGAAAAAATCGTCGGCTTCATCGCAACGCAGTACGATGCCCGATGTATTCTATCTCCGCTACTGTCCCTCATCGTAATTGACTAGACCATGGTGGGTGAAAATGACCGTGTATCTCGCTGCTCTGGTAGCCTATTACCTCTAACCGACTTCGATTTTAGCTGGTGATATTGCTCTACTAGCGCAACGGTGCTCTGATATGCAGAGTAAGCTTAACGACCTGGCCGAACGCTCCTTTACGGTGGGTCTCACCATCAATGTTAACAAGACCAAATTGTTAGATGTCAACACGAACAACCCCTCCAACTTTACGGTAGGCGGACAAGCAGTGGAGAAGGTCGAAAGGATTAAGAAGACTAGGGTCACGAAAGATATGGAGATCCAATCAGATGAATCAACGCACCAAATTTCGAATATTCAACTTAAATGTGAAATCTGTGCAGAGATCATGCAGAAACTGCAAGTATTCATCAAACGATGTCTACGTTTTATAATTCGATCCTAGTAGCCTTTCAACTGGATCACGAATGCTGAGCTCCATCGACGATGTCATCAAAAATCGATGTTAACATAAATTTGAGAACGTAAATGGAGGTGGGCACACATTACGAAAGTATAGTGATGAAATGAAGTTGAAATCCGGCAGGACATCGCAGCAGAAACATACCCAGCCCTATCCTGCCGCTAATCGCAAGTCGAGCACATCTGTATATGGAGCCCCATATACAGATGTGCTCGACTTGCGGTTAGCGGCAGTATCAGCAAGTACTGGTAGTTTTCGAGATCGTCATGTGGAAGCGAAAACAGTTGCATTTTCAAGAGACCAAATGAAAATGTAGCGGGTTCTCGGTCACCTGTCAAATACAAGCAGTCATGATGGGAATGTTGCTTTGTTTTGAAATCTAAATTTATAAATAGTTATAAATAGGAAGTCGATAGGAATCTGACCTGGGTCCAGGTCAAGGCTAAAGCGAGCGAGGAAGAAGTGAGTGAGTGAAGCTGCAGGGCGGTTATGGTTATATAATAGGGGATGCAATGCCAACAAAGAAGAAAAGGGTTGAATGCTCAATGCAAAAACCGAATTGCTCATCAGATAAAATTTTTTTTTTTAATAATATGAAATATCATTTACATCAAGATTTTTCTTTCAAACAGCTTAATTATTGAGAGTGCGAGGAGATGGAACAGCTGTTCCGTTCTCAAGAAACACGCAAGTTCTATCAGAAGCTCAACGCATCCCGTAAAGGCTTCGTGCCGCGAGCCGAAATGTGCAGGGATAAGGATGGGAGCATCTTGACGGACGAACGTGTGGTGATCGAAAGGTGGAAGCAGCACTACGAGGAACATCTGAATGGCGCTGAAAGTCAAGGCAGCGAAGGAGATGACTACGTCAGTTCAGCGGACGATGGAAGCAAGCCAGCCCCCACCTTGAGAGATGTTAAAGATGCCACCCAACAGCTAAAGACTAATAGAGCAGCTGGTTAGGATGGTGTCCGAGCTGAGCTCACCAAGATGGGCCCGGAAAAGCTAGCCACTTGCCTGCACAAATTGAAAGTCAGAATCTGGGAAACTGAACAGCTACAGGAGGAGTGGAAGGAAATGGTTATGAGCCCCATCTTCAAGAAAGGCGACAAGCTGGAGTGTGAGATCTTTCGAGCGATCACCATCCTTCATGCCGCCTACAAAGTGATATCCCAGCCCAAGTAACATTTTAAGTTTTGTAACGCCCTTGAAGACCATAATTTACTGTACCAGTGTTATAAAACCTGTATAAAACCAAAATGTTACTATGGAGATCATCTTCCGACGTATGTCACCGTTAGTGAATGAGTTCGTGGGAAATTATCAAGCCGGCTTCGTTGATGGCCGCTCGACAACAGCTTCCCTGGGAAGCTTACCAGACTGACACTCTAGTTCGTTCGAATCGCGCCGGGGACTAAGACAAGGTGCTGCCTGTTGTTCAACATTGCGCTAGAAGGTGTCAAGCGGAAAGCCGGGTGTAAAGGACGGGGTACAATTTTCAACAGATCCAGTCAATTTATTTGTTTCGCGGATGACATGGACATTGTGCCGAACATTTGCAAAGGTGGCAGAACTGTACACTCGCCTGAAACGTGAAGCAGCAAAAGTTGGACTGGTGGTGAATGCATGGAAGACAAAGTACATGCTTGTGGGCTGAACCCAGTGCGACAGGGCTCGCCTGGGAAGCTGTGTTACGATAGACGGGGATACCTTCGAGGTTGTCGAGAAATTCGTCTACCTTGGATCCTTGCTAACGGCTGATAACAATGTTAGTCGTGAAATACGAAGGCGCATCAACGGGCTCCAGAAGAAACTGCGGTAAAAAAAGATTCCCCACCGCACCAAATGTGTTATGTAGGGTAAAACGACCTATTATGGAGGGGTTAAGCACCGTGTCAAAACAAAACTGATTTCAAAAATTCTTTAAAAATTACCTGTTGGTCTTTTTCACGTTGCAGTAGTCGAATAGGTTGCTCGTTAACTATAGTTTCGTAAATATTACGTCAATTGTGCTTAACTTATGTTGTTTTGTTTTATCACAATAAAAACAAACTACCGCAATAATAGGACGCAGTTGCCTATCGTTGCGACATTTTTTCAAGGTCAGTCCTATTGTTGCGGTATTGCATGTAGTTCTTATGGAAATCGATACCACAACAATAGGACCTTAGCACTACCGCAATGATAGGCTCAAAGGATTCAAATTTTTAATAAAAAATATTGATATTTCATAATTTTGAACGGAATTTTGTCAAACAAAAGCTGTTCTAGTCGTTAATTCGACTAGTTTTAGCGTATCCACAATTGTTTTTACTGCTATTCTATCCAGAATGGACTATTTTAATACTACCGCAACATTAGGACATACCACAACGATAGGACGTTTTACCCTACAAGACGCTAATAAAACCGTTAGTCCTCTACGGACACGAAACATGGACAATGCTCGAGGAGGACTTGCAAGCTCTCGGAGTATTCGAGAGACGGGTGCTTAGGACCATCTTTGGCGGTGTGCAAGAAGACGGTGTGTGGCGGCGAAGGATGAACCACGAGCTCGCCCAACTCTATGGCGAACCCAGTATCCAGAAGGTAGCTCAAGCCGGAAGGGTACGACCAGGCGACCAGGCTATTAGCACAAGTCATATGGTCCATCCCAAAAAGCACGTGTTGTCACGGTGAAGGTTCCTCCATTCCCGTGAAAACCATAACAAGAATTGCGATCTGATTAGTTGAGAAGCTGTTTGCAATAAAGAAGGATAAATAAAATCTTGAATCCTGAATACAGGATTGTAAGGGTAATCCGCACCACATGCCTACACGAGCACTACTCGAACGGAATTACCCTGCTTCCAATGAAGATAGCTAGATAAAGATTCACAGTCGTCAATGATCCATTCTATATTCATACGTCGCTTCCTGAAGTATAAAAATGGAACCGTCGAATGACTGAAAAGTCATGAAATCGGCCGAGTCGTTAATGGTCTATTTTATAACCTTCAAACCAGAACTTATTCTAAAATTTACCGCAAATATGTTCAGAACCTATTTTCTGAAAACCCGGAATATCTCCGGAATCCGATGGCCGTAGTCGTATCGTAGTTGCACATGCCGTGAAACCATCATTAAATTTCCAGTTCTGGCATGTCTAAATTGTCAATATCGGATGATAAATGACAGAGTTACAACATATTTAAGTTATCCCAAAATTTACGTTTTCTAGTTACATATTTTGTCAAGTTGTATAAGGGTCAATCACCGATAGAATGGCAAATCCTGGGCGTTGAAGGTCGCCGCAAGGTTTTTTGAATTTGTTCCGCTGCGATTAACAGGATGGTAGAAGCAGTATTTGTAGATGTTTAAAATTTGTATTACACGCTGAGACGATCATTATAATAATTACCTACGCGGATAGTGCAGCCGACTAGATGATATTTTAATATGTATGTCTATTCTGTGCAACAGTAGATAGCGATAGGTCCACTTTCGTTTCTGAAAGACGCAATAACTGATAAATTAGACGAATTACGGAAGCTAAATATCAACTGCCAACTGCAGTCAATGAGTGCATTATTTATTTAGAGCAGGTTTGCACCTGGTAACACGGACTGATTTCAACTCAGTACCAGAGAATGGATCTTTCTCGACAGACGATACTTCGCTTGGCGGTAGCCTACATTTTCTGCGGGGCATACTTTTGTGGGATGCTTCCGGTTCGTTTTGCCGGAAATCGTTTCGAGTGGTGTGAATTTCGATTGCTTTGGTCTGTAACGGCTGGTCTTTGTTCAATCGTTGCCATTGGCTATAGCTCCTACAGGATCGTGACGTTGATATCGTACCCACTGATGGACATCGTTCGCCATTTGATTTATTGTGAATTCGTCATTCGATTCGGCGTCATTCTAATGGGCTACATTTCTACTTGGTTCAACCACAAGAATTTGATTGTTCTTGGTAACACGGTTTGGTTTATTTTGGACGAACTGAAGCCCTTCAATATCCCCACTTGGATTGATAGAAAACTCGCCGTTTATGGATTCTTCAAAATAGTCTTTGTGGACATTTTTATGTGCATGCTATTTGCTGTTAATTTTCATTTCAACATTGAGCACGATCCGGTGCCTTTGTTGGAACGAGCTATGAACGTCTACGTAGTGTTCATGATGGCTCAGGTATCGAATGCTTGTCTACTTAGTTTATACATGGCAGCGCATCTGTATCGTTCAATCAATTGGCAGCTACGGATCACCATCGGAGAACTTTGTGCTTTGGAATATGTTAAAAATGAAACATTGAAGCAACAAGTTTTTGAGAATGCGTTGCGAAATTTGACTGTTCTCGATAAATTACACTGTCGGGTTACAGAGTTCATTCTGGGCATCTGCCGTGTTTATGGAGTACCATTGGCGCTGATCAATTTGAATCAGTTTTTGGTGATAATTTCAAGGGTCATTTCTCTGTATTTCGTGGCAGTAAATGATTTTGAAAAAGATTTTTCATTGCAGACATACTTTGTCTATGTATCGGCCATACTGGAACTTAAAAATGAGTTTTCCATCAATATTCATCGATATATAAACTCTATACTTTATTTATTATTCGAAATAGTACACATCATCTATTTAGTATCTGCGGCAGAATTGGCCAAGAAACGTGTACGTTAATACATTGTTGATATAAAACATTATTTACTAACTAACTTGAGATATTCTTTGTTCACAGGGAGAGAAAACTATAATACATTTGAATGAATTTTTCGAGACGGATGTAGCAGATAGTGTTACTAGAAAGGTAAACGCAAAACTTGAATAAAAAGCTACACCAAATCTGAATCTTAATTTTGTATCCATAGATTGAATCGTTTAGTGCTGTACTATCGACGAACAAGCCAAATGTGTCTTTATTCGGACTTTATGCTTTGGATTTCACTTTATTGTTCTCGGCAAGTTTATCAAAAACATGAAACTTATGATATTCGTTTATTATCCTTTTAATTTGATGTTTCCAGATGGCTACTGTAATCGCATTAAAATTGATCGTTCTGATTCAAATTCAACTGAAGGAATAGAATCTGCTCTGATTCACATTTAGTCGCTTAAAATACTATCAACGTGTAATCACAGGGAGCAATTTGCTTTGAAGCGACGGACGTGTGCGTGAAATCACTGTATTTCAACATGGTGAAGCATAGGAAGTATATTGTAAAATGCTTCCTACATATTATTCACAGGAATATGTTGAAAACTTTTAAATATATAGAGCTAGAATTTTGAGAAACTAGGCATGTTAGGCTACTCCAAAGTCGCCAAAGGTGGCGGCAGCACTACGAAGAGCACCTGAATGGCGATATGGCAGACAACGGTGGCGGTATGGTAATGAACCTAGGAGCACGCGCGCAGGACATGCGACTTCCGGCTCCGGATCTCCAGGAAAGGAGGAGGAGATCGGCCGGATGAAAAACAACAAAGCCCCTGGAGTTGACCAACTACCAGGAGAGCTGTTTAAACACGGTGGTGAAGCACTGGCTAGAGCGCTGCATTGGGTGATTACCAAGGTTTGGGAGGATGAGGTTCTGCCGCAGGAGTGGATGGAAGGTGTGTCCCATCTACAAAAGAGCGATAAGCTGGATTGTAGCAACTACCGCGCAATCACATTGCTGAACGCCGCCTACAAGGTACTCTCCCAAATTTTGTGCCGTCGACTAACACCAATTGCAAGAGAGTTTGTGGGGCAGTACCAGGCGGGATTTATGGGTGAACGCTCTACCACAAACCAGGTTTTCGCCATACGTCAGGTATTGCAGAAATGCCGCGAATACAACGTGCCCACACATCATCTATTTATCGACTTCAAAGCCGTTTATGATACAATCGATCGGGACCAGCTATGGCAGCTAATACACGAAAACGGATTTCCGGATAAACTGATACGGTTGATCAAGGCGACGATGGATCGGGTGATGTGCGTAGTTCGAGTTTCAGGGCATTCTCGAGTCCCTTCGAAACGCGTAGAGGGTTACGGCAAGGTGATGGTCTTTCGTGTCTGCTATTCAACATCGCTTTGGAGGGAGTAATACGAAGGGAAGGGATTGACACGAGTGGTACGATTTTTACGAAGTCCGTCCAGTTATTTGGTTTCGCCGACGACATTGATATCATGGCACGTAACTTTGAGAGGATGGAGGAAGCCTACATCAGACTGAAAAGCGAAGCTAAACGGATTGGACTAGTCATCAACACGTCGAAGACGAAGTACATGATAGGAAGAGGCTCAAGAGAGGTCAATGTGAGCCACCCACCACGAGTTTCTATCGGTGGTGACGAAATCGAGGTGGTTGAAGAATTCGTGTACTTGGGCTCACTGGTGACCGCCGATAACGATACCAGCAGAGAAATTCGGAGACGCATAGTGGCTGGAAATCGTACGTACTTTGGACTCCGCAAGACGCTTCGATCGAATAGAGTTCGCCGCCGTACCAAACTGACAATCTACAAAACGCTCATTAGACCGGTAGTCCTCTACGGACACGAGACCTGGACGATGCTCGTGGAGGACCAACGCGCACTGGGAGTTTTCGAAAAGAAAGTGTTGCGTACCATCTATGGTGGGTTGTAGATGGCGGACGGTACGTGGAGGAGGCGAATGAACCACGAGTTGCATCAGCTGTTGGGAGAACCATCATCGTTCACACCGCGAAAATCGGAAGACTGCGGTGGGCCGGGCACGTAGCCAGAATGTCGGACAGTAATCCGGTGAAAATGGTTCTCGACAACGATCCGACGGGAACAAGAAGGCGAGGTGCGGGCAAGGTGGATCGATCAGGTGGAGGACGACTTGCGGACCCTCCGCAGACTGCGTGGTTGGCGAAGTGCAGCCATGAACCGAGCTGAATGGAGAAGTCTTTTATGTGCAGCACAGCCCACTCCGGCCTTAGTCTGATGGTAAATAAAATGTTAGGCTACTTATCTACACAAGTTTTTTTTTAAATCAAAATGATTCTTTTTGTGTGTCGGAAACTCGATTATGCATATGCACAACATGTGATAGATTTTGTTCGGAAAAAGTATTAGAGGGTAACCGCTCCCTTCGGTGGGGTTTGATCCCACGAAACTAGTACGCTAGACAGGTGCTTTCCCTACTAAGCTACGAAGGAATTCCGTCGTCCTCCGCAGCTTAGCGGGTGAAACTAAATTCCAGCACCGGGCACGTAGCCGAACTCTCGTAATACATTTTCAGAACTAACTCTCTCATATGTATTTTTGTACAATGCCACAAATCCGGCTCCTACACACTTGCTTCATTAGCAATAGCGCTCAATTGAGTGGGGTTGAACAAGCACATTTTCTGCTCAACATAAGTTGCACTCGATGGTGAATACCGTCCTATTGCTTGGAAATTAGTTTGGTCGGACAATGGATTCTAAATTTATTACAAAAATGCTAATTTTAAACCATTCATAAAAAAAATCAAGTTTTTGTCACTTATATTCATCCGATTGGCTCGCATCAAGTTGCGTTCGACGGCGACGACGATTGCCAAATGCAGCCTTATTACCGCTATAATGAAGGTTCTTTTGATCCTTCACGTTTACCTTTTTCTCAATTGACTTAAAATCGAATATTGGAAATATTATTAATGTCTTTGTCAAACCCTGTCATGAAGATTTATTCTTCATCGTATAATGTTGCAGTCAAGTTTCAGAATGTTTGGTCTCACAAAATCCCCCTGACAACAATTAAACATATCGGCCAAAACCATAATTTCTACTAACTGAAGAGTAATTTTATTTTCACTGCTTAAAATAATTTGATTATCTTTGTGGGCTATATACTGTGTCAGTTTAATGTGTAAGTCTTAACTCCAGAAATTAAAAAGCGAACTGATGCATTTTCAATATCGAGACAAATACCTAATTACCGAATTATTTGTCAAATATAACTTGCTAATCGTGTGATCCGCTGATGGTCTTCAATTAATTACGATGATACCGACAAGTCACGATGAGTTCCGTTTATTATTACAATTACAAGAATTACAATTTTGCTATACTATTGTGTAGTTGAATCCTAGGACTCCTAGGACTGTTGTGTTCACTTTTTCGCCAATAAATTCGATTCAGTGTGATAATTGGAATTGAATCACCACAATCAAAGAAGTAGCTATCGTGGCTGCCACCTGAAATGTGAGAAAACATGCCTATTAATTACTTAAAGCTTAAAATAATTTTCATATTAATTACTGTTCATTTGCACACTGTTTTGAATGTTGGAAACGGCATAAACTAGTGCTGTTGAAAACCCGCGAATCCTTCGTCCTCTCATACAAATATTGTTAGAAAAGCTTGCAAAATTGTAAGGTCTCATACAATGTTTGTATAAGAAAAGAACAATTTCGCATATGCCCAGTTCTTATACAGATTTTGGTAGGCTATTATACAGAACTGTCGCGCCGGTTGAGTGTAGGTACGACTCCCCGCAACAAGCAGGCTTTCAAAAATCTGTGGGGCACCCTTAGACCCAAGGGAATGCCGAACAAAATCGTCGGCCTCATATAAGCGCAGTACGAAGCTTTTACCTGTAGAGTCCTGCATAACGGAGCTTTATTTGATTCAATTCGGGTAGTCGCTGGAATGAGGCAAGAATGTATTCCATCGCGGCTACTGTTCCTCATCGTAATCAACGAGGATCACGTAGAAACTGCAAGTAGGTATTCATCAAACAATGTCTACATTCTATAAATCACCGCTGGATCTCGAATCGACGATGCTACCAGAACCGATGGCATAAGTGGAGGTGGGTCGCCAGAATCTATGACACTGACACTACCCATAATTCCATTACCCATAATGTCATTACCCCGAAGGCCACTACCCCGAATGCCGAATTGGACACTTCTCAGAATGAGCCAGTACCCCGAATAAATTCTTATTTCATGTTTATACTTCATTTCGGTGGAAAAAATGATACTCTATCACCCCTATTCTTGTTTACGGACGAACGAAACTTTCGAACGAATGCAGTTCGTTCGAATCGTTTTCCCATTTGATTTTGCTGGCGTAAACGAGAATGCGCATCAGCTTTCGTTCGAAAGCGCGTTCGTACGTAAACAAGAATAAGGGTGTATAATAGTTTATTCAGAATTCATATGAATCAAAAATAGTTTGCCCTTCACCTGGAACTGTTTCAAAGCAGTATTGAACTAAGTATTCAATTTTCCGCCAGCGGTAATGGCTGCCAACTTGCATATGTTTCAGATTTGACGATTGAGGAGGTCAACTGCACCCAATGCGGTTAACAGCGGTGCACGTCAGCAAGGCTACAAAGGCATCAAGGTTGAAGTTGGTTCTTGGTCGCTATATAGTAAAAGCACCGGTTTCCGGATAAAACGTGATCCAATTCTTGGTTCAATCTACGATTGAATTAGTGAGTGCGTTAGTCCGATTAAGTGAGTAAGAGAGAGTGAGTGAGTAGGAGTGAGTGAGTTAGCAATGAGTAATAGTGAGTGAATAAGTAAAAGTGAGTAAGAGTGAGTGAGTGATTTAGAGTGGGTGAATGAGTAATAGTGAGTGAGCGAATGAGTAAGAGTGAGTGTGTGAGCCAGAGTAAGTGAGTGGAGCGAGTGAGTAATAGAGAGTGAGTGAGTAACTGAGTAACCGAGTTTTTTTTTCTTCCTAAGCAATGGAGGGGGAATCTGCTCAACAGACATCCTGGGTTGACCAGGAAGTGCGGGGTTAGGGATCACCGAGGAAGGCAGGACTACATCCCCGACACGCTAAACCGTTTCCATTGCCGCCAAGCCCATATTCCCTTCGGTACAACCAGAAAGTAATGCTTCAAAGGGGAGCCAGTGCACAACGCACCCTCGAGGTTAGCTGCGTGTCCTTGCAGCAGCGAACATCGTAACTCGCTTTTTTAGAAGAACACTATGGTATCGTGCCAGCACGTTGCCGGCTTTCCAGGTGGCCTTACCACGCCCTATGTCCTCGGAAGGTGGGAAGGGTCGACTTCGCGCCTGCTTCCCTCTGCACGACTGGTATCAAGAATGATGATGCCGCGTGCACCCCAAATTGACCTTTCTGCGATAGGGCCTATTCGCCAGCACACAGAGGGACTTGCCGGCGCGGTGCCTACGCCTGCCCCAGCCTTGACGAGGACCCCTTTCCGTCCTCGGGCTCGGAACCCGCCCGGTTGACCGACGCCGCGAAAGCGACGATACCATGTTGTTCTTCGCGCGGCCACTTGTTCGATAAAAGGATCGAGTTCGACCACAGAGCATGACCACCGGTATGACCCATGAAGCCGACTCCGATCCCTTGGACCACCTCTTATTTGCGCCTGAACTAGCCATCATTGAGTCCACGCGCCACCTTCTGTGTAGCTCCGAGACGATTTGGGCGATAGCCGATAAAACGGCGTTCCAGCCAACTTCATCTTTACACATCCTCCGAACTAGGTTGTCCGGGGTAGTGTCCAGACCACATGTGGCAAGCACGTGGTCACGAATTGCGCGAAAACGTGAGCACACGAACAACACGTGTTCCGCCGTTTCCTCTAAACCTGCGCACACCAAACACTTGGGCGAGGCAGAGCAAGCCAGCTGCGTTACCTGCACTGTGATTTTGCAGCACGCTTAAACGCCGGGCACATCGAACCCCCCATGGGGTGCTTGCTGTTCACAGCTTTGCTGGAACAAATCAAACAATTGGTCCCTCCAATCCGCAGCGTCGGCAGAGATTGCTTCTGTCAGGGCCTTTGCAGTCCCATTGCTTGTGCCCCGGTTCCAGGCACTTGAAGCAAACTTCGGGTTGCTCGTATATGCCCACAGGGCATACCGACCATCCCACCTTGACGCTCCCTTACTTGACTACCTTGGAGGCGTCCGCTGCAGATAGCCGAACCAATGCTACCTGCGTCCCTGCCGGACCTTTCCGTAGCCGAACGGCTGCGGTGGGCGTCTCCACTTCACACTGTCGCCGCAGTGCCGTAATGAGCTCTTCGACTTCGGTGATCTCGTCCTGGTCTTTAACCCTTAGATTCACCTCCGTAGTGAGTGCCCTCACCTTGACCGTCTCGGCTAGGACTTCCTCCGCCAACTTCTTGTAGGTGGCGCCCTTTTGCGAGACGCCCCACTTCAGCTCGAGGATCATCTAGTCCATCCGGGTACGTCTTATTCGACGTACGTCGGCGCCGAGTTCACCGAGCTTGACGTCACTCCTCGTCGCCTTCAAAACGTCCGAGTACTTAGCCTCGTCCGCCGTGATGACTAGGGCCCCTGGAGCGATTGGCGCCTACCCTATTCTTCTTGCTACCCTCATTCGCCTGGGCCTTCTTTTCGGCCCTTGACGTCTTCGGTTTCCTCTTGTTCTTGACCAGGGTCCAGGAGGCGTCATTCCCTCTATTTCCCTGGTCTGGTGCGGCTGAGAACTTTCAGCCTGCCGTAACCCCTTATCACCGTCTTTCCTGAGTGGACGGACCTTTCCAGGTCCTTCCTCCCCCGGTTATGGAGGTACTTGACCGGGGTTCAGCTTCCCAGCCCCACTACCCTTGTTCGGGGTAGTAACCCTCCGCGTTTTGGAGCGGTCCCAGGGAGCTCATCCCCTAGAGACTGTCTCCCCCGTTTTTGTGTCTGCTCCGTTGGAGTAG
This sequence comes from Armigeres subalbatus, assembly GCF_024139115.2. Lineage (NCBI taxonomy): Eukaryota > Metazoa > Arthropoda > Insecta > Diptera > Culicidae > Armigeres > Armigeres subalbatus. Next base: position 14,462,490 of record NC_085141.1, read on the forward strand.
TCACCCCCGACGTACCCGCAAATACTTGAGCCTCAGTCTGGGTAGACTTTGGCACCACCGTCTTAGCCGGCACGCCTTCGGTCGACTCGACCTTGCCCGAGTCCGCGAATCATTGGGCCTCAGTCTGGGTAGACCTCGACTCCACCGATTTCACGGGTTTACACTTAACCGTCCCGACCGCCCTCTCCAGCTTGGCGTCCAGCATCGACTTTCGAAGTTTCTGCAAGCTCCTCTTGAGGTCCTTGCTGATATTATGCTTCGATGACGCAAAATCGATGATGGCGTCCAGCTGTTCCGTCGCCACCTCGAAGGCCGAAAGCCCATCGCGTTTGCGGTTCATCGCCTTCACAAGCCATGGGCCGTCAATAACCCCTTCCGGCGTTTTTATAGCCGAGAGGAAGGTTGAGTGACCCACGCTGGCGCTGCGCACTGAGCTGCCGACTATTGCCTCTGGCCTCCTAGGCGGAGACCTGAACAACCCACCTCTTGCGAAGGGGTTGTCGCCTACACTACTACCACTAATTGAAGAATTGACTTGGTTTTCCATTTTGGTCCCACGAGTTGCTCGGGAAAAGAGGTCCACCACGCCAGAGCCCAGCATAACGCGGTAAGGGACAATTACTGTGGAGGGTGCCCAGGTACCCCACAGGCTCCGTTAAAGGCCTAGCTTATTATTTCACCCCCTGGCCATGCATCCCCTCGGCACGGGTCGCTTGACGCCTTGGGATTAGGGGTTAGGGACGATGGTCCCGGTCTAACTCGCAGTGACCATGGGGAGGGGTCGTCAAGCCCTTGGACAAAGCCCCTGCTGCCCCCGAGTAAGTAAGAGTAACTGAGCGCATGGGTAAAAGTGAGTGATTGAGTAAGAGCGAGTGAGTGAGCAAAAGTGAGTGAGGCAGTAAGCGAATGAGTAAAAGTTAGTGAGTGAGTAAGAGTAAGTGAGTAAGTTAGAGTGAGTGCGTAATAGAGTGAGTGAGTGAGTGAGTCAGAGCGAGCAAATGAGTAAGAGTGAGCGAGTGATTAAGAGTGAGTAAGTGAGCAAGGGTGAGTGAGTGAGTAAGTGACTAAGAGTGAGGGAGTGAGTGAGTAAGTGAGTAAGAGTGAGTGAGCGAGTAAGAGTGAGTGAGTAAGAATGAGTGAGTAAGAGTGAGTGAGTGAAAGTGAGTGAATGAATGAGTAAGAGCGAGTGATTGAGTATGTAAGAATGAGCTTGTGAGTGAGTGAGTAAGTGGAAGTGAGTGAGTAATGAGTGAGTAACGCGATGTTTACATATAGTGAGTGTGTAAAATGATACTGGAAAGCTACAGATTCGAAATGTTTTAGGAGTACTGGCCCATTCGGGGTACTGTCGCATTCGGGGTAGTTGCCTTCGGGGTAATGGCATTCGGGGTACTGGGGTGGAGCCGGGTCGCCAACATATAACAAAGAAATGAAGGAAGTTGATAGGAATCTGACCTGGGCCCCAGTTCAGGCTAAAGCGTGCAACCGCTTAGGATGGAGTTCTATTATGTTGGTCATGAGCACCCCCAGCATCCATGAGTGAGAGTGAATTTGCCGTTTATCTACCACGGTGAGTTCTACACAGATGGAAAAAGTTGATTTAATTTACACGAAAGTAATGCACATAAAGGGAATGCCAGAAAGAGCGTAAATTTAAACGATATTATTGCCTTTATGTATGCGATTTCTATTGCATTATGTCACTTTTTATATGATTTATGTTATAGAAATTGACATAATGCTATATAAATTGCATACATTTAGGGTGGACTTGTTGGCAAAGATCCATTCACGCCCAGAATAGTGTAATTTTTCACGTATTTATTTTTTACACGCTGATTGAAACAAAATTGATTTCATAAATTCTTCAAAAATTACCTGTTGGTCATTTTCTTCATTGTAGTAGTCGAATAGGATGCTCGTTAACTATAGTTTCGTAAATATTACGTCAATTGTGCTGAACTTATGTTGTTTTGTTTTTATCACAATAAAAACAAACTACCACAGGACGCAGTTGCCTATCGTTGCGATTTTTTTGTTGCGGCATTGCATGTAATTCTTATGGAGAACGATACCGCAACAATAGGACCTTAGCACTACCGCAATAATAGGCTCGAAGGATTCAAATTTTTAACGAAACATGTTGATTTTTCATCATTTTGAACTGATTTTTTTCAAACAAAAGCTGTTCTAGTTGTTCATTTTTAGTTTTAGCGTACCCACAATTGTTTTTAATGCTATCATATCCAGAATGGACTACTTTAACACTACCGCAACCCCATAAAATAATATAAAGCTCTTTTAGTGGAATGTATTCAACCGTCTAAGACGAATTAAGTACTCTCCATTTAATTCCGCAACATTAGTACATACCACAACGATAGGACGTTTTACCCTAGTTTTCATTTATTTTTTCTGTGTAGCCTTCGCAAAGTGGTCGTGTTTAGAAAGTGACCGACCAGTTGACAAGAAGTTCACACGAAGTCTGCTTGATTCTCTCGTTTGTAGCGGAAGAATATGTGTAGCAATAATTGTTTGCGAGTGTCTAACCCATGAAATTGACACTCGTTTATTCCGCAAACATTGAAAGTGGCAGTAATAAGGATAGGTAATAACGGGAAGAAACTAGATGGATGCACTCCACGGAAACAGCTTCAGAATAGAACATGTATATTATTCATAGTCACATTTGAGTTTTCAGAACATAGTAAATTAATGTCCAAGTCGGGTGGTCCAATACGCAGAAAATAGGCAATTAACTTTTATTGAACTGAACTCGAGTTGCGTGCTCTTGCCTACGCAATGCGGTCGGGTCTGAGCGGGTCTGAGTCGACTCGCAAGTAGCACAAAAACCTTTACTTGATCATCACATTTGCTGATAAAGAATGCGTGTAGCTGCCAGACATCACGCTCCTCCAATGTGAGCGTGTACTACACACCTGAGACTACAGACACGTGGAAGTGTTGGCTTGACAAATGTATTGTGTTGAGTGCTTCTACGACAATAATTTGGGGAGCTTCTGCATGAATCATTACTAGTACTGATATTATTTTCGTTTCACTTTAAATAAGACAAGAAAATTATATAAGGTCTAGAAAATTTAAGGGTTGGAAATTTTTCCTACATCCCTGGACATGAAAGTATCATCGTGTTAGCCTCATGATAGACGAATGCAAAAATTGATAACTTGACTTAGAAATCTCTCAGTTAATAACTGTCGAAGTGCTGATTGAACACTGTAGGCGGCAATGTCCCAGTGGGGATGTAATGCCAATAAAAGAAAGAAGCAGACGAAGAATGTTACAATCACATGGTGGCAATAAATGGGATAATACTTATTCGTACTATGACAAGTGAAGACAAGACCTCTTCTTCTTCTTCTTCTTCTTATTGGCATTACATCCCCACACTGGAACAGAGCCGCCTCGCCGCTTTGTGTTCATAAGCACTTCCACAGTTATTCACTGCAAGGTTTCTAAGCCAAGTTACCATTTTTGCATTCGTATATCATGGGCTAACACGAAGATACTTGTATGCCCAAGGAAGTCGAGACAATTTCCAATCCGAAAATTACCTAGACCGGCACCGGGAATCGAACCCAGCCACCCTCAGCATGGTCTTGCTTTGTAGTCGCGCGTCTTACCGCACGTCTAAGGAGGGAAGACAAGACTAGAAAGCTCTAAATATTTGTGTATTCTTGCCATTTGCCAATGAGCTAGACTTAGCAAGACTAGCTCCTTGTATTGTTGCCTGTTTCCAAACGTCAGTTAGATATGAACAAGATCAAAGAAAACATTAGAGGCCGCTATTGTTTCACTAAATGATCCACGTTGACTGGTGTCTAGCTGTAATTCCGATTCAATAATTTGACGTTACTTACCGAATACATTAGATTATAATTTATTTTGAACATTCCCAAATTTTCCAACGCAAACGAGTTATGTAGCAGCTCTAAGGAAAACAAGTTTATCTGAAATTTTGAATTAAGATACATAACTTCTTTTTTACATCATTTCCTTAACCTACCGTTTGTTGCACTCTCTCGTCTACCTCAGACTTGTACAGTCGATTCAACAGTACTCCTGTTTTTTCAGCTCGCTTGACCAGCAAGCCAGCACTGGACACAACGTAATAAAACTGGCAGCAATGAAAAGCAGCTACACCAAACGTATGTGCATATTTCATAAGAGGTGGTCTTAGCCCTTTCCGGATATCGTGCACCAAAGCCGTGTATGAATAGAAAACCTGAAATTGATAATTCATTTTAGTAATCTCCAGTAATTGCAGAATAAAATTGGAAAATTGGATAAATGCTAACCCCAAAAGTTACAATCAAAAAATACCATATGAAGGTAAGAAGCAGAGGCCCATCAACCAGGTGAACTATTCCCTTCACAGTCAAATTTACATTCCTATGTAAATAGGCCAGTTCGTTCAATTCTTTTAGAACATGCAAACAAATTAGTTTCTTTTTAGTGGGATGTAAGTTAAAATTTTGAGTTTCTTTCTCAATATCACATAAGACTTGGATAGCTCTGTCTATCCTCCAATTGATCATTCGATATATATGAGCCACCACAAAGCATAACGACACGAAACCACTAGCGAATATTGCTATCGACCACATGAAAAAGAAGTTCACTCCGGTCAAGACGCCAATCAATTCATCTGGTCCAGTCAAATAATAGCTCAGGCAGATAATTATTTCCAAAATAAAATCCACAAATAATACTTTGCGGCTGTAACGTTTCAACAGTTTATAATCGTTTCGAACATGGCAGCCACATCCTGACATTTCCAACAATAGTATTAAGGTGTTTAGTAACTGGTTCAGCGTATTTCTACGACCGATGATCACCGCAATCGCAACCACCAGGAAACAGTAATTCAGACCGAATTGAAATCGCATAAATACGTTATGCAGCGATTCTTCATGATGTATGACATGGATGGCGATGAGATATACGCAGCCTATGCCCCAGATGTACATAACCAGGAAAGACACGGAATAATAGAGACATATGGCACTTTCTCTAAAGCGATTCGATTTGCGATCGAATTTCAGTGGTAGAAATCCGTACATTTTCAGTAGCGTATAGGTCGCCAGGAAAAGTATCCGGAACAACTTTGTTTGCTTCATAGTGAAGAGGCACGCGTGGATGAACTGCCAATATTAGGGTAGATGGGAAAAGAGGACAATGCTTATACATTTTGGATGAATCACATAAATAGCTTATTAGGTGGTGTCAGGTGTAAATGCATTACAAAATTAAAATTTGTAATGTAACAATCGTTTTCAAATCATTCTCAGCTCAGCAGCAAAAGCACTACGTGTGAGCTGGAAAACGATTAATTTACAGTGCGAGGTAAGATTCGTCAACGTTTGATTGGCTGTGCAAGCTGAGGATCGAAGGCCTTCAACTACTGCCTCATCAACGTGCTTAGCCAACACGATGGGAGACCCCAAGACGAAAAAGGAGCGTTCCATAAAATATTAGGCAAGAGACAGCACATTCACACCAGCTTGCGTAACAAAAGGTAACTAACGCCTGAAAACGATAGCCAAGGAGTACGAGAATTGCAAAAATTACACCAATTTTACAAACTTTTGAAAATTTGAATTACATTTTCAAATAGTAGTTTGTGCAACTAGTTGCAAAAAGATGATTTTTTCAGCACGAGTTGTACGTTTATCCAACGAGGCTTGCCGAGTTGGATAAATACTACGAGTGCTGAAAAATCGAGTTTTGCAACGAGTTGCACACGCTATTTTTTGCAATGACGAAAAATGGGCTTTAATATGATAAATCTATACCAAAATTGTACAATCGAATTTACTCCACATGATCATTCATGCCAATAAATTATGTTGCGGCAGAGAACAATAAGATTCCATCTTATCGTGCCAAATTGCATAGCTTGAAAAGCTATGAAGCGATGGAAGCAAATGCCAAACATGTTCGACTCGAGAGAATTACGTTCGAATCGAGATGCACAATGCCACCCCAGGTTCTAACATTTTTAAATACTAATAGACTATCCATGAACCACGTGAACATGTTGGTGGAAGGAAAGGTTTAGTGAAAAGAGACCAAAGCTATTATGCATAGGAAATGTATAATGATCATCAATGGTGACTGGTTGAGGTTCCTTGCAAGTAAGGAGTGCATTAAGGGAACGCCCATAAATTATGTTTGTATATATTTGTAATTATTTTTGTATAAAATTTCCAAAAAGTTGTTATGATTAGTCACACTTTTAAAAAACCCTCTCCCTTCCATTAAAAGCGAGGCGTAATTTATTGACGTTTCCTAAGATAAGGTGGCATCCGTTGATAACATAACAATAAATTTTCAAATATTTGACCTCCGTAATCCTTTCGGGATGGATGGGCCATATATGCCAAACGTTTTAGACTGTGAAAATTCACAGAAGTGAGCTAGGTCCCCAATTTCTTCAGCAAAAATGTTTATCGGGATGTCGGCTACTCAGAAAGGAGGTCGAGTTTGACTATACTCTGAAGACCGAGATATCCAAAACCTTGGGAAGATTTTGCTTCTGACAGCATGCAGGTGAATTTGAAATATTTGGATCCTATTCCATATTGTTTAATAAATCAAGTTTAGTCATTTTAAAATACGAGATGTTCAAGGTTTTCAAAAAACATTCTCGATTTCAGCCCACGGTATCTACCGGATCAACCAAGGCTTATGCAATCATCGGCTTATACCAATAGACACATGGGCATCATGTAAATTTTCTCATTTTTTTCAAATTTGTGATGTTCAAGGTACTCCAAAACGTTCCCAAGCTCAACCCAAAGTATCTACCGGACAACCAAGGTTGTTTGCAACGTCCTCAACGACGATATGTACCCAACCTGGTTCAATAAGCATATGCGCACCATGCAGACCCAATTTTCTTGAATTCGAGATGTTCAAGGTATTCTAAAACGTTCTCAAGTTCAGCTTAAGGTATCTACCAGGTCAATCAAACAAGGTTTCCACAATGTGCATTTCTTTGGCATATATTCAATATATCCAATAGGAATAATAAAACCCAATTTTCTGGAATACGAGGTGTTCATGGTACTCCAAAAGGTTTTGGAGTTCATTTCGAAGTATCTACTAGATCAATCATGACTTTTGCAATGTCCTTATCGTCAGTGTTGCCACTACCGCTGGGCACACTGCGAGTAGCAGCATCATCGACCCTGCGACGAAGTGCGTTTAAAATCTGATGACGTTGGGGGCGAGCCGGCCCATGCTTTCGAGATAACAGCAGCAGACGATCGTTGTGAAATCTGAAAAAGAAAACAATGAAAATATCCTGAAAAGTAAAGTGCGTATTAGTTGTAAAAGTTTGAGAATTAAAAATACTTACCGGTTAGTTTAGAGCTGATTGATTAGTTTGAAATCTAAATTTCGTTTAGTACATATGTAAGTAAATGAAAACAAAGTTAAAATTCATTCATTTATTTACTTTACATCTAAACAGATAACACTGAATCAACAATTTGACGCCACAATACACGGTTCGAGGCCGCATCTCTCCATCCTCGGATACGCCCCACGCTCGCCAAGTCGTTTTGCACCTGGTCTGCCCATCTCGCTCGCTGCGCTCCACGCCGTCTCGTACCTGCCGGATCGGAAGCGAACACCATCTTTGCAGGGTTGCTGTCCGACATTCTTGCAACATGTCCTGCCCATCGTACCCTTCCGGCTTTAGCTACCTTCTGGATACTGGGTTCGCCGTAGAGTTGAGCGAGCTCATGGTTCATTATTCGCCGCCATACACCGTCTTCTTGCACACCGCCAAAGATGACCCTAAGCACCCTTCTCTCGAATACTCCGAGTGCTTGCAAGTCCTCCTCGAGCATTGTCCATGTTTCATGTCCGTAGAGGACAACCGGTCTTATAAGCGTCTTGTACATGACACATTTGGTGCGGTGGCGAATCTTTTTCGACCGCAGTTTCTTCTGGAGCCCGTAGTAGGCCCGACTTCCACAGATGATGCGCCTTCGTATTTCGCGACTAACGTTGTTGTCAGCCGTTAGCAAGGATCCGAGGTAGACGAATTCCTCGACCACCTCGAAGGTATCCCCGTCTATCGTAACACTGCTTCCCAGGCGGGCCCTGTCGCGCTCGGTTCCGCCCACAAGCATGTACTTTGTCTTTGACGCATTCACCACCAGTCCAACTTTTGCTGCTTCACGTTTCAGGCGCGTGTACAGTTCTGCCACCTTTGCAAATGTTCGGCCGACAATGTCCATGTCATCCGCGAAGCAAATAAATTGACTGGATCTGTTGAAAATCGTACCCCGGCTGTTACACCCGGCTCTCCACATGACACCTTCTAGCGCAATGTTGAACAACAGGCACGAAAGTCCATCACCTTGTCTTAGTCCCCGGCGCGATTCGAACGAACTGGAGTGTTCGCCCGAAATCTTCACACAGTTTTGCACACCATCCACCGTTGCTTTGATCAGTCTGGTAAGCTTCCCAGGGAAACTGTTCTCGTCCATAATTTTCCATAGCTCTACGCGGTCTATACTGTCGTATGCCGCCTTGAAATCAACGAACAGATGGTGCGTTGGGACCTGGTATTCACGGCATTTTTGAAGGATTTGCCGTACAGTAAAGATCTGATCCGTTGTCGAGCGGCCGTCAACGAAGCCAGCTTGATAACTTCCCACGAACTCGTTCACTAATGGTGACAGACGACGGAAGATGATCTGGGATATCACTTTGTAGGCGGCATTAAGGATGGTGATCGTTCGAAAGTTCTCACACTCCAGTTTGTCGCCTTTCTTGTAGATGGGGCAAATAACCCCTTCCTTCCACTCCTCCGGTAGCTGTTCGGTTTCCCAGATTCTGACTATCAGTTTGTGCAGGCAAGTGGCCAGCTTTTCCGGGCCCATCTTGATGAGCTCAGCTCCGATACCATCCTTACCAGCTGCTTTATTGGTCTTTAGCTGTTGAATGGCATCCTTAACTTCCCTCAAGGTGGGGGCTGGTTGGCTTCCATCGTCCGCTGAACTGACGTAGTCATCTCTTCCGCTGTCTTGACTTTCACTGCCTGTACTCTCAGCGCCATTCAGATGTTCCTCGTAGTGCTGCTTCCACCTTTCGATCACCACACGTTCGTCCGTCAAGATGCTTCCATCCTTATCCCGGCACATTTTGGCTCGCGGCACGAAGCCTTTGCGGGATGCGTTGAGCTTCTGATAGAACTTGCGTGTATCTTGAGAACGGCACAGCTGTTCCATCTCCTCGCACTCCGCTTCTTCCAGGCGGCGTTTCTTCTCCTGAAAAAGGCGGGTCTGCTGTCTCCGCTTCCGTCTATAACGTTCCACGTTCTGCCGGGTACCTTGCTGCAGCGCGACCGCCCGCGCTGCGTCCTTCTCCTCCAGAATCTGTCTGTACTCTTCGTCGAACCAATCGTTCCGTCGACTTCGACCCATATACCCGACGTTGTTCTCCGCTGCGTCGTTAATGGCTGCTTTGACTGTATTCCAGCAGTCCTCAAGTGGGGTCCCATCGAGCTCACCCTCTTTCGGCAACGCTGCCTCGAGATGCTGCTATTGTAAGTTAAAATTGTTGTAAGTAATTAGCAATTTTGCAGACAGAATTAGGCGGCGACGGAAATTTGTACGATCGATTCAATTTGTTAAGGAAAACCATTGAATGTAAGTGATAAAACCTGCATATGAAATATTATTAACGGAAATACAATTTACAGTTTGAGCTGAGTTACAACCTGCTAGAAAAAAGTTTTTTTTTTAAACGTCGATCGGAACAAGCTTCAAATTTAGTCTCCGACGATACTGATAAAACCCCGTCTAGGTGCACCAAAATATCGGTTCTAAACGAGTCGACGGACGAAGAGGATGAAGATGCCGAACGGCAATTTCAGCGTGAATTGGAAAAAAATCCAGCGAAAATATGAGCAGCAATTACAGCGCGAGCAGGAAAAGGAAAGGCTGAAGTTAATGTTAGAACGGAAAATGCTGGATAAAAGAAAGGAAATCAAAGCGGCGTTCAACAAGAAGCGTCTCGAAATGTACGAGGAATGCCAATACGACCCTGCGGATCTGGAAGAAGGTGCTGTAGGTAGTAATACCGGACAAGATCAGGTGAAAACGATTGCCGAATTGGAAGATATGTGGAGGGAAAAGCCGAAATTACCAACCGAGCAAAATGCTATCTGTCGGGGTGCTTATCCAAAATTCTATACACCTAAAGAAGCAGCGCATCTGATCAACGTCAATCCCGATCAGGCACAGTTTGATAAGATCTCAGAGGAGAATACACCACGAAGGAATCCCCAACAGGCAATGGTAGACAAACCGGCCCCGCCCCCTCTACCATTGGGTCAGGTTCCAGAATCCGCGTAAGATGTTTCGCGCGATCCGATTTATTTCGAATCCGGCTGCGTTGGTGCCCACAGTGAGAGTACCGTTAACAAAGGATTCTAGCATAGCGTCAAACTTGGAGCCACCGATGGCGCAAATTTCGATTCCACGCTCGTTCTAAAGTCCGAACAATTGTGTCGAGAGATGTTCAGAGGTCTATGCAGAACAGGAGTTAACATGAGCACAAATCTCTGCACGAAAAGGTGCATTTGCCAAGCTGCCTGTTTTCAAGGGGCGGCCAGAAGAGTGGCCTTTATTTATCAGCAGTTTCAATAACGGAAACAGGGCATGCAACTACTCAAATCTCGAAAACCTTGGAAGACTTCAGGAGAGCATAAAGGGCCAAGCGTTAAAGGCTGTGAGAAGCAGGCTATTACTTCCAGAACTAGTTCCCAGTGTTATCGAAACACTTCGCGCTCACTATGGTAGGCCAGAACAACTTCTACGGTCCCTGATTCAAAAGGCGAGAAGAGCGGAACCACCACGTATTGATCGTTTGGCAACGTTCATTAATTATGGAAGGGTCGTCCAACAACTTTGCGACCATCTGGTGGCGTCGGATCTAACGGATCATCTTGTGAACCCCATGCTTATCTCGGAACTGGTAGAAAAGCTGCCATCAAATACCAAATTGGAATGGGTGCGATTCAAACGTCAAAAGGCTGCAGTAAATTTGAGTACTTTTTCGGACTTCCTTTCCGAAATAGTTTCAGAAGCGGTCGAGGTCACAAACTACATTGAGCCTCTAGCAGAAGTTCGTGTTAACCGGGATCGAAACCAAAAGAAAACCAAGACGAAAGTGCCGGAAGGATGCCTAAATACACACGTTGGTGTCGAACAGACGGCGAACCACCCAGCTGAGTTAGCGAAGCGTGACATTCAATACGAAAGCCGCAAACGCTGCCCTCAAGGTACTGACGAACCATCAACAATATTCTCCGGTCACCATGTAGCGGGAGAGCTGTCAGATCAGGACCTACAAGAACTTCTTCGAAAACACTACACATTGGAAGAGTCAGGTGTGTCAGTTGCAGTTCTGCCAGAATCATCCGAAGATCGTCGAGCAAGGAAGCTGCTGGAGCAAACAACCGTCCGTATTGGCGACCGATTCGAAACTGGGGTGGCATTGTGCATCTCGATTCGAACGTAATTCTATCGAGTCGAACATGTTTGGCATTACGGGTTTCGATTCGATCTCGAAAACGACTCATCGTTCGAGTTTGCTCGAGGAGGTACAAGAATAACGAGATGTTTTGGCATTATGGAAACTCGATAGCACACTGAAAAACGACTCAAGTCGAACGAAAAACACTCGTCACCTTTATAGCTTTCGAATGTTGTTCGAGAGTTATTTCTTGCTAAAAGTTTTTAATTATATTTGTTATTATTTCTCTACGGGAAGAGAATAAATGTTTTATTATTGTCTCTTGAGGAAAATAATGTCCTTAGTATACCTACTTTTATAGTTTCCAGACAATATGCAATCTCTAATTATCCCGAAATCCGCGTAAAAACGACTTCAACTAAAATCGTTTTTTTAAGTTTTCACGTATTACGATTTCAATAAATCGCGTGGAAAATCTATGAGGAAAATATGAGTAAAAACGTGTATATTCCAAAATCTACGTAAAAATAGATGAGTTAAACAAAAAAACGACATGACATGACCCAAGTGCATTTAACTAAAACACATGGAAACATCAAAGTAATTTATTATCGAATCCTTCTTTAGTTTTGAATTATTTAACTCAAAATAGGATCTATGGCATAAAATTGAATAAACATAAAACTTGATAATTTGTGTCGTAACAATATCTCAATTTACAAAACATGTCGTATCGGCATAGGTGTTTTAATCGGTTGCAACTGCTCAATAAATAATATTGCTTTTTAAAGTCATTGAGTACAATTTGTTTGTTTATAAATTAACTGCGCCAATTCATGCCCTGAAGGATGCCTTTCGAACAGGCTACACGTGAAATTTACACGCAGATGAAATTACTCTTATTCTCTCTGTTTACTCACATTCGCCATGCGCTGAAGGTTGTCTCTCCAGCGGGCGGCATACTAAACACGGAGACAGCTATCTCTTATTCTCTCTGTTTACATTTAGTTTGACAGAACACACTCGATTGAACTAGTACAACACCATTCGAAATCTTGTACTGCGACTGAATGAAGTCGAACGAAATACATAATGCGGCATTTTTTTCGAAACGAATTCAAAAACTTACGAATCGAGTGATTCGATTCGAGATGCGCAATGTCACCCCTGGTCTTTTGTGGAAGAACGATAATCCGCAATTGCCAGACAGTTTTCCGATGGCTCTGAAACGGATGCACAGCTTGGAGCGCAAGTTGGCGAAACAGACGGAGCTTAAGCAGAATGTGGAAATGCAGATAGCAGAATATCAACGGAAAGGGTATGCACATATCGCCACGCCGAAAGAGTTAACAGAAGCAGAACCAGGTAAGGTCTGGTATCTTCCTCTAAACGTTGTGCTGAACCCGAAAAAGCCGGGAAAGGTTCGGATGGGACGCAGCATCGTCTGTTCAAGGAAAATCGCTCAACTCGGTATTGTTGAAAGGCCCCGATCTTTTGTCTAGTCTACCTTCGGTAATGTGCCCATTCCGCGAACGCCCTGTTGCCTTCGGTGACAAATCAGAACAGTGGTTCTTGTTTAGGCCGAATTCATCTGGTCCTCCGAAGATACTTATCATGGACGTTGCCACTTTCGGATCGACTAGTTCTCCGTGTTCTGCACAATATATTAAAAACCGAAATACACAAGAATCACACTTAAATCATTTCACAGATTTCGGTGAATTTTGCTTCAATTCACCGAAATCTCAACAGCAGATTTGTTCGGTAATTATTTCACCGATTTTCTGCGGTATTTTCCTTTGTTCAACTGTCAAAACCACCAAAAAATCTGTAAAATTTTTACCGAACAGTTCTGCTGTTGAGATTTCGGTGAAATTTCACAGAAATCTGCGATTTATTTTAAGTGTGATACGCTGAACAGTTTCTGGACGCGGTAGAAGCCATATACATATACATTTTTACTTTTGACTTACCTGATTTACCACAAGGTGCGTCAAAAGTCTTTGTTTGCAGATGACACGGGCCTTTCAGCCAAAGGGCAAAGCCTTCGTGTCATTTGTAGTAAATTGCAACAAAGTTTGGATATTTTCTCCACTTACTTGCAAAAAATGGAAAATTTCTTATTTGACACCTTCTTATTGTCTCTTTAAATGGGGTTCCAATTAATTTGTCTAGCGAAGCTAAATATTTAGGACTTCTGCTAGATCAAAAATGAAAATTTTAAAAATCACATCGAAGGTAATCAAGCCAAATGTAACAAAAATATTAAGTGTCTATATCCACTTATAAACAGAAAATCAAGACTTTGCCTTAAGAACAAATTTTTGTCTTAAGAACAAATTTTTTTAGGCGTTCGCCTTATAAGCGAATAGTCATGGGTTCGATTCCCAGCCCCTCCACCAAACCCTCGTCAGTCGCCAGATCCGCAACTCATACGGTGGCGTTTGGGGTTACGCGCCTTACCGTCACGGCTGCCTAATGACGACTGACAACTTGTTCTTTTCGGAGGCATTCCTCCAACGTTACCCGGATTAAAAATGGCAACCGAACAATGCAATCATCATTGGATACTCGACATGGACAAACGGACACAATGGACTCACGACAAGATGAACTGGAAACGACAACAATAACGAATAATGGAAATCTAAAAATAGATTCTGTACAGCAGAATACCATAGTAGATCACGGCACAGTAGCGGTAAAATCGTTGCAATCTTCTATAGCTACTTGTACCCTTAGTATAAACTAGGTTAAGTTTAGTTAAAGTTTAAAACATTGTAATACCTACATTCAACCAGTGGAAAAATCCTAACTGCCAGAGGCAATCGAAATGTATAAATAAAAATTAAAAATGTTTCATAGAAAATAAGGATGATGGTGCTAAGAAAACACGAGACACCTAGTCCAAGAGATGAATGTATTAGATAATTAGCAAATAAAATTAGTAAAAAACCCTGATTAATCCACCTAGCGGTGTTGGTACCTTTCTCGTGCAAAAAAAAAACTAAAAAATATGAGTGAGTGTTTTTTTCGCGCATAGAAAATAGTATTTTGGCCATAACTTCTGATCCCATAGTCCAATGTGGTCAATTTTCAATAGCAAACAATAGGACAGGATTCTCAGTCGATTGAATTTTTTTTGCAAGTAATTCGGTCAATGCTAAGTTCCAAAAAGTGTGTATACAAAATTTTGTACACATACACACATACACACACACATACATACATACACACAAACAGACATCACCTCAATTCGTCGAGCTGAGTCGTATATAACACTTTGGGTCTCCGAGCCTTCTATCAAAAGTTTGGTTTTGGAGTGATCATATAGCCTCTACGTATTACTTAGTATCCTACGAGAAAGGCAAAAAGAAAAGATAAAAAGCTGAACTTCCTTCTTCTAGTGAACTTCAGCCATAGTTTGAAATATAAGTAAATGAATGACTAACAAATTAATCAGACAATGCAATGGTTGAAGTCTCCTCGATTTAAAACCGGTGGTGGATTATTTGCATACGACATACGTTACTATGAGTAATGAGTAGAGGAGCGTTCAGTGATCCCTGTTGATGCCAAATAATATTTCATTCATACTACGAATTAAATATAATTACATTCAATTTGTTAAATGGCAAATTAGCAAATTAGTATTATGTATTCCATTTAGATATGATTTAATACTTCAATAGTAAGACTGTTTTCAGTAGCTTGTACTTGAGTCGACTGCATGTTATCAATCCTGACATCCTGATATGCGAAACATTCGACATTTTAAATTATGGTTGCATCTAACGTCATGGAACGAAAAATTGCGAATTTTTGTGTGGTTTTAACAAGGATGAAAAACATTTTTTTACGCAATTTGGGATCAAGTGGTGTGTTTGCTATATGAAAGCAATGCTCTTATTATAGATCATGTTACAACATGAAGGTATGTCTTCGGAAGTTCGCAGAGGGTTAATCCATTAGACATATAATTCTACAACACTATCAAAAGCGTCTTGAAGGTGTCTAGCATTCTCGGTTTGTTGGCATCGCCATTGCATCACTTTGCATTATTAAACCCACCTCGCGAGATAGTGAAATTGTTGACCATAAAAGAGATGTGTAAAAATTCCGCCAAGTATTGGTGAAGTGTATAAACGCATAACTGCCTCTTATCGAGATGGGATCGGGATTATCGTTTGTCTTTGGGACTGTTTCGCGATCACGTGCACGCCAGGGGGAGAAGCGGATTCATGCACTCTCGCACGGTTAGGTACGAGTCGACACCATAGGCTTCAGGTTCGTGATATGTAGCTGGTTAATTCATTTGTGTTTCGAGTGGCTACGGGTCAGCGTGCTTCCATACTCGTCTAACATTGCTATCAAAGAATTACTTCCGCTTAAATTGAAATGAAATATTTGGTTGTAGGAGTCATCACTGCTGTGATCAGCATCAACAGTATGTTTCGTTTGTTAAGTCATTAAATTAGACACTGGTTTGAATAATGCTGTATCTTCATAGCCATTAGTGCTCTGCAGTGTATGCAAGGGGTGGAAGTGAAGCAAGCCTCAGGAAACAGCAATGGAGCGCAAAAGCAAGAGAAACCTTTGGAGATCATGGAGTGTGGAGCGGCAACCGCATTGGCTTCCACGGCATTGCTGTTTGCGGTGAAACCAAGCACAATCTCTTTCCCATCGGGCGACTACAAATGCTACCACCTGAAATATGATGAAAAGAACAGCGAGTCATCGACTATCATTAAGGGATGTATTTACAAGTCGCTGAACGTTTGCGATGGAAAATTTACGTCGGAAAATATTCGGGAAGCGTTCTGCAGTCAGTGCGACCTGGATGCTTGCAATTCGGCCGGTCGATATGGAATCGACCTCAAGCTATTAGGTCTCATTGTGGTCTCCGTAATAGCATTCCTAATGAAATAAGGCGTGTCAGGTGGAATACTGTGCTCGTTGTGATGATGCATATGTACGTAGGTTTTGTCGGAAGATGATCTAAGCGTTCACAGTGTTTGTAATTAGCAAATAAGATAGTAGGAAACAGCAAAAACTCACCAAAGTATATCGGTTGGAAACATTCGTACAAAAATGATACCATTTTAAAAAGGAAAGCAATTAAGACCGATTTGCTTAGTGGTTAGCTCAGGATTAATTGACGCCTTCGATAGATGTAAGCATAAATTTTGATCAATAGAAACTATCAACGAATAAAGATCGAAGCTTGAATTTTGTACATTGTTCGGTGTTAAACTAAACTGTAACCAATGAAAAGACATCCCTAAACAGTACACATTCATTACTATTCAGCACGGCATTCTTCCAAAAACGTCGGTTGGTAGTTCGCAGAAATGGTCAAATGGGACGGTGACGTGATTTTACGATTTTGAACGTGTGCCATTAGAAGCTTTTTTCGACGGTTTGGAACAATACCGGCAGTGCAGTGTAAGGGATAATTGGTCAACGCGGGCGTGTCGATATATAAGCACGCGTGTTGTTGTTTACGTAAACAGTGTGATGACCGATAGTTGTACAACTGGGGACGGGATGAGATAATAGTTACGTACATTTGTGGGTAACAATGGTGTTATGAAGTTGAGAATAATCAATATGAGTTATGAAAAGCTATTAGCCATTTTGAGATCATTTTGCTTTCCACAAATCCAATTGACCAGCTATCGTCAGAGTGTGGGACTCCTTCATTCGTTTATTTAGCGAACATCTAAACAGATGACACTGGATAAATAATTCAACGCCACAATAAACGGTCCGAGGCCGCATCTCTCCATCCCCACGCTCGCCAAGTCGTTCTGTACCTGGCCAGCCCATCTCGCTGCGCTCCACGCTGTCTTGTACCTCCCGGATAGGAAACGAACACCATCTTCGCAGGGTTTCTGTCCGGCAGCATACCCTGCCCATCGTACCCTTCCGACTGTAGTTACCTTCTGGATGCTGGGTTCGCCATAGAGCTGGGGAGCTCGTGGTTCATCCTTCGCCGCCACACACCGTCTTCTGGCACATCGCCAATGATGGTCCTAAGTACCCGAATACTCCGAGTGCTTGCAAGTCCTCCTCGAGCATGGTCTAATTTTCATGCCCGTAGAGGACTACCGGTTTTATGAGCCCTTTGGTCGTTACACATTTGATGCGGTGGTGAATCTGTAGGACTCATACTGTCGTAATCTGTCGTCGCAACCCACTAAATCTTTTATGAGCTTTTACCTAAATTTTCTCTTGGTTCCACCTACAGTATTACATTAGGAATAGATATATTGTGCTTTCAGCACTCTTTCTTAAACGGAATACTCTATAGTGCCTCTCTTCGATAATAATCTACTTCATTTAGCTATTTGTGCATATGACTCCTTTATTTGTGCCAGATGTATTGTGCAAGCATTTGCATTTGTGCACACAAAAAACTTTATCATTTTCAAAACAGTAACCGATTTGCTCCCAAAAATTTATATTCGACGGCCGGTATACCGTCTCATTTTTTCTTGAAAAGTACTTAGATCGGACATTGCCTTCCAGAGATATTATTTCCTCTCTATTTCGACCAATCTTACGCACTATCACCGCTAGGTGGCTAAATCTGCTTTTTTTCTAGTATCATCTAATCTTGTCTTAAACAAATGTATCAAGCATAATGTAAGAATTCTGGAAAAGAACTGGCTTAGATGACAACCATTTTTGCCTTTCTCGTACACCAAGGTGTAACGAAAAGGCTATACCCAAGTAACCAAAAGTTCCTTTAAGGTACGTTTTTCGCTTAATCAGCCTGAATTTTATGTCGTTAAACGAACCTGAAAGTACTTTCACGAAGTTATAGAGCCTTCTAAGCAGCTTCTAAAAGAACTTGTAAAAAATTATTTTCCGGGTGGTTAAAATTATATTTTTTTTTCTAAGTGGTGGAAGGGGAATTGTCAAAGTCAATTTTTATTTATTTATTTGTGAACAGATGTTTGTCTCTTTCTTGCTCCTCCTCTCCTCCTGAAGGTGGTGGTATTGAACTCGATGTCTCAGCGTGCAAGTCCCTGCATAATCCGATGCGCCAGCGGACATATTTGAAACGAGTGAGTAATGTCACTTACTGATAAAGTGCAAATAATCTTCTATGCCAACATGATGAAATTTAAATTATAGTCTTTGCATCTACAGATCACAACACCTCGATATTATAATGATGAGCAATTACGGCTGTAATACGAAGTAATCCCACTTCATCCTCATTTTGTTTTATGAATGCGTTAAATAAATATAATATTAAGAATCAATTTTGCCTAAAGTTTTGAATAAACTTTGATAAAACGACTATGTATAAACAATTTTTCTTATTAAGTTTTGCATGAGAATTTTAGTTGAACGTTTGAAAATATAGAAGTCGCTCAGAAGGTTCACAGTGAACTTGTTTGGAACTTTTATGTTCGAAGTTTTTATGACGCTATTAGGAAGCCTTTATTCTACTTTGTAGTTGCTAGAGAGCACCTTTAGAACTTCTTTAGTACTTGAAGTTGCTTAAAGTTCACATTGGAAATTTGGGGATCCAGAAGTAGCTTCAAGACTTATTTAGCCTCTTAATCAGCTAGAAAGTGCTGTCGGAACTTTATATGAACTCTTAGAAACTTCAAAGGAGATTTTATTATGCAATGACGAACTTTTGGCTGCTTGGTTATATTCACTTCAGAGACGATTTTGTGATAGAAGATCCGGAGACCCATAGTGTTATATACCAATCGACTCAGCTCGACGAATTGAGATGATGTATGTATGTGTGTATGTATACATAATGTGCGCAAAATAAAACTCATTCATCTTTTAGGCACTTATCTTGGTCCGATTTGTTTCCGATAAGTTGCATTCGACGGGGAATCCTTTCCCATTGTTTCCTATTGAAAATCGCCTAGATCGGATTATGGGATCAAAAGTTATGGCCAAAATACGATTTATATGCAAAAAAAAAATACGCTAAGAAATTCTAATCCAATTTTTTTAGTATATCTAATGTACGAGAAAACCACAAACACCGCTAGGTGGATCAATCCGGGTTTTTTCATTCATTTGTCATAAGAGAAGCTGGTAGGAGTGTGCCTCTCATCATTGGCAGACTCTCTCCTCTCACCAACAACCATCAATGAGCTGGAAGCAACATAAACAACCCACAGTCAAACTCATCACGCATGGAGAACGGGACTCGAATACTCTAAACCTGAGACGAGACCTGTAACGACAGCTTTCTTTTTCCTTGTCACCTTGTCACCAGGACTTTCCCTAATCCTACTAACCCGACACAATTTATATATATATATATATATAAACCAATCTATGTATGTATATATGTATGTATGTATGTTCGCTAACTACTTCTGAACCACTTGGCCGATTTCAACCAAATTTGGTACACACATTCTCTATCCTCACGGAAAGTTAACAAGGGTGGGATGGTCATTTGGAAAAGGGGAAGGGGTGATGGGAGGAGTTTTGTTTGGAAAACGAACAATTCTGTGTAACTTTCAACTCCCACACTGCGGAAAATGGAAGTATGATTTTCAATAAAACGCCTTATGAAAATTTGCCACAATGAATCGGTATGGATTTCAATATGTTGCCTTATGAACGATCATTTTAATTGGAAAAAGTTAAGTGCGGCAGACTGTGTTCGAACCATGGACGCCGGGGTCGGGTGGCCGGTATCTAGACCACACGCCCATCGACGCTTGATACTCATAAAGGTAACTGCGTATAAAAAGCACTGTTGCTGGCATAATTTGTCGATGGTTCATAAGGCGCCAGTCCGATAGTCCAGTTCGCTCAGTGCAGGACCGATTTCAAGCAAATTTTGTACACATAGTCACTATGAGGAGACGATCATATGGGAGGGTAATTTGGAAAAAGGGGGGAAAGGTCTGGAGGGAGGGGTATTGTTCAGAAAACGGGCATATCAGAGTAAATTATGAATCCCTGAGTAAATTAGAGTAAATTATGAATCCCTGGACCGATTTGAACCAAATTTGGTACACACATTCTCTATCCTAAGGAGAAGATAACAAAGGGGGTGGAATGGTCATTGGGGAAAGAGGGAGGGTAAGGGTTGGCTTTAGAAAACGAGCAATTCAGTGTAACTCCCAACCCCCAGGACCAATTCCAACTAGATTTAGTATACATATTCTCTATTTTTTGAAAGTACCCGTAACGCTGGGTAGACACCTTTACGTGGTGTGTTACGGATTTCTGATTTACTTAATTTCATATTGTAATATTTTATACTCTCATATTTTCAAATTTTGCTATTTTTTTATCTTCATATTTTCTTATTTTTATGCTTTCATAATTTCATAATGTTGTATTGTATGCTGCCATAAACTGCTGATAAGGAACTTTATTTTTTAATTATATATTTTCATATTTTTATTTATATATTTTTCAAATATGTATTCATATTATCACGTTCTCATTTCATAATGTATTCATATTTTCCTATGTTTATATTTTCATATTTTCATTTTACTGGTTTTCATATTTTCGTTTCTTCGTGCTTTCATATTTTCATATATTTATGCTTTCATTTATTTATATTTTCATATTTACATTTTTTTCATATTTCATATCTTTATTTTCATATATTTTATTTTTATATATTAATTTTTTTATATATTAATTTTCATTCCCTTCATATTAAAAATTTACTAAAACTGGATTACTAAAAAAAATACAGGAAGATTGAGAGGGCATCATTTACCTAGGTCGTTATTATCTGACAAAATTTTGATAGGTTCGGTGATAGAAAAACGGGAGGAGCTGACAAGCCTTTGGCACAGCAGAGTGCGATTGATTCGCATTCTATACCAGTCCGCCCAGCCCGTTGTTGGGGGCATGGAGTGCGATCCTCTCGTTTAATAAACAATGTGCACTCGCTTGACTTTGGATTAGGGTGGCTCAAATTAGTATGGGAAAAACTTTGTTCAATTTTTTTGATGGGCCGCCGTCTTATTCGGTTCTATTTGATGCCCTGATGCTCTGGACAAAATTTCAGCCAAATCGGTCAACGTTTGGGTAGTGCTAAACTCGTTGGAAGTTTATATGCAAAAATGTATGCAGAAACATCCAAAAACAGTAAATTGCAGCTGGACTACACAACTTACGATAAAGAACTATGATACTCATTCAGATCTTGGAGAATTTAATACAGAATTTTATGCAGAAAACCGCGAGAAGATTCGAGTTTGCCCGGCTTATTAGCATTTCTCTGTTATTAGCATTTCTCTGCAGTGGGGTTGGAGCAAATTACGTTTCTTTTACCTTTGAAAAGAAATAAATTCACCCCTACAACACTCCTGTAAAATGCTAATATCTTTGCGTAATAAACTCTAATCTTCTCGCGGTTTTCAGCATAAAATTCTGTATTTTATTTTACAAGAACTGAATGAGTATCATGGTTCTTGATCGTAAATTGTGCCATCCAACTGCAAATCAGTGTTTCCGCATACATTGACCGATTTGGCTGAAATTTTGTCCAGAGCATCAGGGCATCAAATAGAACCGAATAAGAGGGCGGCCCATCAAAAAACTTGAAAAAGTGTTTTTTGAGCCACCCTACTGTGGATATACAACAGTAAAGCACATGTGGAGATTGGACAAATCAAGCATCCGAAAGATATTCAATTTGCAAAAAAGAGAGCTAACCGCGGTGGAGGTTGGTACTCGGATTCTGATGGCTTTTTCGCAAACGTGACCTTTAAGTGGTCTTGTTGTGTAGGAGTTATCACGCCTATCTAGAGAGTAGGAGGTTGAGGGTTCGAGTCCCTCCAAGACACGTGGATTCTTTTTCGCAAATTTCATATCAATTTGTCCATTTCGAAACATGTGCTGTGCATATGCACAGCCAAGATATTTAACAAAAAATGGTTTTCGTACGGCCGAGTTGCCGAATAATATGCAATTAATTGATTAAATTATTGTTGACAATGAATAACGATAATGAAAAAAAAACTGTTGGAGTATGATTACCGATTACCGATTGTGATTAAATGTTGACACACTATGTATATGATTAACGATCGATATGAATAATGATTAATGATTATGAATGATTTGCATAGTGATCAATAATCAAGTAACCTTTATTCTAAATCGAGTTATTAAAAGGTATTAAAATTATTTGATTGTGATTAAAGATTAATGAATGAAAGCGAGGTATGCAATGATTAAAACTGATGATAAATGAATAAATATAAAACAATTATGAATATGATTAGTGATTATTGATAAAATTCTATGATTATGATTATTGAATATTATTATCATGATTTAATCTAATGCTCTGATATATATAACTTAATGTTTGTAATTTTGTGTGTATGTTCTAGCATAACTTCTGAACAAATTGGCCGATTTCAACCACACATTCTTTATCTTAAGGAGACGACGATAGTTTGAAGAACTAATGAAAACTTTTATTATTCCGTTTACTACCTCTACCCGAGCAAAAATGAATAACTTATTGATAACAAATTCTATTATCCGGTTATCGGACATTTTGATAACTGAATTTGTTATCATTTTGGCTGAATTAACAGTCAACATAACAAAAATGATACCAGAATTTTGCTCCTGAAATAACTAAATGAAAACAAATTAAGTTATCACTGATACCACGTTGATAGCACATTTTGTTATACATATTATTGACTCAAATAACTAACTTAGTTATCAATTAGTTATCACTCATCACTGTTTTATCGACCAAAATAGTTAAATCTTCTTTGCCGACTTCGTTACGCATTGAAAAAAATGTTGGCATTCACTGGGGTTCGAACTCGAATCACGTGATTGTACGGCGACGTCTCTGGGCACTCACCCAATTACGCTTTCTTGTGGAGCAAAAGAGAAGAGCACTACGCTTCCTACAATCTTGTATTTACTGAAGACTATTTATAATCAAATCATGATGCCATGACCATAACAGTTGGCTGGACATAGTGCAAAGCAGAATAACTTATTAATAACAAACTTTATTATCAAATTATATTGATAACTAGAATTGTTATCATTTTGGTTGAATTACCATTTAACATAACAAAAATGAAAACCGAATTTAATTCAAAATAGCAAGTCGACAATCAATTAGGATAAATACAGTTCATCGTCCTTTTATTGAACACTTTTTTCAGTTGTGACCAATTAAATAAATATATAAATACTAGGCAATCGTTCCCGATCTTCCTCAGGTTAGTTTTTCTCACTTATTGTCAATCATTAGGTTGCTAGCAGTGCAACACTGTAAATCGATTTCAGTGCTAGGATTTATTCAAACAAAACCAAAATCTTGTATGTCGCAGTGAGTTACATGTTTTCTCAAGGGGCAAGTAACTCTAAACTTTGCGATAGTATTAATCATTGTCCAGCAATAGTATTCGTGGTATTTCTAGCTTCCATGATATTCCTCAAACAAAGATACGGTTGCTAGTTTGGTTGTTATGGCATTTGTCTGTTAGTTTTTGAAACACAGTGCTCCCCCGTTTTGGGAACATCTGATTTGTACTTTTTACAGATTCTAGAAAACTTTTAAACCATAACATATTTCTAATGCCAACAAACCAAAACTATTAATAATAGAAAAACTGAACAATCATTTTTTTTAAGAATTTAAATAAGACAAAAATCATGTGTTGCCTAAAATGGGGTTGACTGTATTTCATGCTTTCCCAATCAGGGATCTTTGATCATTTCATCATAGATACGACGTAGTTTTTCGCTAATATTTTTAAGTATTTATGCATAGTGTCGAAAGTATGTGTTTTCATATGCATGTTTAAACTCTGCTGATCCCAAAAAGAATTAATCCATGAAAATGTTGTTATTTGTAGACAACAGAAATCTCAACTCATTCTTATTTATATGCAGTAAAGGATCAGGAGTCGATGTTCTATGACTCAATATCGATTCATAAAAGCAAATTTTTCAACACTAAAAATTGTTTTATGGGTTATTATGATGACAGTAGGGTAACGATACCAATAGTGGAGGTATTAGTAGATCCACAAAAGAAAATATTTTTAAAAAAATTGATAATTATAGGAAATTTACTGCCTTAATATCTAAGTCAATAGATAAACTAATAAATTTGCTAACAAAAATGAGATTGATGTCATTTAACATCAGCAATAATAAAGCGAAACCTGCCAAAGACGTCATTCACCCTATATATTTTTGTGTTTTAATATTTTTATATTATCTTATTTTCAGATCTTCAAGTTGTCATATTTTCAAAATTTTATTCTTCAATATCAATCTTTATATTTTCAAATTTTCAATATTTTATGTTCTTTTATTCATATTTTTGTATCTTCATTTTTTAATTTCATGTTTTCAATTTTTTTTTTCATTTTTCAATTTTTATTCTTTTATTACATTATATTTTTATGTTTCTTATTTTCGTATTCTAATTCATATTTTCATATTTTCATGCTTTTAAATATTTATATTATTGTATTATGTTTCTTCATATTTTCATGATTTAACATTTTCATAGCCCAGTACAAAACATCCCAGGAAGGAAAACTTCACAACCTGCCATGTAACCTTTATGCAGACGACGTCCTGGCACATGACCTGCTATCTGATACTCACAACATTCTAAATAATAATTAAATTCTTTACAATTTCCAGCTTTTTCTACAAGAGATGTACATCCTGAGTTAACTTTGGCTTCTAGTTGATGTTATATTCTGCAAATATACATAAAATTTGATAAAATTTCTTATTATAATGTTATTTATTTCACTACATATTTATATACAACTACCAAAATAAGAACTTAAAAAGAACGCGGTGCGTATGGTACGGTATGTCCACGCATCCTTCAACCCCTGTAGATTCGTGATATGTACCATGTTGAAGTGACTACTTGAACACGATACATCTCGAAGAATCATCTCTGCGGCAAACACAACGCAGTGGGCCTGGCCGCTTTGAAGTTTATGTCATACCACTGGTATGCTGTGAGCCTCAATATTGACAAGAAAAATTATTGGGCGTCATCTAACTCAATGATTTTCCAGGATGCTTTCTTTGTACTGGCTGCGTTTGTGTTCGATTAGATTAGATTAGATTAGATTTAACATCAGCAATTACCAAATATTGCTTGCACCACTAGGTGCTAGGGAGTCAATTTTTTTAAGGAAAATCATTGTTTTCAATAGTTTTTCAAGCGAAATCTCAAGATAAGTTGCATTTAACATGATATTTAAAGCACGACGCATCAACTCAAACCATCGTAAAGTGTATAATTATGATAAATCTAATTAAAACTCCACTACCTCCACTATTGGTGCTACCTCCACTAAGGGTACGGTTACCCTACACCTACTTAATAATCTTCCATTCTTCATCTCGATATTTCCATGAGTCGACCGACCCTTAACTATCGTGGAGGTTTGACTGCATTTAACGATTTTGCCCGGATTCGTATTTTACGTTTCAAACCTAAGTTCAAAACTGTCAATAGTTGAGCATATTGCAGCGCTGCGCTTAGATCGACGTCAGTGCGATCATGATTGTTTTCTCCAAATCACACCAGATCGTTGCAATTTATTGATTATCCGACAGTTAAATTCTTCGCTTCCCCATATATTTGAACACTGCGGATTATATGATAAGATGAATTATATTGCCGTTAGTGAATTATATTGCCTCAAACAAATGCAAACTCATTTTATATATAGACGTTATCCTACAAAGTAGGCGGTTAGTCAAGAGTATTCACCATTTTTGAATGAGCACATGCCCTTGGATCATATGTTTCGGGAGTTGCAAGTCCACGTTAAGTTTTAATTCAACTCCTATATCGTATGATTCTCAGATACATATATACTTCATTATTCAACGACACCTGAAATGAAAGTAAAGTGAATAAGCATAGTATAAAACAAATAAGAAAACTTGAACTCTTGCGCAAATTCCAGAAAATAAACGAATCTATAGATATCGTTGGTAACAGGGAAAATCATCGTCTGCTTAGACGAACATTTCAGCTCAGTGTTAAGAAACAGTTCTTGTCACACTTTTTTAGCGTCCGCCATTATGGCGAGAATGGAAAGCTGGATAAACCTTAATCCTAATCTGTATGGTAAATCTGATTAAAGAAAGATTCGCAGTTTTATATGGTAGAGTTTTACCTTGTGTTAAACAAGTTGGGATGACCATTCACCATAAAATATGTCCATAGGTTGCTCCCACAAGTTAGTTTGTTTGAAAGAATAGAATGTTTAGTACGATATTTGAACGACGCGAAAATTTAAAGAAAATGGCAAATTTGTATTGATAATAAAATTTGTTATTATTCAGTTATCAGTTAATCACATGATTGATAACTGAATATCAAAATGATAATAAGGATAACTTAGCATGTTATCAGTTTGATATCATTTCAGTTATCTGCCTTTGCTCGGGTAAACATGGCTACTAGGATAAACGGTTACTACCAAATAAGGAATATCGTGGGTTACTACTTTTTCTTCTGTTCATAACACTCCTCCTTAATTCACGATACCGATCATCTTTTTGAAATCTTCATGCTTTTGCTTAGTTAAGGGTTTCGTAAATCCATCTGCCGGTTGCTGCTTTGTTGAAATGTAATTCAGAAGTATATTTCCTTGATTTAGCGTGTTACGGACAAAATGGTAACGAATAGCAATGTGTTTCATTTTTGGATTGAATCCTTGATTTTTGGTAACGAAGATAGCCGATTGGTTGTCACACATAATTGAAAGTTTATGCTGTATATTGAATTGCTTGAGTAATTGCTGCCACCAGAGAGCTTCTTGCGTAGTTCTGGATAATGCAATATATTCAGCTTCGCATGTGGACAATGCCACAACATCCTGTCGCTTAGAGTTCCATGATATTGCTCCTCCCATTTGAATAAAAACGTATCCAGTCGTAGATTTTCGTTCATCCAAATCTCCACCCCAATCTACGTCCGAGTAGCCTGTTAAAAGCGGATTGCCATACTTCGAATATTGCAAACGATTGTTTTTTGTTTCTTTCAGATAGCGTATAATGCGTTTTACTGCCTCCCAATGACGTCGACCGGGGTTATTACTGAATTTGCTCACCATGTTCACAGCAAACGCAATATCCGGCCTTGTTGCACATGCCACGTACATCAACGAACCCACTGCTTCTTTGAATGGAACTGTTCGCATTTCTTCTACTTCTGATGGAACGTTAGGATCGTTGTCTAGTTTGTTTGACGGGTCTGCCGGTGATGAAACTGAGTTGCAATTCGTCATGTTGAAGTGTTCCAGAATGTCTTCAATGTGTTCAATGTACTTGGTTGGTTCCCATTGCACCGATCACGCGATATTCGAAGACCAAGTCATAACTCCGCTACACCTAAATCCTTCATTTGAAAACGATTATTAAGAAATGCTTTCAATTTCATTTTCAAAGCTTCATCATTTGAGAATAACAAGAAATTATCCACGTATATTGTCACAAAAATGAATTTCAATGAATATCACGTCACGGCTAACGATGAAATCATCTGCTGCTGGAATGTATATTCGG
Source organism: Armigeres subalbatus (assembly GCF_024139115.2). Lineage (NCBI taxonomy): Eukaryota > Metazoa > Arthropoda > Insecta > Diptera > Culicidae > Armigeres > Armigeres subalbatus. The sequence goes on from NC_085141.1 coordinate 14,490,576, forward strand.
AAACCTTTTGAATGTTCACTATAACTAACCTACGAAAACGCCTTCTACAGATGTCGAATCGAACTTTTTTCGCTTCTGTCTTCTGTCTGCCCATCACTCTAGATCCGAACATGCGTAAATGTTTCAAATTGGGTTTTCTTCGACTCCAGGCCTCTTCCGGTGTTTTTGATTCCACAGTTTGGCTAAAGCTTCTGTTTATCAGGTGCGCTGCTGCTGATATTGCTTCCGCCCAAATCTTTTTTGGGAATCCAGCGTCGTTCAGCATAGACCTTGCTGTTTCAAACAGTGTACGATTCAATCGTTTTGCTTTTTCGTTCTGTTCAGGAGTATATGGGCAAGTCCTTTGATGAATTACCTCATCTTGCTGCATGAGCTTCCTGAATGCTGAATTCACATACTCTGTTCCATTATCTGTACGTAGATTCTTGAGACGTCTTCCAGGTTGGCGCTCTACTTTGAACTTTGAACTGCTCATAAACTTCCTTGACTTGCTGCTTTGACTCAATGAAATACAGGAACACCTTGTGACTTGCGTCGTCTACAAACGTCACAAAATAGCTACTCCCTCCAATGGAAGGAACTTCTATCAGACCACAAACGTCGGAACGTACCAAATCCAATAAATCAGTGCATGTGATACACTCGAATGAAATGAACTTCTCTTCCCTAGTAACATTGTCAGGGCTGGTAGCGATGAGTGCCGTTCAAAATAGTGACTTAGTGACTAACGATGACGAAAAAAGTGACCAAATAGTGACTTTCAGTTGCAAAAAAGTGACCAAATAATGATTTTTGTAAGAGGTAGTGGGCAACAATTTGCATTAGCATTGTTGCGGGGTAATTCGTAGTACATGTATTGAAAACTAGTGATACTCATGTTTTTTTTTTTGAAATTAGCATCTACAAACAAATGTTGCAAACAAATCGGATGAGGATAACATTAACAGCAAAAAATGGCATTTTATTTTGTAGTTTTAAAATTAGTATTTTCACCATAACTTCTGACCCAATTGTACGATCCTGCCAAGTTTGTATAGGAAACAATGGGACAAGATTCTGCGTCGAATCTGTTGCAAGCGACCTGAGAAGCACACATATTGCACATCAATCACAGTAACTTATATATGATCGGATTCAGTCACAATATGGTACTGCAACCAGATTTGCTGAACTTGTGTTGCTTGGGGAATAGATGAAGTCTAAATGCTAAAAAAGTGAGCTACACTTTTTTGAACTCTTTTTAACTTCTAAGCCCATAGTCCGATCTGGACAATTTTCAATAAAAAACCATGAAACATTCTGCGTCGAATGCAATTTAATGCGAGCAAATCAGTTGAGGAAAAGTGCCTGAAAAATGAATGACATTTCTTACGCGATTTTTTCGTATAAATTTGTATTTTGGTCATAACTTTCGATCCCATAGTCTGATCTGGCCAATTTCAAATAGGAAACAATGGGACAGGATACTGCGTCGAATGCAACTTGTTGTGAGCAAATCGGTTAAGGATAAGTGCCGGAAAAATCCGAAAAATGAGTGACATTTTTTTCGCGATTTTTTCGTACAAATTTGTATTTTGGCCATAACTTTCGATCCCATAGTCCGATCTGGCCAATTTCAAATAGGAAACAATGGGAGAGGATTCTGCGTCGAATGCAACATATTGCGAGCGGTCGGTTGAGGATAAGTGCCCGAAAAATGAGTGACATTTTTTGAGTCGTTTTGCGCACACACACACAGACATCACCTCAATTCGTCGAACTGAGTCGATTGGTATATAACACTATGGGTCTCCGGGCCTTCTATAAAAAGTTTGTTTTTGGAGCGATCATATAGCCTTTACCGTATACTTAGTATACGAGAAAAGCAAAAACTTAAAGAAATCCAAATATGCAGGGCTTCCAGAAACTCAGCGGTTCAATAAAAAAAAAAAATCAAATACAGTGTTGAGATGTTGAACCAGTGTTGATAGAATTGTATTAGATTTCATGCCCAAGCTAACTTGGTTGCAGTTCTGCGTTAAAACCTATATCGATGCGTATGTTATGTTTTAAAACGGATTTTACAATCATTACTTTAAGCAAAAAAGTTAATAGAATGCATTTAACAAAGAATAAAACGATAAGAATCATGCAAATCGCGAGTCAAAACATTAGCGATTTTCTGGGCCATGATTCTGATCATTGTTTTGAACTCGACTTGCAGTGCCGCGGAAAAGCCAGGAATTTTTGTAAACTATAATTCATCAATGGGAGATTTTAGTAATAAAGTTAATAAAAAATAGAAGACCTAAATAGCAGATAACCTCGAGTTAAGCAATCTTCCAAATCTGTTTTTATTTTTTAATAAACATAATCTTCTTATTAGAATGTAATATTTCTGAATTATATTTGAATCAGAAAAAACATTCAAAACGATTTTATTCGCGAGCTTTTTGCATACTCAGATGTTTTCTACAAATTTCACCAGAATCGTTTTTTTTTTCACGCGAGCTAGTTCATAAAGTCGTTAAGTATTTTTTGTCGAAACCAACTTTAATTTTCGGAGGACACTGAGAACATGATACTGTATCGAATGAACGTGGTTAAGCGTATATGCGAGGCGGATTTACCAATCATAAACGATTTTCACGTACTTTCCGTCATCGACGGCTATAATAGCTAATTATTCTCCTGAAGAAGAGAACCTCACACGACATCGGCCTTGTCGGTGTTGCTGGACCTATTTGTACTATCTTAGTAATCTTATGATATTTGCGCTCACATACAGCCGTTTGTTAAATAAGAAAACTAGACTAGTTTCAGTACCAGTACTCCTCAATTCTGCACTCTGTTCTTGAGGTCTGCACTTCGCATTTTAGGCTCCATTCGCGAAGAAGAAGATCATAGTTGACTGACATGAATCGGAAGTAACATGGCGATTTCCACTTTCCCTTTTTCAAATTTTATTAACTGCTACCAGATTTATATTTGATTTGTTTGATAACAATAACAGGTACAAATAATTTTCATTTTGAGCTTTTTTTTTAATTTGCGGTATGAAAATAGTGACTTTAGTGACCATTTTCCGAAAAATAGGGACTTTAGTGACTTTTCTATGCAAATAGTGACTTTTTAGTGACTAGACTCAAAATAGTGACAGAGTCACTAAAAAGTGACTCGCTACCAGCCCTGCATTGTGGTTTCATGCTGGTTTTATAACACTCTTGGAGAGTAAATTATAGTCTTCAAGAGCGTTATAAAACTTAAAATGTTACCTGGGTTGTGTTTACCTTGCGCACAAGCTATGCAATCAGGCATGTCTGTTACTCGCAGTTCCAGTCCATCCACTAGGGTAACAAGTTTTTTTTATATAGTCCTTGTTCAAATGTCCAAGTCTGCCACAATTCCATGTCGGTCATTATAAATGCTTTCTGAGATCGTTTCGTGAGCAGCCTATACATACCATTCTCTTGAATTCCAGTAACGACTTCTTCACCATTTTTGTCTCGTACTTCGCAACCATCGGAATTGAATAATACCGTCATATTTTTTTACAAATTTTGCTGATGGATAAAAGATTTGCTGACAACTCTGGAACCATCAATACATCTTCAACTTGAATTGGTCCTTTCTCTAATTCCAAATTCACTGTTCCTTTTGCAATAGAATTGATGCATTGACCACTGGCTGTATCGATAGGATGTACCCAATCTATTTGCTTTACGAAACTATTCTCTGGCCGCGTCATATGAGAGGATGCCCCAGAATCGAAAAACCAGCTGTCTTCACTTCCGCATCCAATCGTCCATGATGCATATGGACATGGATCCAAATGCAAAGGCATTTGATTTGGATTTCGATGTAGATGTAGACTTTTGTGGACACCTTGCTGCAAAATGCCCCGGCTTGTTACATGTAAAACAGACTCCATTTTTCTGGTTGCTTTTCAAGTATTTCGGTTTTGATTTCGTATAAAGAGCTCCACGAGTACCACAATTCTTCAACGGCCATTTCACATCTTGAATGATTTTGGTTTTCACCACATCAGCTGTGAGTACTATAATCATTGGATTATAGTACTCTGGTAACCCTTTCAACAATAAAGACGCGAGCTATTGATCATTAACTTCGAAGCCGATTTCGCTTAAATCATTCGCTGTTGTCACTAACTGATCCACGTAATCTTCAACACTTTCGCATTCGTCCAACTTGATTGATGTCAGCTTATCCAGTAATTCAAACCTTCTTATTAATCCGTTATCTTGAAATGCTTGCTGTAACTTGTCCCAAGCTTCTTTTGCTGTCTTCGCTGTTCTTACCAAGCTGAAGTTATGTTTCTCCAAGCTTAAACAAATGATCGCCAAAGCTCGCTCACACATGTCTTGATCAACGTTCTGAACATCTATTGGTTTTACCGCTCTCCAAGTTCCTTCACGAATCAAGATCATTTTCATCGCAAAAGACCAGGAAGCATAATTCTGTCGTCCCTTTAATTTCTCCATCGCCGGTAGACTAGCTGCGGTTCCAAACGTGCGAACCGGAGCTATTGAATGCACACTCACTCTACTAGTAGTTGCACCACCACCTCCACTAGTTCCACTTCCGCTAGTACTCCTACCGCTTTGAATATTCGCATCATCCCTTGGAAGAACCATTCTCGGACCATTCTGACAACTGAGCGATATATCTTTTTCAAAATCAGTCAATGTTTTCAAATTAAATATGCCTTTTTTCAATCAAATGATGAAGTATCAATAAGAAAACACCAATTATCCTGTTGACCAATTGGTTTATTCATTTCCCGATTGTGAAAAAACTGCGAATCAAACTGGCAACTACGAGCAAGGCCGGGTATATACAGCTAGTTATAATAAAAAATACACAACAGTTTGGAAACATTTAAACATGCACCTAATTTTAAATAAATGCAAGGATTTTGTAGTCAAACGGTTACACCCTTCCTCCCTTATATTTTTCTAATTTGAATTATCATTTAATTTTGATCAATAAAATATGTTCAAAATATTCATGGCTGGTCACGATATCCGTATGGACTTGCTATTAGTTTATTTGATCACTCATAAAGTAAGGAACTAGTCGAAACCAAAATATCGCGGATTGGAAAATTCTTGACACGGAAAAAATCGACTTCACTGTCGCTAAAATTCTTTTTACGTCCCCCCAATAAGTGACGTAAAAAGAGGGTTGAGTGTTAGATACATTTATTTTAGATTGTTTAAATGGTTTTCAAGATCAAAGAAATGAATACACACAACAGCAGTGGAAAATTCATATCAATGATCTAAGTAATTCTTCTTTATGAAAACACATATATAAGCAGGATCCATTCTCGTAGTCAATAGATAAACTCAGATAGAATATGCTAACTTTACCGAAGTCAAAGGCGGAAGGTATCGTAGACACAACGGACCAATCAAGAATATTTTGAGGGTGTCTAGCCTCGACGACTTGCTGGCGTCATTATTACATCCCTCTGTATTACTAAATTTGCCCCGCGAGTCAATGAGACGTTTGGGGATAGAGAGCTCCTTCTCGACCAATGTATTGGTGGAGCTTTAAAAGGCATAAATGTCTGACTTGAGGATTTTTTTTTCTATAGGGTATAGTACCAGTTTTGGCAAAAGCCTATTATTTGACGCTGAGCATGCAAGTTAAATAAATAACGAATTTTCGAGGTTGATTCTTCCTGAAAAAGAATGTTTTCCGCCGTGGCCAAATTGGGCTGCCAAATCCGGCATTCTCACCCTAAAGAAGCTTTATTCGGAAGGGTCATTCGAGTCATACGTAAAGATGAGAAAGATATACCGCGCTGCTTTGCGACAGTTTTGCTATCACAAGACCATGAGTAGGGGAATGCCAACACATTCAATCTTGTGCGAGAGACCCTGCGCGGTGCCAACTGGAGCCGTTTAGATTCACTTTCGATTTAGCTGGTCGCATCATTCGTGATCCAACCGTCTACGAAGTTAGTTGTATTTTATTGTGTTTGCAGACTCGTCTGGTGGTACCGACAAGCAAATTATCTAAGATGAAATATTTGATAGTAGGAGTCATCCTTGCTGTTGGCAGCATCCAGAGTAGGTTTTGTTTGATGAGTCATCGAGTTAGACACTGGTTTCAATATGCGTATCTTCACAGCCATCAGTGCTTTGCAGTGCATGCAGGGAGTGGAAGTGAAACAAGGCTCGGGAAACAGCAATGGAGCGCAAAAAAATGAGAAGCCGCTGGAAATCACGGAGTGCGGATTGACAACCGTGGCCGCTTCAACGGCATTTTTGTTCGCAGTGAAGCCAAGCTCAATCACGTTCCCATCCGGCGACTACAAATGCTACCACCTAAAATACGACGAAAAGAACAGCGAGTCTTCGACTATCGTTAAGGGATGCATCTATAAGTCGTTGAACGTTTGCGATGGGAAATTCTCGTCGGACAATGTACAGGAAGCGTTCTGCAGCCAGTGCGACACGGATGCTTGCAACTCGTCCGGTCGGTATGGATTCGACCTCAAGCTGCTGGGTCTGACCCTGGTTTCCGTAATAGCGTATTTGCTGAAATAAGGCAAAGGATGCGGGACAACTGTTTGCTATCTAGTTTTATGTTTAAGTTACATTTATTGCGCTTTAGTGTGTAAGTGCAGGAATTTGAAACATTGCCCGTGGTGGTGAGGTAATATACATGACAGTCTCCCTAACACGGAGGGTATGCTTTGTCGGCAGATGAGCTAAGCGCCATAAATAGCGTCTGAAAAGGGGGAAGCATGCGACTACAAGATAGTGAAAGAAAAGTAAACGAAGAGTTTATACTGTGGGACAAAGTTTTTATGGGAAATCGATACCAAACTTCAACAAGGAACCACCAGTGGAGAACGAATACGCCAAAATGTGCTTTGTAATAGTCATTAACTCAGGATACCATAACGCCCATAGAATTGAACGCATTTCTTAATTTTCATTCAAATATACATCTATCAAGCTATCGCGTTTCCTCATTAGCCATTTGATTAAAATATGAATTACTTATCGATAACGACATTAGAAATATGAAGTATTCATAATTTTCTATTTTTCTTTTGGACGAAATAAGAATACAATAAAATTAAAATCCCTAGCGAGAGGAGGAATCTCTGAGCGGTGCTTCGTTTGGTATTCATTACTATTCTAGACGACACTCCCCACATAAAAAATCGTTCGGCAGAAATACAGATTGCAAAAAATTACGCTGTTCTGGACGTGCGCGATCGTGAGCTCACTTATTTTCTTTTTCGACAAAAATTGAGACAGCGAAGCGATGACAAACGGTTGGTGATCCGATCATAATGTATAATTCTGAGTAAGCTGAAAGTTACACTCGCGCGTTGTTATTCATTCGTTTCATTTGTAAACAGTGTGATTGTTTTAATTTTAGTTTGAGGTATATAGTAATAGCATTTCTAATAATTCAATTTGGACATTGAAACCAACAATTTTCAAATAGATATAACTTAGATACCAGATATAGATAAATTCTGGTATATAAGATATATCTATTTGAAAATTGGAGGTTTTTAATTGGTCCTTAGATTACTTGAATTGATAGCTTAATTTTTAAAGTTCATACCACAATATAAATATAATGGACTTTACGCATACCTTATTGTTAGTAAAACAATCAGTTGCAATAAGATGATTTTCCAGCATGGTTTGTTCGTTTACCGAGTCCTGACGAGTTGAATGGAATCTACGAATACTGCGATTGTTAAGGAAAATCAAGTTTTGCATCATCTGGAGTATTTCTGTAGAATGCTCCCGACAGAGCGATTTTTGACGTAGATATCTCTTTGTTTTCAATACAGATACGCGAGTGCTTCTTATTGTTCTATGGCTCTGCATTCCAACTGGAACTTGATCTGCTTTTCAACTTAGTATTCTATTATTATTTCCTCAGCTATTAATTGAAAACCTTTCTATGCCCGCCATTATTGTATGAGTATGTATCTTGTGTGGCAAGCACAAAGGATATACTATGCCCAAGGAACGCAGAATGTTTCCCACCCGAAAACTTCCTAGGCCGGACCAAGAATCGAGATCGTCATCTCCGGGTTGCCAATCATACGCCTTTGCACGCAAGGCTAATTGGAGATGGATACAGGGGTACACTTCACAAATTAGAAAAATTAGCGCGCCATGTAAAAATAGAGTCTTAAAGCTAAAAAGTAGCACATTTTTCAACCGATTTTCAATTTTTACCACCATTCAATTGGAAATTTTTCTATTACACCCAGGTTTTTTTTACATGGTTGGATTTCATTAATTTCTCGGTTAACCTGAACTTTCACAGTTTTTTAAATACCCCCTGAATTTTCTTTGATTTTTTGTGATTTTTTTCGTGGGGTTAACTCATTGGTTCATTGACGCTGAAGGTCTTAAACGACCAAAACCAAACCGTGTAAATAAAAACCTGGGTGTATTCGTTATGACCTTAAAATGATCGATTTTCTATAATACATTATTGATAAGGCCATTCTTCTTGAACACTAGTTGGAACCGCATTCATGGTTGTACTCCGCCCGATTCGGTGGCTGTCCAGCGACGTACGGACAAGGACGCATCGACATCCGTCGGTTCGTTCTTTTCGATCTTGGTGTGGTTATGTTATGTTCGGAATCGGAAGGAGTGGAGAGGTAAATAAATAAGAAACTAAGGTGATATTTTATTTTTCAAAGCGTGTGTAATACACTGTGTATGGTGGTGCGTTTTCGTGTAATAATATTCAACTATGATATCTTTTGGTGAAATTAACATAATTTTAATATGATCATTAAATATCCAATTTATCTTTCACTAGCACTTTCAATAATTATGTTCATCCCTTTTAGTGAAAATAACAGAACACTACTAACACGTTCCACTTATGACATTTGAAAGACAAAAAAAATCTAAAAAAAACTGCATTATGCATGAATCGTTTTTCAGACATAGTAATTAACCTTTCCGTCCCTGACGTCTGTTTTTAAGGGCTTTCGAAAATTGAAACTGCTGTAAAAACCACATTTTCAAGTTGCATTCGATCCGAATGGATCCCACACGCTAAAAATGAACTATTCAAAATTGAGTCGAATCCGACTCATTTTCATTAAAAACGGGACAACTCAAAATTTGAGTAAAAGATACTACTTCAATAAAATGATGATTTCGCGAAAATTAGGCTTGGCCTTCCATCAATTTTTAATACGACAGACGCGAATCAAGTTTATCTATCTATCTAAGTGCATTTTACGACAAGCAGACTCCTAGTTTAAGTGCAATCATCATTTTATTGATGTAGTATCTTTTACTCAAATTTTGAGTTGTCCCGTTTTTAATGAAAATGAGTCGGATTCGACTCAATTTTGAGTAGTTCATTTTTAGCGTGCAATGGTTCATACTAGATTTGGGTCAATCCTCATAACGGTTCCAGAATCATTCCAGAATCCGTTTGTGTCAGCTGTCCGTGGTCAATGGTCATTTACAAATTTAAGTCAAAACAGCTCGTGTGATACCACATACATCATGATTTCACAAAGCAATGACCGAAATGGTATTTTCAGGGTTCCTGGGCGACTTGGGTTCTATACAGCCACAATCTAGGGGACCTCTGAGATGGCCATTTCCTAAATTGTGTCAAAATATATCGTGCGAGACCTCGAACTTCTGATTTCACAAAGCAATGATGTGAATGTAGTTTGAGGTTAATCACGATCTGTTTTGGCTCAATTTAGGAAATAGCCATTCCGGAGGTCTTTCAGTTTGTGGCCGGATTGAACCCGAGTAGTCCAGGAACCCTGAAAATATTTTTTCCATCATTGCTTTGTGAAATCATGACGTTTGAGGTGTCGCACTACCTATTTTGACTCAATTTATGGAATGGACATTCCGAAGGATTATGACCAATGTGAGTCCGAGTGGCTCAGGAACCCTGACAATATCATTTCCATAATAGCTTTGTGAAATCTTAAAGTTTGAGGTTTTGCACGACATGTTTTGGCTCAATTTAAGAATTGACCATTCCCGAAGGTCCCCCGGATTTTGCCCGAATGTCCCCCGGATTGGGCCCAGGAACCCTAAAAACATCATTCCCATCATTGTTTTGTGAAATGATGAAGTTTGAAGTGTCACACGATCTGTTTTGACCTAATTTGTAAATGGCCACTTTTTCCGGTGACAACTGACCCCAATGGATTCTGGAATCATTCTGAAACCTCCTCACTGAGGGTTGACCCAAATTGTAAATTGGGATCCATCCGGATCGAATGCAACTTGTTGCGGGGTAATCGGTTAAGAAATGTGGTTTTACAGCAGTTTTAATTTTTGAAAGCCATTCAAAACAGACCTCAGGGACGGAAAGGTTAATAGCTACTCAATACCCGGAATATAGGCAATTAACTTTGAATGAACATGTGTATCTGCTTAAGGTGGTAAATACTCATGAATCGAGATTGAGGGTTTTGTTCGAGCAACTTCTCGAAGTTGTCAATGACCAATGGATTGAGAACCTCCCAACGGATGAAGAACCGGAGCGATAATTCCGCGAAACGATCTGTCAGAGGCAATACTCCCGCAAGTACTTCCAGGCTCATCGTATGAGTCGAATTCATACAACCTAACGCGATACGAAGACAGCGGTTCGGAAATTGAAGAAGCTTCAACATGTGTGTTTTAGCCGCGGACTGAAAACAGAAACTATCGTATTCGAGGACCGACAGAATGGTTGTTTGGTACAACTTAATAAGATCTTCGGGGTGCGCAACCCAGCATGTTCCCGTGATTGCACGAAGGTGCATTTTGAGTCGAACCAGACCCCGAGGCATTTAGAAGACATGCTATGAGTCATTATCTTACCCACCATTTGGAGCCAACCAACAACCATCTCAGTTTTCTCTGGAGAGAATTCGATACCCAGCTTCGTAGCCCAAGTGGACAAATTGTCCAGAGTATCTTGCAATGGTTCTTGGAGATTAACTGCACTTGGCCCCGAACATTGGCCTTGGCCTCAAACATGATCCCTGGGGGAGACTTATGTAGCTAATTCGTGAAATTGCAGAGTCACCATGAGAAAAACTCATACGCTTCTCTGACAACAAATTGTTCAAATAGTTGTTCAAAATTGGTGAAAGTCCAAACGCGTGGATGATAAGACATATGTAGACGCAAACTGAATCAAAAGCTGTAAGTAAGCTGAATTTCTGAAGAAAGCAACGCAAGACAGTCGTTCGTTCTATCACCCCTGCGGAAACCAAATTGTGTATCTGTCAACAAACCATTCGATTAAATCCATTCGTCTAGCCGGAAGAGAGTCATCTTCTCCAACAGCTTCCGAAGACAGGACAACATCGGGATGGGGTGATACGAATTACAATCCGACGCGGGTTTTCCAGGCTTTTGGATTGCTATCACCCTCAATTGCTTCCAATCATCCGGAACAATGTTGCACTCCAGTAACTGGTTGAACAAGCTCAATAGGCGCCTTTTCGCGACGTCTGGGAGGTTTTTGAGCAAATTGAACCTTATTCTATCCATCACTGGAGCGGAATTGTTACATGGAAGAAGAGCAAGCGAGAATTCAACAATCGAAAAGGGCCGATCCATATCATCCCATCATCCCGCAAAAGCATCACGTGACTCTTGCTTCACCGGCACCGAATTCGGACAAACTTTCTTTGCAAAATCGAGTATCCACCGCGACGAGCTTTCACGATCTTCGTTTAGGGACGACATGTTGCGCATTATTCTTAAAACGGTCAACAGAGTTTTCATTGAGGGCTGGCGCGATAAACCTTCAACAAAATTGCGCCAATATCCACGTTTCTTCACTGTGACCAGCTTCTTGAACTGGATCTCGAGCGTGATGTACCGTTTGTGAAGTACGATCGAACCGTGTTTCCGAAATTCTTCAAACGCGGCGGATTGTTCGCGATAAATTTGTGTACACTCGATATCCCACCACGGACTGTGTGGTTTCTTATGAATCGAAGTTTCTGGCACCGGCCAACGTTGTGCTTGAAGAGTGCTGTTAAGGATCAATTGGGATAGAAACTCGTACTCTTGTCGCGGGGAATCAATGATGGCCTCCGCATATTTTCCCCAGTCGATGTGCTTCGTGAGGTCATATGAGAGGTTGATAGAAACAGATGGATTACGTCCATTGGAAATCGAGACTTCGGTCGGCAAATGATCACTACCAAGGATGTTATCGATCATTAAGTAATCTGCCTTCGATCATTTAGTAGTTTGTCAATAACTCATTCCAGAGGCTAAATTTCAAAATGTGTTGTATGATGGACATCTAGTGCAAAGGTTTTTCTACAACTCTGCCTAACAGTTCGTTGTTTGAATTTCACTAATAACGGAGCTATAGCGCTAGTATCAGTAACTTAGACTAAATGATTGCATATTTTTTATCACTTAGTATAAGTATAGAAACTAGCACCGTAACTCCTTTAATAGTGGAATTCGAACATCGACCATTTAAGGAGAGTTGTAGAAAAACCTTCGCACTAAAAGTCCACCATACAACACATTTTGAAATTAGGCCGGTGGAATGAGTTATTGACAAGCTACTAAATGATCGAACGCAGATTACTAAATGATCGATAACATCCTTGATCACTAACATGCGGGGATTTTGGACAACCTTCCAAGTACAGTCCAATAATAATGAGCTCGAACAAATGGAAAGCTGTAGGCTGCTATCCCTTGCTGGAGGAGCCACTAGTGTAACTTCTCCTGTATTCAAAAATGACAAATTAAAGTCGTCGCAGAGGTCGTATATCATTGATGAACGGTTGTCGTCGTCAGAGTTTGCAGAAATCGCTCTCAATAGATAACGAACAACGATAAAAGAGAGGCGAAAATTGTTCCGAATCATAACAAGCCATGATAATGGAACGTACACACGGTCAAGCAGTTTGACCAACATTGACTCCACCTCTCGTTTATTCAAACATCCATCCAGTTTTACCAACAGCAGCACAAACAATCAATTCATTCGACCAACAATATCACACACGAACGACCGACAACTTGAGCACCAACCATCAAAAAATATATGGGGGTTTGTGCAACTTTACTACAAATGCTCAAACATGTTCGGCGAACCTTGACTCCACCCCCGACAACTCAAACCAAAATCAAACCGTTTTATTTTTTTCCAACCAAGCCACCAACTGTCAAATGGTTGTTTGAACAACTTCACACACGTTCAAACAAAGCAGCAACCGAAGCGTTTTCTTGGGGGCGGAGTCAATGTTCGTCAAACTGCTTGACTGGTGTGTACGTTGCATAGCAATGTATCAAACTTGTATACAAGTGCGAAAAAACAGAATCGGATAGGCAGCCTCCTAAGAAAAATGGTGATTCTCGCTTTGTTTTCGCTCCTTTCGTGTTGGTTACTGCACAGCTGTGTAGAACAAGTTGAAATGCATCATCAGAGCCAGTGCTCCCCACATTTGGAGCTTTCTAAAAGAAATTTATCATGGGGTATAGCCTCCCGAATCAATTCTCTATCATGACAGCTTGCGAAAAAAGTATCTCACGGTATGCTACATATCGTATATGTATACAAAGATGATAACTGAGAGACTTGCTCTTTCTCTTTAGGATTCAATCCCTGGTCCAAGATTTTTTTATGTACAGGTTATCCGACTTGTCAATATCCCCAACTCAGCCATCTTGGATTTTTGTATGGAATTTATGCTCGTTTGTTTACGTTTTGCACTGAAAATGTATGTTTCCCCCCCGCGCTGGTTATTCCCATCTACTGACGAAGTCGGATAACCTGTACATAAAAAAATCTTGCCCTGGTCGTCAAACAGCTCCCCCCAGTCTGTTCCGTGGGAGTTAAAATCTCCCAAGAGAAATCGTCATTCGGGCATAACCGAGCAGATGTGCGAGAGATCTCTACGAGATATCGCGGTGTTTGGAGGAAGAAATATCGAGACGATACTGAGGTATTTTCCTTGATTAGTCACCTGACATGCGACAGCTTCGGTGCCTGATATCGGAGTAAAATCGACTCTATAGAAGGAGTGCTGTTTTTTGATCCCTAAAAGCACCCATCCATATGGTTTGCCCGATCGCGGCGAATGATGTTAAAATCGGGAAAATGAAGGTCGTATTAGCCATGTTTCACATAAAGCAAAAACATCGCATTGTAATTTGTTAACTAAAAATTTAAAAATTTCTTATTTTGGAAGAATACTTCGACAGTTCCAGTGCAGAATCAAAATCATATTAGCCTTATCGACGAAAATAGCCATCGAAGGATACGAATGACTCGAGGAGGGGCATTTTTGAAGCTAGCTGCTTCAGGAGAGGAGTCAGCATAGGAAGAACAGTTTTGACCATGTTCTTCATGGGGTCGGAAGCATCAAAGAAGTGGATGAAGCTCCAAGGATGAAAAGAAGAGGATGAGCTCAACGATGCCAGAAAGTGTGAACATTGGAGCGCACAACGTTGTTGTGCTCGATCTCTATGCTCTCTTTCTGGCAAAATTAGGGCATCTGGGATTTTAGATGTTCTCGGAAGCGGTAGAAACTCTCGTTCATCCTGATGTGAAACCACAAAAGTTGAACGTTTTTGAGTTCCACCTACATTTGATTTCGCCATGTTGGAATGGGGCTCAATTTGAGGCTGTTTTCTAGGCTTTTTTGAGGGACGCTGGCTTTGTTTTACTCGTTTCCTCGTTGAAAACAAAGACCCTATTTCCAACTTCGGAGCCAGAGCTACCTTGATCGCCCAAGACGAGTAGATGGTTCAGAAACAACTGGTGAAGCGGCCTTCCTCAGCATTTCGGCGTAGCTACGTCGAGAACGCTGCTGAAGAGAACGTTTCTGGTGGATTCGGCGCTGTATGTACGCTGCGGGTGTCGGGACGACAGCGCTTGTGTTATGGAGGCGCACGATCAGTGATGATGGTGGTGGAACTGTCGGCGTTGGGCGAAGATGTCTTCGCCTGTGTAACGATGGACGCCGATGCGTTTTGCAAAAAAGTCTGTTTTTGCGAAAAACGCCATAACCTTTCCATATGTTTGCTTCAAATAAGCGCACTTTCACTCTTGCACTTCAGTTTCGGTTAAAAAAACCGGAAGAAGAATCGACCGTACGCGGACTATGCAGCTGTCTCGCACGGATTCCGCTCGACGTGGAATGACCACACACCAATATTCCCTTTCTTTCCCGACTGTCTGTAAGGTGTAAGGACTTGGGCGGCGCCTTTCTTAATCAACACTTGCGAGCTGCTGAAACGTGCACTTCGAGAATAGATGGTAAATTCCAACCACTATTCAGCTCTGTTCAATCACGGAGTAGCTAAGCTGAACTAAGCTGAACTAATGTAAATTAAAATTTATTTTTGAATTGGGTGCAATTGACGGTATAGGTAGATACAACCAAGGAATGTAATTGTCGCTGAAAAATGCGAAAAACAAGCGACAAAAGAGAATAGCGATAACTCTTTGTCCTCGTCTGCAGAGGATAAAGACATTGTTGCGTTCCATTTTATTTGCAACAAACATGGAGAGGTAATTGTTGTGAACTTTTCAAACTGCGATAACTTGTATATTTCAGAAGTAAAACACAAATCATGTGTACAGATGGTTAAGTTTATGTCTAAGCTATGAAACATCATCGGAAAACGACTATTTCTCAAAATGAGAGGCAGGCGATCATTGTCCTATTCTGTTGCAGTTTGGGACAAACGCTTATTGCGAGTTGAGTTTGCCCAATATTTACAAGAGAGGACAATGTTGTTGTCATTGGCAATGTTGTTATTTTATATTCCTTGGATACAACTCGATCTTGACTACCACCGTTTTGTGCTCAAATTCCGAACATGACTCATATTCCGAAAACTGGCTTTTAAATGGCCATTCGTGTAATTTTCTCCACAGGAGTTTGAATTCGATTGTAATCTTGATCCTTAGTACGGGAAACCGATGAAAATTTTAGTTAAGGGGGGGGATATGAGTCATGTTCGGGATTTGAGTCAGAACGGTATGCCCCATCGACGATTTCGTCAAAAACCGATATCAACAGGAATTCGAGGGCATAAATGGAGATGTGTTTGCAACGCCTTACAAAAAAGCGATGACGAAATATGTGTGCAATCAAGAGTCTTATGCGACGTACACACCAGTCAAGCAGTTTGACGAACATTGACTCCGCCCCCAAGAAAATGCTTCGGTTGCTGCTTTGTTTGCACGTGTGTGAAGTAGTTCGAACAACCATTTGACAGTTGGCGGCTCGGTTGGAAAAAATTAAAACGGTTTGATTTTGGTTTGAGTTGTCGGGGGTGGAGTCAAGGTTCGCCGAACATGTTTGAGCATTTGTAGTGAAGTTGCACAAACCTACATATATTTTTTGATGGTTGGTGCTCAAGTTGGCGCTTCGGTCGTTCGTGTGTTATATTGTTGGTCGAATAAACTGATTGTTCGTGCCGCTGTTGGCAAAACTTGATGGATGTTTGAATAAACGGGAGGTGGAGTCAATGTTGGTCAAACTGCTTGACCGTGTGTACGTTCCATTACACACGAAGTTTTCAAAAATCTTGCTTGACATATTTGTTTTGCTACATCGCGAGAAAGGCAAAAAATAACGCTGTTTTTTTTAACGAAAAAACAGGTTCTAAAACATGGCTTTTAATGATTGCATAAAGTGAAAGTTATATTGGTTACATTCTACCACCCCTATTCTTGTTTATGGACAAACGAAACTTTCGAACGAATGCAGTTCGTTCGAATCGTTTTCCCATTTGATTTTGATGGCGATAAAGCGCATAAGAATAAGGGTGTACATCGTTGTCATTCGTCCACAGTCCACACAGTGTCTGTCTCTTTCAGCGTTCTTATTATGTTCTCCATGTGATATCAATTCATTAATTTTTTTTTCATCCTGATATCTGAACAGAAACAATCAAATAGTTCGTCATAGTAGCAATTGACTGGAAAAAGGATGAGTATTTGATAAAGCTGTGAAATTATGTTCTTTCGAATCTTACCGCGTACAACAATGAAAAATCTATTCGAAAGAGCCCTTTGCTATATATCTTACAGTTTCTGTGCATGAGTTCCAAACTGAATGACTCAATCTACGAATAGAAAAATGTTATATAATTCATGCATTGGTTATATTTTTATGAATTTCATACTTTCGTATCAAATTTTTCGCAGTGTCCTTTCCTTGTAATGTCACCCACGAGTCGGCCTGTTTTTTCACCCTGAAATCATAAACAAATATTTCTATTTCTATCAATTTATTCATCTCAAATACTTTGTGTGGCCTACTCGCTCTGAGAACAGCGTCGCGCTTTCCGTAAGAAAATAAAACTGAAAGAAATGAAAAATTGCCAAAAACGTAACCATGCCATATGTGCCGATTGATGGGACGTAATTTTTGCGTAGCTCAATGACCGTGGAAACGTATGCTATGAAAACACCTTGCATGATCGCAACGAAATGTTTCACGATAAGCATTATCAGCGGAACATCATGTAGGTGCATAAATTTCAAAACAGTTCGATTCACCATTTCATGCAAAAACACCAGGTGATTTAATTCCTCCAAAATTTCTCCGTACAGTTGGTGCTTTTTGAATTGGTTGCCCCTCCAAAAGTAATCATTTTGCTCGAAATCTTTCAAACGTTGGTTCAGTTGGCGAATCCTCCAGTTGATCAAACGAAAGTAATGCGCACCCAAATAGGCAACCGATATGAAAAGGTTTGTCACCATTGCGCTGAAATTGAAAGTCAGCACATAGGAGAGCGCTTCGCTGAGTAAAGACATCCGATGCCGTTGAAATGCTTGAGCTGCTCGAATTGTACCGGATCCAATCGCACTTGTACCGTCGATCAATACCATTTTAATAAGGAAGTGAGAAAATATTTTCCGATCTACGTCGTCTGCACAACTAGTTCGCAGGATGAACCACAGCTTCAGGTAATTGTTCAGTAGTTCTTTAAACTGATTTACGTGAATAAGAATGGTTAAATACGTCACTGTAGTCGCAACGTAGGAAACAATCATGGTGATAGCCATCGTGAACAGATTGTACTGAGGATGGGCTATCATTACGTATTTGAAAGTAGTCACGTTGGTGTATCCTGACACCACTATGTTGGTGAGTAGAATTAGCGAAGTATAGACGAACCATAATGTGGAGAATTCAACAATCCGGTCAGAGATATTATATTTATAAGGAAAAAGACCAAGTATACGTAGATTTAACACAAGGTACTTCAATGTAAGGATGAAAAACCAGTTCGTTGAGTGCTTCATGTTCGATTGACCGACCGCATCGGTATGGTTGGAATGAAAAACAAATACTGTCGAACAATTCATAGTAGAAAGAATGGCTCAATTTGTGTCAAAAGTGGCCGGAACCTATAATTTCATGAAGGTGTTTAGTATGCACTCGATTTTCCACTATCTCATCTAATTGAATTCAGTGGTTTGAATATAAAGGAGAATGAGAAAATCGCTCACTTATCCTGTTACAACATTTTGACGTACTGTTTTTTTTCAACAGAAAACTGGCATAAAACATCAGTTAACATATGTGTCGCGACGAGACCCCCCTGGTACTGGTCAACTGTGACTGGTCAAGCTATTAGTCTAAACTGTGACCAAATAACCAGTAGCGGATGATCGTATGAAGGAGAGATGAAACTCGCTATCGATGATGATGGACTCTGACGAATGGGACCAAAACAATAAGTGGGAAGAATTGCAAATCATCCAGGTACTACGAAGTTGGTGTGATTCTCTACAAACTAAATCTATAACTAAATTATAACAGTGATTAAAACCTAAAATTCTTAAATTTAATATACGGCTAGATCAACAAAAATCCACGGCATATGTTGCCTATAGATTAGTGATTACCGTAACTAGATCTTAGATTAATAGCGTGAAATATTCCTAAAGGTATGTCATGCAGTAGTTGAATTGAATTATATTAGTTAAAACGAAATTATACTTACAATCTAGGATACCTACTCTCTATCTTAAGCTAAACCTACATTGCCTCTGGATTTGGTGAAGTTAGGTGTCTATAAGACCAATTGAAATCGTGAGTAGCTCATTCAGTTATAATAGCCTATGATAATAATATGTTCTAGGTATGCAGAGTAAACAAAACATAAACGGCATCGAGAAGTGATACGATTCTTGATATCGTAGGTCACCAAATTTGTGAGTAATGAAAAATTAAATTGAGCATTAAGAAACCGTTTCAAATAAAATATATTTTGTAGCTAAAAGCTTACCAAAGCAAAATCTGCGGTCTGCTATACGGATTTGGAAACCCCCACAACATTCTTTTAGAAATTTGTACGTGGGTACGCGATGATGGAACATCACGAATCGTCGATGTACCAATGTAAAACATGCTTCCGTGCTGATTCGAAGGACGCCCGCATGTTTACATGCGATCAATGTCGCCAGTGGGAGCACTTTCAGTGCGCTGGCATCGACGAAGCTGTGCATAGTCGTCCATTTGTGTGCAAGAAGTGCATCTCAGAGCTACCAGGAAACCAACGAGTGCTGAGATCTCACACCAAGGGAATAACGATCACCAAATCGTCCGAGGCTAGAGTCCTCTCCTCTCAACATGGCAGCAAAGTACCGTCAATGCGCAGTGGTAGTTCCCGGTCATCAGTCGTGAGAGAACGGCTAAAATTAGCGGAAGAAGAAGCCAAAATTAGGCAAAAGGAGATCGAAGAGGAAGAACAACTCCACAAAAGCGAGCTTGCGGAAGCACAGCGGCAGTTGGAAGAAAAAAAGAAGCTATTGGAGGAAGAATCCAATTTACGTCAGCGAACACTGGAGGCGAATCGTGCACGGCTCGAGAAACAACAATCGATCCCGCGCGAGTCTTTAGAGAAACGGAACGAAATTCTCTTGCAGCTTTCCGAACGCGGTAGTATTATAGAATCCGTTGCGGATTCGGTCGACAAAGTGTCGAAATGGTTGACAGCTCATCCATCAGGAAGAATGACCGAAAGGAAATCAGCAGGTGTACCATGTATCCCTGCTACTACAATGGTTCCTTTGGCTCCGACTGAAGTACCTGGGGCTCCGTCCAGCGGGCCTACCAAGCAACCACAAATGAAAATAGCTTTTGCATCCAATTCTGCCCAACAAGCGACCTTCGTATCAGCAGTTGCAGCAGAAATACAACCTTCAAGTACAGAACCTGTTCGGAATTCAGCACCGCCAGCTACCGTTGATAATTCATTTGGTCCGTCTGCGATAACTATGGTCGCACAGCGCGAACAAATACCTTTACGAGACGTTCGTTCGGTTACGGTCAGAGAACCTTTCCAACAATTTGTATCAGCTTCGCATCCTTTTTACGATACGCAGCCTATCCCCGCCAGGTTGGCGTCGTGTCCACCGATGATACGTCATCCCTTCGATCGGCATACAGCTGGGGCTAATTTTGTATCACAAGGGCCGTCATGGAGCACACCCATCCAACATAATCCCCGGATGTCATCCAGGACTACGGATCATCGTAATACTTCGGCCGATCCGCGTTTCCAATATCGGGATCCTCTTCAGGAATACGGCCATCCCATCACTAGTACAAATACAGGTCAATTTATAGATCCACCACAAGTACGCTACGAAGAGAATTCGTGTTCATCAAGAGAGCAGCCAGGGGTTCTCAACACGCAGCAGATAGCAGCGCGGCAGGTTGTGGGAAAGGATCTGCCCATGTTCAACGGAAATCCAACAGATTGGCCGATGTTCATCAACAGTTTTGAACAGTCCACCGTTGCGTGCGGATATTCTAACGCGGAAAATCTCGTACGCCTACAAAGATGCCTCACAGGGCATGCTCGGGAGGCCGTGCGTAGCCGACTTCTTCTTCCTGCAAATGTACCGCAGGTTGTCAACACGCTTCGGATCCTCTACGGGCGCCCAGAGCTGCTAATTAAGTCTCTTCACGAAAGAATAAGGAGAACTCCGGGTCCTAGACAAGATAGGCCTGAAACCATTCTTGAGTATGGACTGGCAGTCCAAAATTTCGTCGACCACCTGCAAGCAGCCCATCAACAGGAACATCTTTCAAACCCGATGCTAATGCAAGAGCTGGTGGAGAAGTTGCCCGGTTCCATGCGAATGGACTGGGCGGTATTTAAAGGAACGCAACCGCGAGCTACTGTTGTAACATTCGGAGAGTTTATGTCGAAGCTCGTAAGCGCGGCTAGTGAAGTAAGTTTCGAGCTACCTGGGCTTCTAAAAAGCCAGAACGACGGGAAGCAACAGCGTTTAGCAAAAACGCAGGAGAGAGCGCGAATCCAGACTCATTCCACTGAGGAGAATCCTCGTGTCCAACCAACGAGTGCAAACACACGAAAATTTCCGAAACCTTGTGCTGTTTGCGATCGTGAAGGGCATAGAGTAGCTGAATGTTCGAAGTTTAAGCAGCTGGGTGTAGATGAGCGTTGGAAAACCATACAATGCAAAGGTTTGTGTAGGACGTGTCTAAACAACCATGGAAAGTGGCCGTGTAAGTCGTGGCGCGGATGCGGGGTTGAAGGATGTCAGTTAAAACATCACACCCTGTTGCATTCGTCATCTGTTTCAGCCACTCCGACTCATTCGGTGAACATTTCCTCGAGCCCGCTTCCATGCGGCCAAAATCAAACACTGTTCAGGATCATCCCGGTTGTTCTTTATGGAATCAAGAAGAGTGTTATAATATTTGCATTTATAGATGAAGGATCACAGATCACAATGTTGGAGGAAAAGGTAGCCAAGGAGCTTGGAGTCACAGGCCCTATAAGACCACTCACCCTACAGTGGACGGGGAACGTGAAGCGCAACGAGCGGCATTCACAGGAAGTGTGCATGCAAATAGCAGGAAAAATAGCAACAAACGTTTCGAACTTCGACAGGCTCGAACGGTGAGCTGTTTAGTCTTGCCCACACAACAGTTGAACTACCGTGAAATAAGCGATCGTTTTCCACATCTAAAAGGGCTACCGGTTGAAGGATATGATTATGTTCGGCCAAAACTGTTAATCGGGTTGGATAATCTTTGCCTTGGTGTACCGTTAAGACTACGTGAAGGGGGACCGCACGACCCAATCGCTGCAAAGTGTCGTCTTGGATGGAGTATCTACGGAAGTACATCGACCAATCCAGCAGCGACAGTTGCAGTCAACTTCCATACTGCCGCTGTAGCAAAGTCTGAAGAGTTATTGAACGAGCAGTTACGAGATTACTTCACCTTGGAAAGCTGTGGAGTAGTCGCTCCCACCGACAAACTTGAATCCGAAGAGGACAAAAGAGCGAGGCGAATACTCGAAGAGACAACACGACGTATTGAAACCGGATTTGAAACCGGACTCCTCTGGAAATCGGACAAACCAGAGTTTCCGGAGACCTATCCCATGGCCCTACGTCGTATGAAATCACTGGAGAAAAAGTTGCAGAAGGATCCAACAATGATGCAGCGTGTACAAGAGCAGTTGAGCGGTTTCGAACAGAAGGGTTACATACACAAGATTAGCGATGCAGAGTGGGCTACCGTCGATCAACGGAGAGCCTGGTTTCTTCCTCTGGGAGTTGTCACAACACCGAAAAAACCTGGTAAAATCAGACTGATTTGGGACGCCGCAGCTAAAGTCGAAGGCGTTTCATTCAACTCTTATTTGTTGAAAGGGCCCGATCTCCTAACACCTCTGCCGAGGGTTCTCAGCGGCTTTCGACTATTTCCAGTAGCTATTTCTGGGGATATAAGGGAGATGTTTCTCCAAATTAAGCTACAGCCGGCGGACAGACATGCACAATTGTTCCTGTTCCGCTCCAGCCCTGACGAAGCGGTGCAGACCTACGCAATTGACGTCACGATGTTCGGGTCGACGTGCTCCCCATCTTCGGCGCAATACGTCAAAAACGTGAACGCCGAACAGTTTTCCGAATACTATCCTCGAGCTACAGTCGCCATCAGAGAACACCATTATGTCGACGACTATCTTGATAGCTTTAGAACAGTCAACGAGGCGGTACAGATGGTAAACGACGTCAAGTACGTTCACTCTAGAGGCGGCTTCGAGATACGAAACTTCTTATCCAACAGAGCCGAAGTGCTGAGACGAACTGGGGAGATCGAACCAGAACCGTCAAAGGACTTCGCTCTCGTGCGAGCAGAAATCATCGAATCTGTGCTAGGAATGAGATGGCTGCCAGAGGACGATGTTTTCACCTACACGCTAGCATTGCGAAACGATCTGCAACCGATTCTGAACGAACAACACGTTCCCTCGAAACGAGAAGTTCTCAAGGTGGTCATGAGCTTGTTTGACCCTTTGGGCTTTGTGTCATTCTTTCTGGTGCACGGTAAGGTATTGATGCAAGATGTTTGGGCATCCGGTATTGCCTGGGATGAGAAAATCGGCGAAGAACTTTTTCAACGTTGGCGCCAGTGGGTATCTTATTTCCCCCAGTTGGATACATTACGTATTCCCCGATGCTATTTCCAGGATCCATTCCCTGCAAGTTTCGAACGGCTCGAATTACACGTCTTCGTCGATGCAAGCGACTCGGCATATGCTTGTGTTGCGTATTACCGACTAGAAACGGAAAACGGAACAAGAGTAGCACTTATTGGTGCTAAAACCAAAGTGGCTCCACTAAAGGTGTTATCCATTCCGCGCTTGGAACTGAAGGCCGCCGTTCTAGGAGTCCGAATTCTGGAGACCGTTCAAGGCTTTCATACTTATCCCATAAGTCGCAGGGTTCTCTGGAGCGATTCTAGTACTGTACTGGCCTCGATACGGTCAGAGCATCGACGATTCAACAAATTTGTTGCTGTACGAATTGGGGAGATACTTTCAGTAACCGATGCCCAGGAATGGAGATGGGTTCCTTCTGGAATAAATTCCGCTGACTTGGCCACAAAGTGGAAAGCCGGTCCTGATTTCTCCTCAAATAATTCGTGGTTCACTGGACCACGATTTCTTTATGAATCAGAAGAATTCTGGCCTCAGCAAACCAAGACACCTATCACAACTGAGGAACTTCGATCAAACCACGTCCACTGTACCACTCTTCCGTTGATCGACGTTTCTAGGTTCAGCAGATGGACCAGACTACACCGAACAATGGCCTTTGTACTTCGGTTCATCGACAACATACGACGGAAGTCTAGAGGCGACATGCTGCAACAAAGTGCTCTCCAACAAGTCGAACTAAAGCGGGCTGAAGAAGCGTTGTGGAAGATTGCGCAGTCGGACGTATTTCCTGAAGAAATCGCCTCCCTTTCAGCCACAAAAGGATCTCCACCCAACGCCCGACATGAACGCGTTGCCAAATCAAGCTCCATCTATAAAAACTGGCCATTTCTTGATGCAAATGGAGTACTTCGAATGCGTGGGAGAATCGGTGCTGCAGCCTTTGCACCGACCGAAGCTAAGTACCCAGCCATTCTCCCTAGGCAACATCTAATTACGTTTCTCCTTACAGACTGGTACCATCGCCGATTCCGCCACGCTAACCGTGAAACCATCGCCAATGAAATGCGTCAGCGATTCGAAATAGCGAAGCTCCGAGCATTGATCCAAAAGGTCACCAAAACCTGTACAATATGCAAAGTGAGAAAAGCCTTCCCTAGCCCCCCTGTCATGGCTCCTCTAAGAGAAGTCCGACTGAAACCGTATGTTCGACCGTTTACATATGTTGGCCTTGACTATTTCGGACCATTATTGGTTAAAGTTGGTAGGAGTCAGGTGAAGATGGGTAGCCTTGTTTACTTGTCTCACCATCCGGGCGGTACACTTGGAGGTCGTGCACAGCCTTTCAACGGAGTCCTGCATAATGGCAGTTCGACGCTTTGTGTCACGTCGCGGCTCGCCTGCGGAGTTCTATACGGATAACGGAACGTGTTTTCAAGGCGCGAGCAATCAACTGGAGAAGGAGAAAGTGGAAGCACGCAATCAAGTACTGGCCACCACATTTACGAGTGCTAGTACACAGTGGCGTTTCATTCCACCCGCTGCCCCCCACATGGGTGGCGCTTGGGAGCGGCTGGTCAAGTCGGTCAAGGTGGCCATGAGTTCGGTTGCAGAAGCACCACGCACACCAGACGATGAGGTCCTGGAGACGGTACTGCTCGAGGTGGAGGCACTAATCAACGCTCGGCCACTCACCTACATTCCGCTTGAGTTCGCAGACCAGGAGGCTCTCACCCCCAACCATTTTCTCCTGGGGTCATCCAACGGAGATAAGGTTCAACCGTTTGGACCAATCGCAAATCCGGCGGTGCTGCGTAGTGGATGGAGACTAGCGCAGTCTATCACAGAAGAGTTCTGGGCAAGGTGGCTGAAAGAGTATATTCCAGTGATCACCCGACGAGGGAAATGGTTCGAAGAAGTGAAAGATATCGCGGTAGGGGATTTGGTACTGGTCGTGAGCGGAACGGCGAGGGACCAGTGGATCAGAGGACGAGTAGAAGCAGTAGTGCCGGGGCGTGATGGGAGAGTCCGGCAAGCATACGTCCGCACATCATCCGGGGTTCTACGGCGGCCTGCAGTGAAGTTGGCGGTACTCGACGTGCGAGAGGGCTGTGAACTTCTGTCAGGGGCTCCTGAGGACCGAACAAGGTTCACGGAGGGGGGGATGTCGCGACGAGACCCCCCTGGTACTGGTCAACTGTGACTGGTCAAGCTATTAGTCTAAACTGTGATCAAATAACCAGTAGCGGATGATCGTATGAAGGAGAGATGAAACTCGCTATCGATGATGATGGACTCTGACGAATGGGACCAAAACAATAAGTGGGAAGAATTGCAAATCA
This sequence comes from Armigeres subalbatus, assembly GCF_024139115.2. Taxonomy (NCBI): domain Eukaryota; kingdom Metazoa; phylum Arthropoda; class Insecta; order Diptera; family Culicidae; genus Armigeres; species Armigeres subalbatus. The sequence goes on from NC_085141.1 coordinate 14,516,392, forward strand.
TCCAGGTACTACGAAGTTGGTGTGATTCTCTACAAACTAAATCTATAACTAAATTATAACAGTGATTAAAACCTAAAATTCTTAAATTTAATATACGGCTAGATCAACAAAAATCCACGGCATATGTTGCCTATAGATTAGTGATTACCGTAACTAGATCTTAGATTAATAGCGTGAAATATTCCTAAAGGTATGTCATGCAGTAGTTGAATTGAATTATATTAGTTAAAACGAATTTATACTTACAATCTAGGATACCTACTCTCTATCTTAAGCTAAACCTACATTGCCTCTGGATTTGGTGAAGTTAGGTGTCTATAAGCCCAATTGAAATCGTGAGTAGCTCATTCAGTTATAATAGCCTATGATAATAATATGTTCTAGGTATGCAGAGTAAACAAAACATAAACGGCATCGAGAAGTGATACGATTCTTGATATCGTAGGTCACCAAATTTGTGAGTAATGAAAAATTAAATTGAGCATTAAGAAACCGTTTCAAATAAAATATATTTTGTAGCTAAAAGCTTACCAAAGCAAAATCTGCGGTCTGCTATACGGATTTGGAAACCCCCACAACAATATGCATATTATTACATATTCTGAATCCTTATAAAATCAAATCACATATATCTAAAACACTGAATATGTGTAGGAAAATGGCTTTCTGGGAAGCAATTTGCTGCGTGACGTTACAACGCGCGTGAATTCGTGACTTTGAGCCTCGACTTAAACATTGTTAATTCTCTGCTCTGGTCGTTATTTCACTCCAAGAATAATAAACACCCTTCAAATATATGAGGATAATGCCTAAAATACGGACTAAGATCGTTTTATTCGACATCAACATTTCGTGAAGTTACAACGCGAGGTGCTCCAAAAACAGGTTTTTCAAACAGAGTAACGCTACGAAAAAGTATGCCACTTTAAATCAATTTCGACATGAATTTTTGATCCGTATAGTATGATATTGTACCAAAATGAAAAAGATATAATGTTCGATAACGTATTAGATGAAATCCTGATTTTTATCAATGGCATGGAGCGTTAATTGCAATGCCCACATTTTCAAACTGGAACACATATTTTGGCCTTTTTTGTAATATTACACCGAGTAGGAATTTTATGATTTTTTTTCTTAGTGGGTCACATTTCATTTGGTATCAGACGCAAGAATGCACATAATTAGAGATGTCATAAAATCCCGAAATATCGATTAGTAACTAATCAATTGCTCTAGATTATTGTCGAATATTTTTATCGATTAAGCGTTGGGTAGTAATCGATTCAAAATTAATCGATTATCACAACGATGAATCGATTAATCTAAAATAATCTACATCTCTACACATAGTCACTCTCAATGCGGTTTTAGGTTTCTGATACAACCGCAACTACTAATGCCCAGACTTCTAGATCGGGAAATCTTACATTGATGGTTGCATCTATGTAACAGTACTGTTCCTATTTAAACTGGTACCTTTGGACCTCTGCGGATCAACTTTCGGCAGAACAAATTTCAAAAACCTGGCCGAGGTCTAGTTGATCGTGTAGTGTACGCGATATTTTAGAATAAATCATTCGACACGGGGAAATCAAATGAGCTTATTGAGATTTGAGAAAGGTCTATTCTCTAAGTGATTTTTTTTATAAATATAAGTTCATCATTCTTCTTCTTCTTTTTGGCATTACATCCCCACACTGGGACAGAGCCGCCTCGCAGCTTAGTGTTCATTAAGCACTTCCACAGTTATTAACTGCGAGGTTTCTAAGCCAGGTTACCATTTTTGCATTCGTATATCATGAGGCTAACATGATGATACCTTTTATGCCCAGGGAAGTCGAGATAATTTCCAATCCGAAAATTGTCTAGACCGGCGCCGGGAATCGAACCCAGCCACCCTCAGCATGGTCTTGCTTTGTAGCCGCGCGTCTTACCGCACGGCTAAGGAGGGCCCCTTAAGTTCATCATTAAAAAGAGCTAAATCAAATGGATTACGACAGTTTATTTTTTCATTCCACGTCGAGCATCCGTGCGAGACAGCTCCATAGTCCGCGTATGGTCGATTCTTTTTCCGTTTTTTTCCTCAATTCAGTTTTTTTACCCTAGCTGTGAGCTTCAGAGTGCTAGAGTGTAAGTTGTGCTATTCGTAGCAAATATTGAACAAGTTTTCGTTGTTTCTCGCCGAAACAGACTTTTTGCAAAACTCATCGGCGTCCATCGTCACGCAGGCGAAGTCATCATCGCCCAAAGCTGACAGTCCCACCACCATCATCACTGAACGTGCGCCTCCACCAGCACAGGCGCTGTTGTCCCGTTCCTGTTGCGAGACATTTAAAGTCTGCAATGCGCGAAGGCGGTGATGGAGGGAGTACATCGTATCCCTTGTCAAGTAATGCCTTGTTGGCTTCTGATGCTCTGCGTCAAAATTAAATGGACACTAGCAACACCAATGTTTCTCCCACAATCCCCCGCCTCAAGGCCTACCCTCCCGACTCTAGTGGGCCGTATGTTGTTTTCTTCCGACCCAAAGGCAAACGGTTGAATATAAGTCAGATTAGCAAGGATCTGGAAAAGCGATTCTCGTCTGTCACGTCCATTGACCTGGTTGGGTCCAGTAAGCTTCGCAAACAGACCAACGAGATTGCCACCTTCGAGCTTTTCACTTTCGAATAATAGGTCTATTTACCGTCAGCAGTGTTTGCGGAGGATGAGGTTCTGCCGCAGGTGTGGATGGAAGGTGTCGCGTGTTCCATCTACAAAAAGGGCGATAAGCTGGATTGTAGCAACTACAGCGCAATCACATTGCTGAACGCTGCCTACAAGGTACTCTCCCAAATTTTATGCCGCCGACTAACACCAATTGCAAGAGAGTTCGTGGGGCAGTACCAGGCGGGATTTATGGGTGAACGCTCTACCACAGACCAGGTGTTCGCCATACGTCAGGTATTGCAGAAATGCCGCGAATACAACGTGTCCACACATCATCTATTTATCGACTTCAAAGCCGCATATGATACAATCGATCGGGACCAGCTATGGCAGCTAATGCACGAAAACGGATTTCCGGATAAACTGATACGGTTGAGAAAAATATATAAAGCTCTTTTAGTGGAATGTATTAAACCGTCTAAGACGAATTAAGTACTGTCCATTTAATTCCACTAGTTAATTTTCGTTATCTTTGCAGATACGTATTTCGACCACAACTGTGGTCGTCTTCAGTGTCTTGTACTTGACGTCGAGTCAAGTACAAGACACTGAAGACGACCACACAGTTGTGGTCGAAATACGTATCTGCAAAGATAACGAAAATTAACTAGTGGAATTAAATGGACAGTACTTAATTCGTCTTAGACGGTTTGATACGGTTGATCAAGGCGACGATGGATCGGGTGATGTGCGTAGTTCGAGTTTCAGGGACATTCTCGAGTCCCTTCGAAACGCGTAGAGGGTTACGGCAAGGTGATGGTCTTTCGTGTCTGCTATTCAACATCGCTTTGGAGGGAGTAATACGAAGAGCTGAGATTGACACGAGTGGTACGATTTTCACGAAGTCCGTCCAGTTATTTGGTTTCGCCGACGACATTGATATCATGACACGTAACTTTGAGAGGATGGAGGAAGACTACATCAGAATGAAAAGCGAAGCTAAACGGATTGGACTAGTCATCAACACGTCGAAGACGAAGTACATGATAGGAAGAGACTCAAGAGAGGTCAATGTAAGCCACCCACCACGAGTTTCTATCGGTGTTGACGAAATCGAGGTGGTTGAAGAATTCGTGTACTTGGGCTCACTGGTGACCGCCGATAACGATACCAGCAGAGAAATTCGGAGGCGCATAGTGGCTGGAAATCGTACGTACTTTGGACTCCGTAAGACGCTCCGATCGAATAGAGTTCGCCGCCGTACCAAACTGACTATCTACAAAACGCTTATAAGACCGGTAGTTCTCTACGGATGGACGATGCTCGTGGAGGACCAACGCGCACTGGGAGTTTTTGAAAGGAAAGTGTTGCGTACCATCTATGGTGGGGTGCAGATGGCGGAAGGTACGTGGAGGAGGCGAATGAACCACGAGCTACATCAGCTGTTGGGAGCACCATCCATCGTTCACACCGCGGAAATCGAAAGACTGTGATGGACCGGGCCAGGATGTCGGATAGTAATCTAGTTAAAATGGTTCTCGACAACGAACCGACGGGAACAAGAAGGCGAGGAGCACAGCGGGCAAGGTTGATCGATCAGATGGAGAACGATTTGCGGACCCTCCGCAGACTGCGTGGTTGGCGAAGTGCAGCCATGGACCGAGCTGAATGGAGAAGGCTTTTATGTGCAGCACAGGCCACTCCGGCCTTAGTCTGATAATAAAAAATAAAGTGTTTGCGATCGCGGGGGTGGTGACGGAGGGAAGTATGACATGCGACGATTTGAAACGACCGATTTCTCAGTCGGAAAGAGAGCATAGAGAGCGAGCAGAAGAACTCACGAGCGCTCCAATGTTCCCACTGTCTGGCATCGTGGAGCTCATTTTTAACTTCTTTGATGCTTCCGACCCCGCGAAGAACATGGTCAAAACTGTTCTTCCTATTCTGACTCCTCTCCTGAAGCAGCTGGCGTCAAAAATGCCCTCCTCGAGTCATTTGTATCCTTCGATGGCTAACTTAGGCAATAAGGGTAACATGATTTCGATTCTACAGTGGAGCTGTCGAAGTACTATTCCACAAATAGATATTTTCAAATTTTTAGTTAATAAATTACAATGCGATGTTTTTGCTTTATGTGAAACTTGGCTAACACCATATGTGAACCTTCATTTTCCTGATTTCAACATAATCCGCCGCGATCGGGCAAATCGATATGGAGGGGTGCTTTTAGGGGTAAAAAAACAGCACTTCTTCTATAGAGTCGATCTTGCGCCGATGTCTGGCACCGAAGCTGTCGCATGTCAGGGACTATTCAAAGAAAAGACCCCAGTATCGCCTCGATATATCTTCCTCCAAACACCTCGATATCTCGTAGAGATCTCTCGCACATCTGCTCGGTTATGCCATGATTGCTCTTGGGAGATTTTAACTCCCACGAAAAAGGCTGGGGGGAACTGTACGACGACAACCGTTCATCAATGATATACGACCTCTGCGACGACTTTAATATGTCAATTTTGAATACAGGAGAAGTTACACGAGTGGCTCCTCCAGCAAGATATAGCCGTCTTTTTTTACAAGGGAGAATGCATTTACACACTAACCCAGTACACGTGCATTGTAGTTGCCAAACTACCACACGGAAGTGTACTGGAGTGTCGGACTCGACCATACCGGTAATACCGACTAAACTCCCTTGGGCTCCACCATCGTTTCCCCCAGGAACTACCTCCCAGTACTACTTCTGGGGGATGGCAGTACTAAACGTACTCGCTCATTCTCGCTCACACAGGAAGAGATAGCCGTCTAGATCTTTCCATTTGTTCGAGCTCATTATCGTTGGACTGTACTTGGAAGGTGGTCCAAGATCCCCATGGTAGTGATCATTTGCCGATCGAAGTCTCGATTTCCAATGGACGTCACCAATCTGTTTCTATCGACCTCTCATATGACCTCACGAAGCACATCGATTGGGGCACATATGCGGAGGCCATCATTGATGGCGTAATGTCGATAGAAGCACTTCCCCCGCGAGAAGAGTACGAGTTTCTGTCCCAGTTGATCCTTGACAGTGCTCTTCAGGCCCAAAGCCGGCCAGTGCCAGGAGCTTCGGTTTGTAGGAAACCACTCAGCCCGTGGTGGGATGTCGAGTGTACACAACTTTATCGCAAGAAATCTGCCGCGTTCAAAGAATTTCGGAAACACGGTTCGATAGTTTTTAACAAACGGTACGTCGCGCTCGAGATCCATTTCAAGAAACTGGTCAAAGTGAGAAACGCAGATATTGGCGCACTTTTATTGAAGGTTTATCGCGCGAGAAATGAAATTCTGTGGACCGTCGGAAGAAGAATGTGCAACGCGTCGTCCGTAAACGAAGATCGTGAAAGCTCATCGCGGTGGATACTTGACTTCGCAAAGAAAGTTTGTCCGGATTCGGTGCCGGTGAAACATGAGCTTTTGCTGACAGGAATGATATGGATCGCCCCTTTTCAATGATTGAATTCTCGGTTGCTCTCCTTTCATGTAACATTCCGCTCCAGGGATGGATAGAATCAGGTTCAATTTGCTTAAAAACCTCCCAGATGTCACGTAGAGGCGCTTATTGAGCCTGTTCAACCAGTTACTGGAATGCAACATTGTTCCGGATGATTGGAGGCAAGTGAGGGTGATAGCCATCCCCGGAGAACCCGCGTCGGATCATAATTCTTATCGCCCCATCGCGATGCTATCCTGTCTCCGGAAGTTGTTGGGGAAGATGAATCTCTTCCGGCTAGACAAATGGGTTGAAACGAATAGTTTTTTGTCAGATACACAATTTGGTTTCCGCAGGAGCAAAAGAACGAACGACTGTCTTGCGTTGCTTTCTTCAGAAATTCAGCTTACTTTCGCTAAAACAGAGCAAATGGGCTCAGTGTTTTTGGACATTAAGAAGGCTTTTGATTCAATTTGCATTGATGTCTTATCCGACAAACTCCACTCGTGTGGACTTTCACCAATTTTAAACAATTATTTGTACAATTTGGGGCCCTCCTTAGCCGTGCGGTAAGACGCGCGGCTACAAAGCAAGACCATGCTGAGGGTGGCTGGGTTCGATTCCCGGTGCCGGTCTAGGCAATTTTCGGTTTGGAAATCGTCTCGACTTCCCTGGGCATAAAAGTATCATCGTGTTAGCCTCATGATATACGAATGCTAAAATGGTAACCTGGCTTAGAAACCTCGCAGTTAATAACTGTGGAAGTGCTTAATGAACACTAAGCTGCGAGGCGGTAATGTCCCAGTGTGGGGATGTAATGCCAATAAGAAGAAGAAGATTTGTACAATTTGTTGTCAGAGAAGCGTATGAGTTTTTCTCATGGTGACTCGGCAACTTCACGAATTATCTACATGGGTCCCCCAGGACTCATGTTTAAGCCCCCTTCTTTACAATTTTTACGTCAGAGACATTGATGAATGTCTCATGCCAAATTGCTTGCTAAAACAGCTTGCGGATGACTGCGTTGTATCCGTTTCGGGGCCAACCGCAATTGATCTGCAAGGACCATTGCAAGATACTCTGGACAATTTGTCCACTTGGGCTACGAAGCTGGGTATTGAATTCTCTCCGGAGAAAACTGAGTTGGTTGTCTTTTCAAATAAACATAATCCGGCAAAGCTCCCGCTCCAACTGATGGGTAAAGATAATCACTTATAGGATGTCTTCTAAATAACTCGGGGTCTGGTTCGACTCGAAATGCACCTTCGGGAAGCACATTGTGTATCTGACACAAAAATGCCAGAAACGGATCAACTTCATGCGATCAATAACCGGAACATGGTGGGGAGTGCATCCCGAAGATCTTATGACGTTGTATCGAACAACCATTTTGTCGGTCCTCGAATACGGTAGTTTCTGCTTCCAGTCCGCGGCTAAAACAAACATGCTGAAGCTTCAATATTTTTCCGTGACGTTACAACGCAATTTTATTTCTATTACCCCCAAAACACAGCTTTTTTTAGTACAAAGAGCATACAAAATTTTAGCCTTGTATGTTTCTCTCAAAAAATTTATAACAGTTAATTTATCGTGACGTTACAACGCTTTTTTGTGACAGATTTCACCTTGTCAAAATTTAGATTTCTTACAATTCCAAATCAAATTTTACATATAGGGCACTGATTTTATACTTTTTCATCTTTGAATAAGGTGAGGACAGATTGTAAATTGATGCATCAGAACCCAAATTACAGTCAATTTGGGAAAATATGTCAAAACAGCCGTCACTCTTCATTATTATCAATTATACTAATTGTTGGTCAAAAACTTATTTTTCGCTAAACTATTGTCATACCAAATATTTTATTTGATGATTTAGGTATTGGAAAATATGAGAAACACATAGATAATGTCAAAAGTTGAGTTTCAAAAATTGGTGCTCCGGTAGACCTGTCCGAAGAATGTGTCATACACTCTCGATAGGAAGCATACCGTGAGAGCCGTTTTTCGGAAGCTGTTATGATAATGAACTGATTCGGGGGGCTGTACCATATAATAAATTTCTTTAAAAAAGCAACAATTGCGGGGGCACCGGTTCTGATATTTCAACTTGTTTTACAGAGCTGTGCGAAAAAAATATGGTCCCCATTATAAAATGAGCGAGAACAAAGCGTTTCATAGAACCCTGGTGGGGACCGCCTATCCGAATCAGTTTTTTCAACTTGTATACAAGTGCGATAGACTTATTTTCATGGCTTGTTATGATTCGAAGAGTTTTTGCCTTTCTTTTATCGTTGTTCGATATCTATTGAGAGAGATTTCTGCAAACCCTGCCCCCTACCAAATATTTTTTTTTATGAAGGTGCTTAATCTCGAGAAATCAAACCATAAATGCCTTTTGCCATGATGATGATTTCTGAAAGCTAAGTCCTAAGTAGGTACTGTAGGTATGCTCAAAGCAAATAATTGCAGGTTGATCACGCGTAACATAATGTGTTTTTTTTCATTGATGAAGCTAGTTCCATAATATTAGTATCCACTGAAGAAGGCTGAGATTAGAACTTAACTAAATTATTTTCTCAAAATTCCAATCATAATCAAATCTGGCTTTAATCAAATTTGTTTCCCCATGTTTTGTTTTCGGGAACACTCACGAAAATTAAATATGTAGCCCGCTAGATTCTAGCAGGTAAGCAACGGTCAGTGGGATTGCAGGCCGCTGTCTTGTAAACATGTGCCACCAGTTAAATCAATTCTGGGCTTTCATTTTGAATTTACTTCGGTTTACTGGCCATTTGCCGTTCACATGGGATGTTCAGCGGAAAACCTTCTCGTTGTGCAGATGGAGTGTTGTGTGGACAGTTTCTTTAGTAACTTTGACGAGCCTCATTGCCGCTTATGGGTTCACAGTAAACTTTGTGCCGAATTTGGACAAGCTTGAACTGTATGAAATTTTCGCCATTATGCAAATAAGCATTAACTATTTGTGTTTAATGTCATCCTACCTGGTAGTATGTTTCAGATCCAAATATTTTAACCACATTTTGCAACAGTTTTATAACCTAGCAACGGAGGTGTTTCTCGATGAGCTCCATTTTGAATTCTCGCTGATAAAGAAGTTTCTGCGTAGGAAATTGTTCCTTTACGTGTTTGTGTATCCAACAGCACAAGGACTATACGTAGTATTTGCCTCGGATCATAGGTTCTCAACTTTCCATATAATAGCATTTCATGGTTTCATTGAAATGTTAATGTTTGTCATTCTATGTCAATTTGAGTGTTTGGTTATTCTCGGGTCTATAATATATTGTAAGATCAATTATCGTACAACGCATGCTTTATGGTTAATACGGAAAGTTCACTCGAAAGCTGGTCAATCGAGAGCTTGTAGAACATTGGTTCATGAAATACACAATCTTAGCATTCAGCATTATAAAACTAACAGTATTGTAAAAACAATTTCGGAGCATTTGTCGGTTCCCATCATGTTTGTAACTCTGTACGAATTTTTATTAGTCATATATTCGGTAATATGTTGTGAAACATTTCCAGCTATTAGATTCATTACCAAATTATTCCTTAGGTTTACTACACTTACACAGCGTTTATTTGTGATCTTCAGTGGGGAAATCCAATTAATTATGTCAGTTATATGAGTACATTGACTTATACGTTCTGTTTGGCGTGTCAGCTTTTCTTTAGGGCATCAATCTGCGAGGAACTCACCCGAAGGGTAAGTCAACAAAAAACATTAATGATGTTTTGGTGATAATCATGATGATTATTTTAGGCCGAACAAACTGGTACTCTGATGACCGAAATCTCGCAGTTCGAGATTGGTGACGATATTGAATTGCGAGTAATTAATCTGCGTTGATGGTTGCAAATTCTCTAGTGCTGATCATTTATTTTTGCTTCAGATTCAAAATTTTATTTTCGGGGTGCTGCACAATAACTTCAAGATTGAAATATTCGGATTGTTTGCAATCAATATGCAACATGTGCTACAGGTAATTGAGTCAAAGATGTATTATAGAAACATATGTGACAAAATATGTACTGTTCGTATTTTTAACAGTTAGTTGCAACTATGACAGGATACCTCATCATACTTATCCAGGTTGAATTAACGAAATAAATAAATTTCGGTTATGACCATTTTCAGTAGAATCACTTGGTTACTTATCACTGAATCCAACAGTTTGTACACAATTGAACGGAGGTCATATCACACTGTCCATATAGATGTATGTCACAAGTTTGCAGATACTGTCCAGCTACAGATCAATCATTGCTTGTCTCACTTTTCTTGCATACATCTCTCGCTCCTTAGGCCGATACAAATATCTAAAAAATATACCCTCACCCCATCGGATTTTTTTTGCCCAAAAATAATAATTTGAGTGGGCAACAATAAAATTTTAGGAAATGTTTGAGAATTTTCAAAACATTCAAAAACAAAATTTTCAAAACGACTTATCTGCTTTTGTAAACAAAAATTCAAACGACGATTTGACGAATCTGATAGCTCTCCCACGCAAACCAACACCACCAATAGGTAGGTGAAGGTTTCCGCTACCTGTTGATGGTATTGGTTTGCGTGGGAGAGCTATCAGATTCGTCAAATCGTCGTTTGAATCTTTGTTTACAAAAGCAGATAAGTCGTTTTGAAAATTTTGTCTTGATTCTTGAAGAAATCCGAGGACTTATTTTATTTTTCTCCATTTAATATTTGTTTTTATTATCCCTGACCTTTCGAAAACCAGTAGGACATAATTTTTATTAAATATTTGTAACGGCCTTATTCCTTATCAAGAATTATTTACCAATTTCTGACTCATTCTGATAACGTTGCACTATATCGCTGACAAGGTAAATGTTGGGCAATGCGTACCATTGACACATCGTGTACCCTTAGGTATGAAATACGGTGGTAGGTCATTTGGTATAAAGTCGTTTGGCATAACGCCGTTTGGCATAAGGCCGTTTGACATAAAGGTTGTTTGGCATAACGGTCGTTCGGCATAATAGTTGTGTAACCATCATTTTCGAAACTTATGCACAAGGAATATAATTGTCGCTGAAAAATGCCAAAATCAAGCAACAAAAGAGAATAGCGATAAGGATTTGTCCTCACATGCAGAGGATAAAGACAATGTGCCTTCCCTTTTATCTGCAACAAATATGGATAGGTAATTGTTGCGAACTTTTCAAACTGTGATAACATGTATATTCCAGAAGTAAAACACAAATTATGTTGACATGGTTAAGTTTATGTCTAAACATTGATAGCTGATACTTATTTAATCAAAAACATCATCTAAAGCCAACTATTTCTTTAAATGTGCGGCAGGCGATCGTTGTCCTATTCTGTTGCAGTTTGCGACAAACGCTTATTGCGAGTTGAGTTTGTCTCAACATTTACAAGCAATGTTGTTGTTTTACATTCCCTGCTTATGCATAATATGTTTAATTATTTATAATGATTGTCCCTTGAACATTATAAGAGAGGTGTTTTAAAATTGATTATTTCGAATTAAAGATCAGATTCTATCAAACCACTGCTCGAAGGAACTTTGGTAGACTTTTTATTATCTGCCTATTTCACTTAAAATCTTTTTACCTCTGGGTCAGCAGCAATATTGTCGTTGACTAAATCAAACTACAAAATACGGAAAATAAAACAGCAAAATTGTAAGTGCTCAACAGCAAAAACAATTTTACACGAAAAAGGCTGTCATAAGACGAGTTTAGTACAATTCCATTTAATTCCACCACCTTGTATTACTTTTACATATACGTATTTCGACCTCAACTGTAAGGTCGTCTTCAGTGTCTCGTACTAGAAAAGTCGAGTCAAGTACGAGACACTGAAGACTGCCTTACTGTTGAGGTTGAAATACGTATCTGTCAAAGGTACAATAAAGTAGTGGAATTAAATGGAATTGTACAAACTCGTCTTATGACAAATAATAATCTATTGAAACGACAATAAACAAATTATTTGATAAAACAAATTCATCGTTTCGAAAAATATTTTTTGGTTTATACTTCACATCCTGATAGGTTTAATAAACTACAATACATTGAACGAAGATATTTGTCTCAGGCCATCCAAAAAATCACAACAAGTCCGGCTATGCCCAAAACGCTGGCCATTTTAACCTGGCCAGAACCGTTGCACCTGTCTTCCGTGCACGTGTAGCACTCCTTCTGCGTGGCATTTAGAATACTTCCTTCGCAAACATCTGTCAAATTGTAAATACAGGACTTGAAAACCACTTCGGTTTGCTGCTGTATGGCCACCAGCTCGTAGCATTTGTAGGTGGCACTCGGGACGATCTGGAATGCTGGTTTCAACCCTACCAGCATCGCCATTCCGAGTGCAGCACTGAGGGCGTCACATTCGATCAACCGTTCACCGTTGCAAGTGCCATCCTCGCTGGAACATGAGTAGCATAGGAGAGACGATGCTGCAATTACAAAACGATAAATAAACATATTTAATTGGATAATTTAGTTTTTGCTACCATATACGAGCATTCCCATAATAAAGAAAACCGAAATCAAGCACTTCATGCTGATTAAACTGGTTCGATCCGCGTTGTTTAATAAAGTGACTGATTAATGGCGAAATGAATAGATCAAATAATGCAATTATCTTTGCACATCAGGCTTGGATTGGTATATGGACTAGAGGCTGATAATAGGAATTGTCTGATTTGAACTGATAACACGCTTGACAACAGTAGATAATGAGATCTGAAGGTAAATTTAGCATCAATATATGCAGTTTGATTATCGGAAGAGAACCTCCAAGCATAGAATTACCTAATTACTCAAGAGAGTAAATAAATAGTGTTAAGATAGATCGGCGCAACGCATTTTGCTCGTCATAATCAGTAGTCGTTTCTTCCAAGCATATCCTACTCTGAATTAGTGTCAGTATTTTATTTACCTGATGTAATAAAAGACCTAGGCTTCATACTTTCATTAATCGAAATCAGATAATGAATATGTTATAGGGTAGAATACGGCTTTGGCAGGGTGCGACATTTGTTGGCACCCTCAACAATATTTGCGTTTTCCAGCAAACATACACTATTTATGAACATAAATTTGATTCAATCACACAATTTCAAGTCTAGGCTTTCATTTGAATAAGTTGTTTGTGTAAAAGTAGCAAGATTTGACGAATTAATCACCGAAACAAATTTGCACCTACGAAATCCTTGCCATTATTGCATCGCCCAAGAAAGCAGCAGACGAAAAGCAAACTGTTACTTACTTTTTTGGATCGCCTGTTTCTTCTCTTTATCGTGTATGATACGACAAATTAGGTACGTAAACTACTTTTTACACTTTATTGCCACTTGATTATGAGCATGAGCATGAGCAGGATAACCGTACAATTCGTAGTTGCTATTCCGTGATTGACTAGAACTTGCGAAATTGCACAGGGAACCAATTGAATGGAGCTTGGGTTTAGCTATCATTCTCAATGTGCAAATTTCGGAAATTCAATGCATTTTACTAAGTCAATTACGGCGCCGGCCACGTCCTTACGGTCATCAAGGGAAGGAAGGATTATTAGTTCAACTCTCGTTGCTACTAGAGACCGAGTATACCTCTGCATCTCCACGATAGTCTTAGGATAGGATATTGTGTTAGTACGAAGGGATATATTATCTGGATTCACTTTGGTAAGTGATGCGATCTATGGGATAGGAATATATGAATGAGAATTAGAAGTACTAGAGTAATGAGAAAGTATTAAAGTGAATTCTAATGGGATTCATTTTTTACAATTAGAATTTGAATGCTATTGGATTCTAATACCACGCACACGTCTACCACACCATCGCTACCCGCACATCAACCTCACACATTCTTACTTGTATGAGGCCTGCACGAGCATAGCGACCGTATATAGCGTTCGTATGCGGGTACAAATGAATACCAATCTATTTTTACATTTTATTTACTGCTACTAAGTAACAGGCAGCTTTTTATAACAATTCTATATTTAGAATCATACTTGCTAGCAATGAGAATTTGATTTGCAAAGAGATTGAGTTATATGATTAACGAAATTATCTAATAGGAAATTGGAAAGGGCCAGGGATCAAACCCTTAATCACCTGCTTATGAGGCAGAAGCAGTGACACAAGGCCACCAAGCACCCTTCATTTTTACACTTTATTACCACTTGATTATCACCACAAATAGCAAATTTATCCAATATTTGCTCTATGTTTCACTAAATAAAATTGGGACTGTTCGTTTTCTTTGGCAGCAGCGCACTTCGGAATAGAGCGAGAGAATGTGTTTGTGAGCATATCAAACACACGCTAAAAAATACCACGCACAATTCCATGTGATTTAATTTAGCAAAATTACGAACAAAATATCCGGCGTTGGCATTTATTTTAAAAAAGTGTTAGAATAAAAATGCTTCTAATCAGATTTTTACTCAGACCATAAATTATATCAAAAGTGATAGCCACACCGTAGTATTTTAAGCCTTATGTGGCTGACAGAACCGTTTTCCTTTTGCAACTTTAATACGTTCCAAGCTCATCAAAAAAATCATAAACATTCCCGTTCCTACATAGCGCATTTCAACCATAAATAATTGCCTACTTTTAGGGTATTATCAATTATTCAACTGTGAAACGTAGTGTACGAATGAGGTGGCTCCAGCTCAATCTTATGTGTATAGATTTGGTTTTACATAGTTTACGTCGTTGTACACAACCCCCATGATTATTTTGATGAAACAAACATATCATGTAAGGACCTTCAAATCTAAGGACCGTAAAGAGCAAGTTGTATATTTGAAACTGGTTGATAGACTTTTGCTTACGCGTGAAGACTCTAAGGCATTACAAAAGACAAAAGATGTAAATCTTGGCAGCGGACGAAAAGTATGTAAGTTCCCTTCTCCAAAATGGCCAACATTATTCAAATAGGTTAAAAATGGTAAAAGTTATGAAATTGTCAATATCTGGGTACACGGGTACCCTATCTGCCATTCACGTCTGTTTTTTGTTGGCCGCATAAGGGGTAAAATTTGTTTTACAATGTGTTTAAATGTTTTTGCCTATCTTCCACGTGACATAAAATTGATGCCAAGGCTAAAATTCAAGTTTTGTTGTAAGCCAGTTTTGATAATTAATAAAATTTCTTCCAAAATTGAGTGAAGCGAGATGAGCGTGCGGCCGATTATTATGAATGAATTTTACTACTAGAGGATATAAACAACCAGCATCTGGCACCAATACATTACTAGTTTTCTACTTCCATGTCTAGTTGCTGAAGGGAGCAAAATAATTGCTGATAATAGAAATTGCTATGCCAATAGAAGAAACGTTGACCTGTTACTTTATATTAAATTTACTAAGTTTGTGGTAAAAGATATTATATTAAGTGAACACCAATCATCAAAGGAAGAGCATACGAATGTATACCAGTTGAACTATACCTGTGTTTTAGTGTAATTATTAATTATTTTTATCATTCAATTTGGCGAATGTCTTAGACTGCCAAGAATAGGTATTTTCCCCTATGTTTGATTATTAAGGAGGAGAGGAAGGCAAATATGTTGGTTACTTATTCTTTTTATTTATTTTTTATTTATTTATTTATTTCGTCAACCGACGTAGACTAGTACATATACCATATCCATGTTTTTCTTAAAGTTCCTAATGCTATAAGTACGGTATTATAGTGTATAAAAATAAACATAGTTTGGTTAAGTAGTGTTTAATTTTGAGATTTAATGTAAATTTAGATGTGTAGGTTTCGAATTGTGGCAAAATATTTTTTTAGGTTCTGCAGAGACATTGTAAAGTCAATAGTTTCACAGTGTTGATTATAGATGCCCATCATCTGATTGAGAGGTCCGAATTTTGCATACGGCAGTGATTAATTAAAAATGTATGTCGATGACGCAGTTGTCGAGATGGTATGTAGAAATTTAATTTTGATAAAATGTTTGTTGAATCAATACGCTGCGAAACTATATCGTTAATAAATGAAACCATTGCAGTTTCACGACGCTCTTTCAAAGATTGGATGTTTATAAGCTTGCAGCGTGCCTCATATGAAGGAAGTGGGAATGTTGTCCAACCGAATTTACGAAGAGCAAATAATAGAAATTGTTTTTGTACTGATTCTAATCTTTCTTCGTATGTTATTGAAAATGGAGACCATACAATGCTGCAATATTCCAGTATCGACCTTACATAAGCAATATATAATGTTTTAATATATAATGTATGTACTACCTGTGGGATGATAAGTACAAATTACTTTGCTACCATTTAACGAAGGGATCTAACCGTCTAAGACGAGTTTAGTACTTTCAATTTAATTACACTAAGGTTTGTTACCTTTGCATACACGTATTTCGACGTCAACTGTGAGGTCGTCGATATACGTATCTACAAAGATAACAAACCTTAGTGGAATTAATTGGAAAATACTTAACTCGTCTTAGACGGTTGAATACATTCCACTAAATAAACTTAAAATATTTTTTTCTGAAGGGATCTAAACTAAAAGCAAGAATTTACTCTGGTGTGCATACATAATAGCATGATATATATGGGCTGCAAAATGTTGGGTTGACATCAAGGAAGGAGCGCCCAACAGAGCTCTGGTCCCCACAAGTTCCTATCTCACGCTTCCACGGGTCGTCCGATGACAAAAGACCGCCAGCTAAGGGTATTGTGTACTTAGTCAAGGGCGTAGCCAGAGGGGGGCAGCCCCCCTCCCCCCCTAAATGGTGGAAAGATTGAACGGGTACTGAAATGAATTCGCTTAAACATGTGCACTTTACGATCCAATCATATTCAGAAATAGGTTTTTGAAATTCAAAAGATTCCCAAAAAACTTATAAGGGTATCCAGGATCCATAGTATATGAAATTTCAAAACAACTCGAAACATTTCGGGCTCAAGAATTGTCCCAGAAATACTTGTAGAAGCTCCCCTGGGAATTTCTAAATTCCTCTGAAAATCGTTTGAAAATTCTTCTCCTGTAATTGTAATTTCTCCTTATCTAGAAACCCCCAACTAATTTTTTTTTTAGGAAATTCATGTGGAAGTTTCTTGAAGATTTCTTTTCTTCCCTTCAAGTTTTACTTCTAGACATTTCTTCGGCTATTCTTCCAGTAAAATCTGCGACATTTCCTTCAGGAATGCATTCTAGAGTTCCTCCAAGAATACATACGGAATTTCCTCCCAAAATTCCACTAGAAGTTTCTTCAGTAATTTATGACGGAAATCCTCCGATTTCGCTCCATAATTTCATCTGCTAATCTATAAGAAACTGCTCCGGGCATTCCTCCAGGAACTCTTCCTTAAATTCCTCCGGGATAACTTCCAGGACTTTTTCCGGGAATACCTCTATAAATTCAATAGCGAAATCCTCTAGAATTACATTTTGGAATTCTTTCCGCAATTATTTCAGAATATCCTTCAAGAATTCCTCTAGAAATTTCTTTCGGAATTTCTCCAAGATTTCGTTCAAGTATTTCCCCGGAAATTTTTCTCTTCCTTCATGAATTTCTCCGGGATTTTTTCCGCGAAATTGTCCTAGAATTCTTTCCGGACTTCGCTCGGAATTTACTCCAGAATTTCATTCGAAAATTAATGTTAGAGTTCCTCCAGGATATTGAGACTTCTTCCAGGAATTTCTTCAGAACAAACAAAGAACAGCAATTCATCTGGGAATACTTTCTGGATTTTATCTGGAAATTTCTGCACTAACTCCTTATTACTAGAGGAGTTTTTCCAAAAGTTCCTCTAGTAATCTCTCCAGGAACTTCACAGGGTATTCTTTGAGGATATTTGGCAGGAATTTCAAGGGAAATGGGATTTCGGAAGTTCCTCTTGAAATTTAACTCCGGGTATTTCATCGGCTGTTCCTCTGAAAATTTCTCTGGGAGTTCCACCAGTAGTTCCTTCGGAAATTCATTCAGACTTTTTTTTTAGGAATTCACTAAGGCTTTCTTTTGGAATTTATCTACAAATTCCTTCGTAAGTTCTTCGGAATATTTCTCTGGGAGCTCCTCCGGGAGGTCCTTTAAGAATTCTTCCAGGAGTTTGTCCTGGAATTCATCCAGAAGTTCTTACGAGAGTTCCTCCAGGATTTCCTTCGGAAATTCTTCCTGTAGTTCTTCAATAAATCCATCTGGCAGTTCTTCCAAAAATTCTTCTGATACTTTCTCCGGGAAAAAGAGAACGTTATTTTTGGCAACCGACCCGGCAACGAAATAAGGACTATGATTGGAAACTCGGTACCTGGAATACCAGGACCCTAAATGAACCTGGACGAGTGAGCCTTCTGACTCGTGAACTGCAGAAGGTTGGAGTGAATGTGGCCGCTATTCATGAAGTTCGATGGCCTAGATCCGTGGACCCCACGACCAACACTGCATTTAAGTATAACATCTATAACAGTGGCGGCGGAAAAGCAGAGCGTGGAGTTGGTTTCGTAGTGATGGGCAAGCAGATGAAGCGAGTGATGCGGTGGAAATCCATTAGCGAACGAATCTTTGT
This sequence comes from Armigeres subalbatus, assembly GCF_024139115.2. Lineage (NCBI taxonomy): Eukaryota > Metazoa > Arthropoda > Insecta > Diptera > Culicidae > Armigeres > Armigeres subalbatus. Next base: position 14,535,082 of record NC_085141.1, read on the forward strand.
GTTGAGGATACGGGGCAACTTTCTTCAATTACAGCCTAATCAACATTTACGCACCGACATACGATTAATCCGACGACGTGCAGGACACGTTTTATGAATGTCTTGATAAAGCCTATGGAGAGTGCCCAAAGCATGATGTGAAAAATGTTATCGGAGACGCTAACGCTCAGGTCAGAGAGGATTTTTTTCATCCCATAATTGGTAGGGCGAGCCTTCACTCCGCTACCAATGACAACGGCCTACGGCTAATAAATTTCGCTGCTGCTAGAGGGATGGCCATCAGTAGCACCTATTTTGCACGAAAGAATATCCGAAAGCACACCTGGAGACATCCAAATGGTGAAACTTGCAAACAGATAGACGCCTTATGAAGCCACAGAGGGGTTGAGCTGGACTAGCGCCCTGGCTAGCAGCAACCGAAAACTACTTTAATGTAACTCTTTGTGCCTTGATTATTTTAATTAACTCTGCTGGACTGGAAGGGCAGTGGGTGGAAGCAAACACGGGAACTCAACCTCAACAACTATATTCATTTCTTTATAACACTAAAGCACTTTACTGCCAGAAGGCAGTTTCTTCTTCTTCTTCTTCTATTTCTGCTGCTACTCGAACGACAATTCGGCTCGTCAGCTCCCGGTCGGCAGAAAGCTTGCGATCAAGCCGTCTCGCTTGCGCTCGGCTCACTCCGTTGGTCTCGATGTTTCGATTGACGCTAACTTTCACCTTACTCAATTTCCGTCAAAAGCAGGACAACTCAAAACTATGAGTAATCCTGCTTTTGACGGAAATTGAGTAAAATTTCCATGAGAAGAAAAGAGATGACAATACCATTTTACTCAGTCACTGAGTAGGTGAAAGTTATTTATTTTATTTTTTTTTTATTTAGTTCGTTTATTTGAAGGCTCACTCGCCGTACCGTATTCAGCTTTACAGAGCCAATAACATTTTCACTATTATACTAGTGATTATTAACAACTATTTACAATTTTATTTTCCTACGGAAACATTTTTGCGCAGACGGTTTTTCAACAATCATTGCAGAATCTGTTTTCCGGGAACACTGGTCAGAGCACACTTTTTTATTGCATTCTCCTGTTGCCTTGACCGCCGCCGTTTGTTTGCCACTTCGATGTAGTCAGATGATGTATTAGATGTATTGTCTTCAATGTCGGTCCAGTCCTCTTCGTTTTGATGATGCCGTTCTTCAGTTGTAGGATCGCTGTTTACAATAGGTACGGTCTTCGATTCGGTGACTATTGGGGGAAAATCAGCTTGGTTGAACTCGTCGGTTGATTGCTGCACTGTTGTCGTCATCGTTGAAATTTTATTCTGTGGTTTCGTACATTTTCTGCTCGGATGAGCTGGTTCCTCGCATTCACGACAAAATTTAGGTTGGTTATAGTACGAGATCATTGACTTTTCGTTTTTTAAGGTGATGGAAGTCGGTATGTGGCGGAGCAAATTCATCCGTGGCACGTGCACGCCATTCGAGATGCCGGAAAAACAATGTTTCAAGTCTCACTCCGAATAGAATTTACTTCACCAAACTTTTAACATATAATCTTGAATAGTCACTGCTTCGCAATCGACATATACTGGAATGCGAAACTCTTTATCCGCGCAAACCATTGTTCTCTTCCAGTTGTGCTCCAACTGGTAGCGCGATGCAATATCTTTACTGACCATTTCGATAAGCACACAGTTACGGGAGTTATGCAACTGTATGCTTTTGACATCGGGATATTGCAATTTAATTTCATTGTCCAAAAACCGTTGAACACTTCTAACATCCGGACGAGAAGGAAGGACACTAAAATCAATTATTAAAGTGTTCTTTCGTGCACCGTACATTTTTTCCACAGACTGAACGATAGCGAGAGAGTTGATGTGAACACGTTCGACGTATGCAAGTGAAGGCAAACAACTGTGTAGGTGAAAGTTAGAGTGTTGCTAGCTGCTGTTTCTGCTGTCGCTCCGGTCGTCGAATGGATACTAAACGCCAGCTTGTTGTCGTGCCTCCGTATATGTATACGAAAAGCTGCCGGTGATGCTGGAACGGGTGGGCTCTCGAGGTGGACAATTTTGATGGACGGAGCCTCGTGTGATGCAAGATTGGTCTTCTTCATCTGATGTTGCGGCTAGACATTCAGTTCGGTTGGGAATGAACTGAACATCCTCCTCCAGGCAAAATGTGGAATTTGTGGAAGAAAGCTCATTATCTATTATAGGCAAAGGCGCAAGTTTGTGTATGGGTCGTCTGTATGTACCAGTTTTAGTTTTAACGTCTACCACTCTTACCAGGTTATCTGTTCCAGGATGCACTGTCACCACTATCCCCAATTTCCAGCATTGCGGGGGCAAATTGTCATCTTTCAGCACAACAATCATACCCGGTTTTACGTTGTTCTTCTGTTTGGTCCACTTTCCGCGCACTTGTAGCTCGTTGAGGTATTCTCTCGACCATCGCTTCCAGAAATGTTCTCGAAGCTGTTGGATGTGCTGCCAGTGGGATAATCGATTTGTCGGAACACCCTCCACAGATGGCTCCGGAATAGCTAATAACGGTCGATTAAAGATGAAATGGCCAGGGGTCAAAGCTTCTGGTTCCGTCGGGTCGTTAGATAGGGAACACAATGGTCTCGAGTTGAGGATTACTTCTATCTGGCACAATAGGGTGGATAGTCCGGAAAGCGTTGAAGAGGTTGTCTGGTAAACCTTTTTCAGCACTGTTTTCACACTTTTCACGCCGGCTTCCCAAAGTCCCCCGAAGTGTGTGGCGTTTGGGGGGATTGTCCTCCATTCGATCTGCTTCGCTTGACAATATTCAAAGATCCTCTTCTGGGTAGCCTCCTGCTGAAACAGCTGATATAACTCATCCAACGCAGATCTCGCTCCGATGAAGTTTGTGCCATTGTCGCTGAACATCTGCTTTGGATATCCTCGCCATGAACGAATCCGTTGACAAATCTTCGACGGCTTCCAAATGAATGGCTTTCGTCACAGGTCACAATGCACAGGAAAACACACACTGCCAAAAATATCTATATAAGATATATGTGTCGCCGTTATAAATTTTTGCAATAGCTCCACCCTAATATAGTCGATATTGAACCACACATAAATTAAATAATTGCTAATACGAGACCACACATAAAGTTTATTTGGAAATATATTTTATTAGTAGTTCGCGTGGAGAATGTTTATGTGTGCGCTGATATACATCATAAGTTAAATCTATGGATTTTTGCCAATAAATATGTGTGGATTTTTAGTAGTGCAGATGTACCCTTTAACTGGAACTGCTCGTCGCAGCGATTGCTTGACGAAAATGGGACCTGCAAAGTCAAGTCCTACCTTCTCAAAGACTGGTGCTGGAGTAATCCGACTTGCGGTAAATCTCCCATCTGCTGATCGATAGTAATGGGTATGGTTCTAAAAAAGGTTATACAGTTTCTCAGAACCAGATCTTGCGTTGATTAACCAAAACTGTTGTCGTAAAAGATAATGCACACTGGTACAACCAGCGTGGTAGTTCTCTCGGTGAACTTCAGCAATCAAACTGTGCACAATGGGACTCTTGTTAGGTAGGATTAACTGATGCTTCACTCCAAATGGGAGCTGAGAATGACTCAGCCGACCACCAACTCGCAGCAAATCTCCTTCCAAAAACGGCTTCAAATTATTAAGACGATGATTAGGAACATTTGATCTCACACACTCAATTTCCTTGGAGAGCTTCTGGTGCTGAAATGCTCCGACTATTACGTTTGAAACGGTTCGAAGCTCTGGAATGGTAAGGTACCTGGACGCCAAACGATCTTCCTTCGTCCTTCTAGCCTTCGACAGGAACCGAAGCATGTAGGCTACGATTCGCTGCGTATTACGGAATGAAGCGAACTTAGTCAATAGCGGGAACTCGTCGTATTTCATCAACGATAGTGCGGCCACTTCTGCTTTCAGCTCCGGTATTTCACATTCCTGTAGCGATTTTGGCCGTTCTTCTCTATAGTCGATGATGCGTAGATAGGATGGACCATTCCACCATTGGTCGTTAACGATCAAGTCGTTGAGGGACTGGTACCTTACCATTCCAGAGCTTCGAACCGCTTCAAACGTAATAGTCGGAGCAATCCAGCACCAGGAGTTCTCCAAGGAAATTGAGTGTGTGAGATCAAATGTTCCTAATCATCGTCTTAATAATTTGAAGCCGTTTTTGGAAGGAGATTTGCTGCGAGTTGGTGGTCGGCTGAGTCATTCTCAGCTCCCATTTGGAGTGAAGCATCAGTTAATCCTACCTAACAAGAGTCCCATTGTGCACAGTTTGATTGCTGAAGTTCATCGAGAAAACTACCACGCTGGTTGTACCAGTGTGCATTAACCTTTACGGCTACAGTTTTGGTTAATCAACTCAAGATCAACGATTCGAAAGGTTCTGAGAAACTGTATAACCTGTATAACTGTATAACCGGCTCGAAGGACCAATGTTCGCTCACGAACTCAATGGGCAGACACCTATTCCGGGTTGGTGGCCGGATCCTTCGGTAGAAGAATCGCCAGGGAACGATCGGTAGCTCGACGGTAGGGGGTAATTAACTCTATAGCCTTGAAAAGGGCTGATTGGCTTCTGTCGGTGGAGTGAAAGGCGCCTTCAACTTATACGATTCTATATTTTCTTCTCTTGTGCGGTACACAATGTATGAAAACTGAATGAATCTGAATCTTTGATGCAATTCTCTTTTATAGGTGACGCGTAGCCATAATCGTCAGGTTTGCGTGTATCGGCTGCTGTTGGGGCGTGGCTAGGTTCTCGTTTGGTTTTCTTCGTGTGTGCGTCATTTAACGTGTCCATCGCTCGTTGGCATCAACACCAAGCGGAACGATGTGGTGTGTAAGGGAATAGATGGATTGGTAGTAGTGGAGATGGAGGCGAAACTCTCAATGGGAATCAAGACTAGTCGAAAGTGAAACAAGGGTAGTTAAAAACTTCGCGTTGGCGCGAACAACCTCGTTGTCAGTAAAATTCGATCACGTTGTCAACTGTATTGAACGAATCGCTGTGAAGCGAACGATGCGTTACAATATCCAGCGATTGTCGGCGGAAGAAGTATCGGCTGAGTACCGCCAGAAGCTCTACGAACGGATAAGTGCAATCAACGTTAGTGACAACATCAACGATCTATGGGAGTCGATCCATGGAGCGGTGAGCACAACAGCACGAGAAATGGTAGGCACTGCATAGAGGCGACCCAGGACGGGTTGGTTCGATGTGGAGTATCAGAGAGTGACAGACGAGAAGAACGTGGTCAGAAACCGGATGATGGTGTCGAGTACCCGGTTGAAGATCGGTACAAGGAAGCAAGAGTAGCCGAAAAATGAGCCCATGGCAGGAAGAAGAAAGAATATGAAGAACAAGTGATTAGCGAAGCGCAAGAAAAAATGCGGAGTAGAATGATATGCGGAGGTTTTATGGGTCTGTCAATGGCGTGCGGAGAAAGACAGCGCCATCTCCCGTCATGTGCAACGACCAGGAAGGGAATTTGGGGACAAATAAAACCGAAGTGGCTTCCAGGTGGAAGCAACACTTCGAGACATTGTTAAACAGTGGAAGTGACGGTGCATCGGCAAACAAAATAAATATTAGCGACGATGGACAAGCTGTGGAGCCGTCTACACTAGATGAGGTTACAAAAGTTATTAAAAAGCTGGAAAACAATAAGGCTGCGGGGAAGGACCAGCTCCCGGCTGAACTTCTCAAACATGGCAGTAAGCAGTTATATGAAGTTCTGCACCATATTGTGTCGAAAATATGGGAAGACGAGGAATTGCCTGCTAGCGGGTTGGACGGCCTTATTTGCCCTTTCTTTATGAAAGGGCACAGACTGGAGAGGCTTGGAAGAGGCTTTTGTGCCTTTTAAGAGGGAGGCAGCGAGGATTGGACTCACGATCAATATCAGCAAAACGAAGTATGTACATGGTCGATGGCACTTAACGTGGCTTCATGAGTGGTGGTGGTAGCGAAATGCTGCTGGATGGTGAAAAATTTGAAGTGGTAGAAGAATTTGTGCATCTTGGAACATTAGTTACGTGCGATAACGATGTTACGATGTTATTTTAAATTTACACGTGCTGTAATTTACTAGTTAATATTTTTATAGGAAAATAAAAAATGCGACCAACATGGGAATCGAACTTCAATCCACAGAGTGAGAGGCCATCTCGTTAGCCACTGGTGCATTTCAACTTCTTGAAAGCGAGTCGACCAAAGAGTAACAACACAGACAAACAGACATAATACATTGAACATTTACTCATCAAATTCATCGTAATTCAAACACTAACGACATCTGTTGATTTCCGTTAGTTGGACAAATCACGAACCAGATGGCGGTAGTGACCAAACGTCAAACTCGAGCAAATCCTCGAGCAACTAATGATTATTTGAATTGATCAGTAAATCAGTGAATGATGGAAAATTGACGACTGATATGTCTGTTTGTCTGTGGTAGCAAGTTAAGTGTTCTGTCGATTTAATTATTCTTCATCAGACTGAACGATAACTTAAATTTACATGACACGGCTTCTTCTTCGAGACGTTAATGTTTGAGGCTCAGTATGCTGAATACATCACGGGATGTTAGAAAATCATTGAGTTATAGCGATGAAATGCTGCATTATGATGGCGACTTGGTACAAACATCCGAATATTTCAATTTGATTGATGCTTATATGAATAAAATAAGCGCCAGCTGCGGTTTGCTTTAAAAGGAATGGGATTTGTTTTGACAGCCACGTTTTTGCACATCAAGGTTTCCGTTAGACGCATGTAAAATTAAGTCAATCAAGGAATTATCAACGATTTTATCGTTTACATCACAGAAAATGAAAATTATGATCTGGTACACATTCTGTTATCAAATTTTACATTCAGTGAGGATTTCCGTCGTGGCTAATTTTCAGAATGTTTTACTGTGTGGATATTGTTAAGCTTATACAACACGGCAGACTACGGTAGGCTGGACACGTTGTTCGTATGCCGGAAGAACGTCAAGCGAAGATAATATTTAGCAGAGAACCCGGAAGAGGCCGCGTACAGTGTCGGAGACGAGCCAGCCTCGGGCTGAAAGTCTCCTTAATAAGACACAAAAAAAAAGGCCGCGTACATGATGACTTTTTGCAGTTGAAGAGGACCTGAGGGCGCTCAATGTTCAGGGCGACTGCAAGCGATTGGCACAGGATCAGAGTGGAGAAGGATACTCCATTCGGCGTAGGTTCATCGTAGAGCTGTAGCCCATCGAGTATCAAGTAAGATACAATACACCTAGGAAGTTGAGAGCCTTTTGTAACGGGAAAGATCCAGGAGGAGAAGTGAATTCCTACCCCGATATGTGCGACATCAGGATTCGATTCGAAGTGTAAACAACAATGTTAATTCTCTGATTCGTGATTATCTACTTGTTATGGCGAGGCAATTTTTATACACACTTTTTTTCGATATTTTTTCAAAACCAAACACTCAATCATTCAACAATGCTTGAGATACCTGCTTGATCATAGCGATTCTAAAAAGCGATTATTTGTAGTTACAAACCAAATATACATATGTTCGCATTCACGATTGCGCCCTATTACCGGTTCTAAGCTTTGATGCAGAGTACACTAACTTTTTTCGCCAATGACACCCCTACGAGGCCCTTGGAAGGATCAAGGACAAGGCCGATTTTTTATCAGCGTCAAGTTAAGCTTTTGTCAACAAAGCAGAAATGTAATGGTTTGTCCAATTACAGTGATTCAATTTCCTACTGTCCAAAAAATCCCTAGAAGCCCTAATACGGCCAGATAGGCACTAGTTGTCAGCCGATCTGACCCATTGCACTTATCCTCTGCGCACGTATAGCACTCCTTATGCTGGGCATACAACATAGCTCCGTCGCAGACCCCTACTGTGTCATAAATACAGGACTTGAATGTCAGTTGATCGTCGGATAGATTCCGTTCGGCAACCAATTTATAGCATTTGTAGTTGATACTGTGATGGATAATCTGAGTCGTTGGTTTCAATTTAACCAAAATAGCCAATCCGGCTGCAGCACTAATTTCGTCACATTCTATCAGCCGTTCATCGTCGCAAGATTCATCGTCATCACTTAAGCACTCGTAGCAGGAAAGAGATGTTGCTGAAATTGGAACTTTGTTTAAGAATGAATTACAATCATAGGCTTTCTATCTACGATTTACCATAGCTCAGTATGCTGAAGACAACGAAACCCACAATTAGGAACTTCATACTGCTTAAAATTTTGGAAAAATGGAGGAAAATGACTAATCGGCGGTTTAATGCGATGGGTTGGATAGCCACAAGCGAACTAATATGCAGGTGCTAGAAGCTGCCTAATTTGAAAGATAAGACATTCGTTAACATATGACAATGGTCACATGGATGCTATTAAAGTGCAACATAAAAATGCTACCGTATATGGCAGCTGAACGATACTTCCAGTTTTGCAACTAAACATGAATACTATTTAGCTGCATCGATTTTTGTGATACCATGATATGACAGGACAAACTGGGGGGCGTTTAGAATATTACAACTGTCGCTTGTTTTGGTAGTTGAAGACCACCATTCTCGGTGTAACCGTGTCTACGAATGAATGGTCTGGAAACTAACCACCATGAACAGAGCCTATGGTATGATGATTTTCCATCTTTTCAAATTCCAATTTCTTTCAACCGTCAATTTCGACCATTTTCTAATATAAAAATTTTATATAAAATTTATGAAAGTTAATTGTTATTTGTTTTTTACTCAGATGACATCAAAGACGTCTCAATAGTTATTTGGATGGTTATTAATGCGACCGATTTGTCCCCAGTTTACGGTACCATCGGGGCAGTTTGTTTTGTTATCTAAACTGAAATATGGCTAAGATGAGGTGCAACAACAAAACGGTCACTCCCATGTGGATGATTCACTGTTAAGATTTGCGTTAATTCATTTAATTTATTTGGCGTACAGATAACAATGAATCAACAATTTGAGCATGAGCATGAGCATGATGACCGTGCATTTCGTAGTTGCTACTCCGTGATCGACCAGAACAATCGCAATTGCACAGGGAACCAATGGATGGAAGCATGGGATTTGCATTCCAACCTCAATGTGCACAGTCCGAGAGCTCTAGTATCAAAATGGAAGGTCGATAACGGCGCTGGCCACGTCCTCATGGTCATCGGGGATGGGAAGGAATTGATGATGCAGTCACTCGCCCACTGCAAGCCGAGAACACCTCTGCACTCGCCACGAGTTCCTGCGGAATTTTATTGGAATTCGGGGGTTAGGTTTTATGGCAGAGGTTCGTCTTGGTTAACGGGTTGCCAATGTGATAGTAATGAAGGGATGGTGTAGTATTCTACTTATTGGATGCCGAAACGAACTTTTTCGCTAATTTCGAATTCTAACAGTTACCTGTTATAACTAATCAAGTTGTAGTTGTAGTTCTAGAACTAATCAAGAAGATAGAAACGGTATGAAAGCCCATTTCCAGTTCAAGCGATTGCTAGAACATGAGAAATATATGAAAAGATACAAAGTAGTAGAATGGAACGGGCCTGGGATTGAACCCACTACCTCCTGCTTATGAGGCAGAAGCGGTAGCCATATGACCACCAAGCCCGTTAGATAACAATGAATCAACAATTTGATGCCAAAGACACGGTTCCTGGTCAGCCCACTTTGTTCGCTGCGCTCCACGCCTTCGTGTGCTTGCCGGGTTGGAAGCGAACACCGTCTTTGCAGGGTTGCTGTCCGGGATTCTTGTAACATGGTAAACGGGGTAAACGTTTTTTTTTCCAAATCTCGTTTTCTCAAAATGGCACAAGTTTGCGTGAGAATCTGAAAGTGAACATCCCAAATATGATCCTCAACTAAATATCTCCGCGGGGAAGTGCGGGAAAAAAGTTGCTGACTTTTAAAGTTAAAAATACTTCTATTTTTCAGTGTTTTCTGTGCACTTTGATTTTTTAATTTTTGCCTTTCTCGTATACTAAGTATACGTAAAGGCTATATGATCGCTGGGGCAGCAGGGACTGTGTCCAAGGGCTTGACGATGGTGCATGCCTATGATGTGGTGGGGTTTGACAGTGGGCTCTGTTAAACTTCTATAAAAGCTGCATGTATCCGCAAGTAGGCTACGCCAAAGCATCCGTGTGCCGCTCAAAGCGCACAAGCCCAAGTCCTGGTGCTAGGTGGGACGGCAATCAGACCTGACACGACGGCCATCCGACGAGACAGGGTGACAGCCAATCAACACAAGGATGTGCAAGCTGAGGATAAATGGCCGTTTCTTCAACTACAGCATCGTCAACGTGCACACCCGAAGGGAGACCCGAGGACGAGAAAGAAGCGTTCTATGCACAGATGGAACAGACATACGATGGATGCCCACTGACGTCAAAATCGTCATCGGCGACATGAACGCTCAGGTAGGAAGGGAGGAAATGTATTGAATCCGTCATCCGGATAGTCTGCATACCGTATCGAACGACAACGGCCAACGATACATAAACTTTGCAGCCTCCTGCGTAATGATAGTCCGAAGCACTTTCTTCCCCCGCAAGAATATCCTCAAAATCACCTAATCAAGAAACGGAAAACCAAATGGACCACGTTCTAATCGACGGTAAATTCTTCTCCGACATCACGAACGTACGCACTTACCGCAGTGCGAATATTGAATCCTACCACTACCTCGTTGAAGTATGTCTGCGCTCAAAATTCTTGACGGTGTACAACACGCGTCGGAGTCGTCCACCGCGGCTAAACATTGGGCGGCTACAAGACGGTAGACTAGCCCAAGATTACGCGCAGCAGCTGGAAGTGACAATCCCAACGGTAGAGCAGCTAGGCGCGGCGTCTCTTGAAGATGGCTGGAGAGATATTCGATCTGCCATTGGAAGCACCGCAACCGCACGAGGGCGAACGAGGCACGATACAAACGGGCGAGGAACAGACAAAACTCGATTTTCGGAGGAAAAGCGCCAGCAGGAAGATCTAGACCGTGAAGAGCAACAATAACGCACGAAAGTTCAATGAGAAGTTAAACCGTTCACTTAAGTGCTACGTGCCACAGCCTTATGTGTGTAAGGGCATAAACGGGAACCTTCTTACGAACGAGTGTGAAGTGATCCAAAGGTGGCAGCAGCACTATGAAGAACACCTGAATGACGATGTGGCAGACAACGGTTGCGATACGTTAATGAACGTGGGGCCCTCCTTAGCCGTGCGGTAGGATGCGCGGCTACAAAGCAAGACCATGCTGAGGGTGCCTGGGTTCGATTCCCGGTGCCGGTCTAGGCAATTTTCGGATTGGAAATGTCTCGACTTCCTTGGGCATACAAGTATCATCGTGCTAGCCTCATGATATACGAATGCAAAACTGGCTGGTAACTTGGCGTAGAAACTTCGCAGTGAATAAATGTGGAAGTGCTTAATGAACACTAAGCTGCGAGGCGGAACCGGAGCGTTCATGTCACCGATGACGATTTTGACGTCCCGCAGTGGGCATTCATCGTATGTCTGCTCCAGCTGTGCGTAGAATGCTTCTTTCTCGTCGTCGGGTCTCCCTTCGTGTGGGCAGTGCACGTTGATGATGCTATAGCTGAAGAAACGGCCTTTAATCCTCAGCTTGCACATCCTTGCGTTGATTGGCTGCCACCCAATCACGCGTTGGCGCATCTTTCCCAGCACTATGAAGCCGGTTCCCAGCTCGTTGGTGGTGCCACAGCTTTGGTAGAAGGTAGCCGCTCGATGCCCGCTTTTCCACACTTTATGTCCTGTCCAGCAAATCTCCTGCAACGCCACGACGTCGAAGTTGTGAAGATGTAATTCATCGTAGATCATCCTGTCGCAACTTGCGAAACTTAGCGACTTGCAGTTCCATGTTCCACGCTTCCAATCGCGATCCTTCATTCATCGCCTAGGTTTTTGCCGATTATATCGAGTCGCATTATCTCTTATATTGTTCGTAATTATTGGTTTTCCAGGCGGATTGTTGTCCTGCGCAAACCTCCTTGTCTCGTCGGAGGGCGACGGCTGTTTAGCGTCCCAGCTTGTGCGCTTTGAGCGGCACACGGTCGCTTTGGTGGGGCCTACTTGCGGATACATGCAGCTTTTTATAGGAATTTAACAGGGCCCACTGTCAAACCCCACCACATCCTAGACAAGCTCCACAACTCGCAGATGGCCTGGGGAGGGATCGTCAAGCCCTTGGACATAGTCCCTGTTGCCCATAATGTTACTCGATTTACCCTCTCTTGTAATGCCCGGATCCCTCAGGGACTACCTTCCAGTATTACTTCATGGGGATAGGCAGTGCCAAACGTACTCCTTCCAGCACGATACGTTTCACGGTGCCTCTCTTCGATGTTCTGCTTAAATTCTGAGCCCTTTGGCTCCCTTGTTTGTGCCAGTAAGCACACAAAAGCCTTGAGCCCTTAAGCACTTTATATTATCCTTGGCATTCAGCACCACATCTTTTTTTTTAGCCATTTAGCTCTCCCATGTACTCGCAAGCTACTCAAATAGTCCTCTGGTGGTGGGAGCTTTCCCGATACTGACGACACCCATCCCTGGAAGGCTATTACATCACCAATATTACGCCTTCACCTGGTCAGCATATTCATAGATCAGCTCAAGTCTTATGCACTTTCATACCTCAACTGGTGAACAGACAAGTGCCTAGGTCAGACCAAACATTCCGGATGGAGATAGCTTCCGGTTCAATGGGTCCCCGACGACCCGAAGCTGGTGTCTACTCAGCTGATCCCCGGTGGTGGACCTAGCCTACTCCGATAACCAATTTTCGATGCCTCGTTAATTACATGACTCAATCTTTTTTTCTTCTTCTTAATGGCATTACATCCCTATTGTCTAGACCGGCACCGGGAATCGAACCCAGGCACCAACCCAACCACCATGAAGTTGAATATTTTAAGCTTTGGCTGGCAGAATAAACGATTTTTTGCGTATGGACTGAACAATCAATCTTCGAAGTGTTATAACTTCATTCGTGGACGTTTCAACAACGTACCTTCTTATACTTTAAAGCAATGTGCCACTTAGCTGATGAGCTGAAACCTCATGAAGTAAAAATGCAAAAATGTACGTTTTTCCATACTAATTTCCATGCTTCCAACTTCAAACGCGATGCGGAAGGCGAGGAAGTAACCAATCTGGTCCAAGTTCTGTACAGTTGTTTAGGTTCCAGAATGGTTTCGAAGAAACATCGATTTGATTTGTTGACCTGGTAGACCAATTAATCTGAGCTCCGCAACAGTTTGGAGAACTTAGAACAACTGGTTAAGGTATGATTTGATTGCGAGTTATACACAAAGGCTCCATGGACATGTGTGGGATTGATGCGTTGAAGTCGGTGTGATACAGAACGTAGTTGACCTGGTAAACTAATTGATATGAACTCCAGAACGATTTGGAGAATCTGGAATTTTTGTAGAAACATTGTTTGTATTTCATTATCTATGTCCTCATTAGCTATGTCCCAATCACTACACTTTAAACGCACATATTTTCAAAGTGGGACTCTCGGAAAGTAATCTCTGTGTTTGCGGCGAGGATTTTCAGGACATTGATCATGTCGTGTAGGCGTGCGAGGAGAATCGCGGCCCCAGATCTGCATTAACTGAACATCTCCGGGTCCGAGGAAAACAACCAAAGCCTATTAGGGAAGTGTTGGCGAATACATGTTCCTCCTCCACTAATTCGTGAAAGTTGCTAATGTAATAATGTGATCTTAGTCTGCCCATACCCTTGTCTGTCGTACCCCATATCGAATGTCTTCCTCTTGTTGTCAATTTCTATGTCTGTCGTTAACCCCTTTGGCTTCCTCTCATTGTTGTCTCCCAAAAAATGTTTGTCCTGTTACAGATGTGAAACATCGCCAAGAATGTCAACTTTGTGAACATCAGCATCGTAATTACTTAAGATGATGATGATGATGATGATGATACTACCATCTATTGTAGCAAGGCACCTGCCGATAGCACTGACAAACGATTTGATCATGATTATACTATTGTTTGTATTTCATCAAACTCCTGTATGAAGGGCCAAAAATGGGTGGGGTGGTTCCATAAGCAAAGACACTTATGCGAATCCACGGGATGAATAGAGAATCTCCTTCCAGAAGAAAGTTCGTACACACAATAATATAATTTAGCCCTCGTTTCCCAGATTGACCCAATAGATGGGGAGAAGAGCCCGCCCTTTATCCACGAGATGTTAACAATAGGAAGTTGGCGATTCCACTCTTCCTATCCAAATCGCTTCAATCGGGTGCCCTGATGGTTTTTTTGTATGGTATTTAATCATATAGTTTCAATATAATTAGGTAAGTATATAATGGAATTCTCTCACCAAGTTCCAATTCGTATGTCCTGGATGAGGGAGGACCTTTCCTCAACACCAGCTAGTTTTAGATTTATGCTGTCTTCCGAGTTGGAAAATTAATAGTTCGTCAAAAAATATCCTGGTTTAAATCGGGGAATATTCTTGTTCAAAGATCGAAAAATAGGGTTCTTGATTTCTGAAAAGATTAAATGAAAAGACGGATGGCAGTATCATACATGAACATAACATGAACGTTTTGATTAAAATTAATATGTATTCTGTTTTTTGTAATGTCCAGGAATTGGAAGAGTTGGTTAAGAGATTGGTAAAAAAAACCTGAGAAAATCGGTTGAAAAACCACTGAGTCATAGCCATTTGAAAATTTAGTTACAACGATTTTCAAAATGAATCCTAGTGTTAATTACCTATATAGATTGATCTGTATGATGTCACTCTTGTTTTCATGGTCAGAAGGTATGGAAGGAAGGTATTTCAAACCCAATATGTACTTCAATATCATCAATTTCAATAATAAGATAACACATTCGGAGACGAGCCAGCCCGGGCTGAAAGTCTCTTTAATAAAGATACAAAAAAAAAAGATAACACATTACTTCTTCGAATAAAAAAAATGAAGTAGGGGAAAAGACGGCTTTGGCAGGTCCTGTTCTATTATTGGCAGGGAGTTTTTGTTTTTATTGATTTTTTTTTGTAAAAGTCATATTTTTTTTGATTTTGTAACGATGCAATAGAATACATCAATAAAAAAATTGGATGCCATTAATTTCATATTTGCATTTTGTTTAGAAAAGAATGAAACAGAAACAGAATGCAAAAAATACACGGACAGAAAATGTTTAACATTGAACCAAAAAATCTGATTGTTTTTAAATCACATTTTTTAGAAATTATGTCGAAATTTATTGTTTCAACCAGATTTTCTGAGATACTATCAATAACAAATTATTTTTATTTCAACAATATTAAAATACACACATTTGAAAACAACCTCAGTAGGTTTTTGTGGACAAAATAAATTAATAGTATAAAATTTTCAAATTACAAGTCATTTGATAACTTAATACTAAGGACACACCTGTGGTACTTGTACCATGGTACAAGAGAACAAGAAAATTATTCCAAGACTATCTTTAATAAAGACAATAATTGGTATCGTACTCAGTTCAAGATTTATGTACCATGGTACTTGTACCACCAGTGTGTCATTAGTATAACTCGCTGGGTTTGATGCTCGATCCAGGAAATGTTTGGGTTGACGATTTTCTTGACTTCCCTGGACGTCATCGTGTTATGATTGACGAATGCAAACATGGTAATTTGGCTCGCAATAAATAAATGTAGAAATGCTGAATGAACTTGCAAGGCAGCCATGTCCCAATGGAGAATGTAATGCCGATAGGAAAAAGTAAAATATATGTTAATATAATGAAACAACGCCAGGATTTTGGAAAACTAAACCATTCCCTCTGACATCAAGTTGAGCATGGCCTCTTTTATAATATTTTTTTCCGATAGACAAATAATTTTTTTATAAAACCAAAAATTTGAAAATTCTACTAATCATAATAGAGATAATACCAACATCTTCAAGAAAAACAAAAATGTTTGAACGAGTAAAGCGAAAAAAAAAATTGTTAGCAAGGAATCGTCTTGCGGAAGGATCAGCATTATAGATGAATTTTTAAGATGATTAATATTACAATCCTATTTTACTCAATTAAATTTACTTTATATATAACTAGACGAACCCGCCCGATCTCGCTCGTAGGTGCCTAACTGTCAATCAAACAATCGATTGTAGCGTCGCACTCTATATTGAGTAAATCTTACAAATCGATCAGTTTGTTATATCGATTTAAATTTTCTTGTTATTCTTGTTGTTTCCTTCGTTTTCTTGACGGAATACTATTCAATGTGTGCAATAAATCTTAAGTCTAAAAATTGGAATTCAATATACATATTGACATATGCTAATCAATACTCATCGATGTGGAATAGCCAAGGAAATAGCTCTATCTTTTCATAAATATTGGAAGCTATAGTTTTGTTTCAACTAACCATAAAAAGCATAAAAAGCAAGATATCCATACCTTAAGAATATTGAACTTTTAAAGATTTCATACGAAAGTTCATTAAAAACGTTTCAGTTTTTGAAAATTAATTAAGCTATTACTAAACTAGAACACGAGAAAGGCAAAAGAATTTATTCAATCTGTTTGAATTTCCCAAATTCCATCAACCAAAATCAATAAAATAAATGTTTATGTGCTCACTAAAACGCCGCTCTCAGCAAAAATCCTATTAAACAAATGGTTTGCAAGTTAAGATTGAAATAGGTGGAATAAGCGACCATGAGGAAAAAATGTCATTCGTGATTTAATAAATGAACTAATGAACCAATAACACAGTCACCGAGGCAAGTGGTAAAGAATATTATATAAATTGCTAATTTCATTCAAATGAATACGGGGTATTTGCCGGCAGGGGTTCGATTCCGAACAAACCCAAAATTATCCATGCTGAATAACGTTTCGTAAACGTAAATTAAAGTTTAGGTTAAATCCGGATATTTGAAAAATAAATAAAATTATACTTAATAATTTTCGATCTCAAGATGTCCAAATTTTGAAACCTCGTTCAAATGTTTTGAATATTTCCTCTGCTTGAATGTACTGGTTGAAGACGGAACTATCCATGGAGCCTTCGGTTATTCCTGTGGAACCAGCTCTGATGACTTATTTTGAGTACTTCCACTGCACTACAGGTTCGGCCTTGGTTTCGGCTATTATTGGTGCACGACGGAAGTAGCGAGAGTAACAACTGGAGGGCTGTGGCAACATACAATCATAGAACGACGAGGCAGCTTATGGGCTTCTGCTTTCAACTGGAGCATTTCGGATATCGGGGTATGAATTTGTATATCAATTTAATATTTTCTTCATTTCGAAACAAGAAAATCCTTGACATGAAAAATTCAACGCAGCCGTCCAGACGCAATCAGCATCGTAATTACTTAAGAACCCTGAATTCCTTTTCTTTCCTACTATATTATTGTATTCCCTAACCTTGACCGAACCGCGAGTCTTTCGGTTCCCCAAAACTAACATTATGTATAAGATTTAAGAAATGAATTTTTAAACTTGATTTCGGCTCCGTTACGCTTCACGGCAATTGAGCCTCTAAAATAAACGAAAGATTAAAAAAAAGATCAATAAAAGATATTTAGCGATTTAAATTTTAAGTTTCCTTCAAATCTGATCTCGGTATTCGGCGTGTTAGCCTGTTTTCATGATCAGTTGAAGTTACTCAACTCCAAATTTTGAAATGTAAAAATTGATACCACAGGACTATTCAACCTCCGAATTTACATGTAACATAGCCGGCCCACCACTAGCCGGTGTGTAGACAAAACAGCTGATGAGGGGAATAAAATTCGAATAGACGAAAAGTTGCAGCACACTTTTCCTGATTAAATTTTGTTGGTTTGTTCTTCTCAACAGGTGAACTATTTGACAAATCCAGATGCATATTATAGATGAATTTTATTACCAATGACAAAACTTTGTGCCACATCATCTTAGCGTTGTTTCAATGCAACACATCGTATGAAAACATCTCCCACTGGAAGAGCAACCGAGAGAAAGTTGAGAATGGATTCGCAGCATCTATCCCTCCGCGTGTCAACACGTTGCATGTGGTGCTAAAGCAGGCTAAAGCTATTGAACCCATTTGGCGCGCTTTCTCTCTTGGTTACACCGACCAACCGACCATGTGCTCCGAAAGGACCTCTCGGGCGTGCATCGGCAACCGGTTGATGTTGGCGCGAAGGATGCTGCGTTTATTGGCATTGAACTGAATCTTGCATCAAGGTTGCCGTCACAAGTCAGGCCAACGAATCAGTCAGTCGTCCGTTGTCTGTCGGTCGAATCGGTTTTAAGGTTTCAAAGTTCCTACGGTTTCGCAAGAGGGTCATCAGCTGTACTGATGGTGATGAATAATGCACTTCATATCATCTACCTGTTGATTTGGTTATAGTTTGATATTTTTGAAATGGACCATTTCTGAAATAGAGCTTTATCTATGGTGGCATATATCTATTGAAGGCGCTACCCCGTGACTAACGTATTTTGGCTAATACGTGAAGTGTTTGTAATCTAATTGGCAACCAACACGGTGTGACTATGGGATAAGCCGTTAATAGAATCAGAAGCTGTGTTTGATGGAAGAGTGTTCTCCCAAGACACCAACATGGTCCCCGTTTGTTCCAATGGTGAGAATGTGAAATGTGCTGGGCGTGATTGTGAAATGTCGTTACCTTCGATGTACAAGTTTGTGATTTATCTGTCAATGCTGGTGGTGGCTGAGACTGCATCTGTGGTAGACCAGCTTCTGTAGAGTATGATCGAGAATAAAGAGGATCTACAAAGGAATCATAGCGGATTATTTGCGAACGGTAAATAAATTTAACCACCATAAATTGTCTTTACGGCTTCACCTATTATGGCAGGGATGTGGGAGGCCATAAATTTGTGAATAGTGAAATCCAATGGGTTTTATGGAAATATATGTATTTAACATCGACGTACAGTGCAGTCACCGTAGGTTAGATTGGTAACCGCCCGGATGAGCTATTTCACTCGTCAAAAGCTTAATTGGATGGATGAAAAGATAACGATGACACGAATTGGATCCCTGATTCTATATACCGGGAAAGAGAGAAGTGTATTGTTTATCGTAATCAAACGTTATTCGCTTTCAAGGCGAGACATCTCCAATTAACCTACCTTTTTGGTGATGTCTGATACGAAAATATATGATAATGGCTTGGAAAGTACTCGTTAATGTATGCTATTATGCATTACCGTCTACTTTAATTTGATTTAACTCGCTTAAAAATTTTGATTTAAAATAACTATTTGGAGCCATATATGTAGATATAATCTCCAGTGTTGTGGATGTGACAAAATAACTAAGGTAATTTATTGTGCACTGCATATAACAAGAACTCTTTAAGAGCCAGTTCGCGAGAAGCGCGACCCCCTCTTGTATCGATATTCTCCGATTTGGATGAAATTTTCAGGGTTTGTTCATATATGTAAGAGAAGACGTTTAGCAAATTTTCAGATTTTTTCAATGAGGGGAAGTGGGGTAAAACGGCCCTTCAAAAATTATTGTTCAAAAATCGCCAAAACCAAAAAAATGCAATAACTTTGGCAATGAGTGACCGATTTTGTTTAAATTTTGCACGCTTTTTCTACTCAATTAGTACTTTATACCAAGTAATTAATATGGTTATAAAATTGTTTACTTTAGGAGAAAATTGACTTTTTCGATAAAAAATGGTCGTTTTTCCAAAGGGAATATTTTTCACCAACAGATCTAGGATAAAAAACTAAACCCGTAAGGCAATTAAGGAACTAAAGAGCTTTCATCTCATATATAATGTAGAAGCGCCAACTCAAGAATTTCTAAGAAAATCGCAATTTTCTGCAACACTGTTCATTCAAAAGAAAGTTCGCACAAATTTTGACCCTACTTAAGTTGATGTTTTCCGATCTGGGGAAAACAGTCCAAACTTTTTTGTCTAAGTTGAAATTAAAAATCAGAATTTTCCATTAGGGGAGTGTAGGGTAAAATAGTCCTTTAAAAATAAATGTCAAAAAATACATCATTTTTTTATGTGAGTTCTAGCAGAAAATACATAAGTTTAAAAAAAACTGTTTCTTCTTCCTTCCAATTCATCTATATTTTTCGTCTCAATAGATACGTATATCCTTCGCTGATCTATATTAGATAGCAAACCATTTGCAGAACAATTTTCAACAGAAGTAAAATAGGGCCAAAATAAGTGCCTTAAACATTAGCACGTCTTTCGCAAACTGAAACAAAAATGAACGGTTTCGACGAAAGTGCTTGTTGATATTTTTTTTGAATCAGCTACAATTACTGTGGGTACCGGTATTGATGTTGCTTTTACATCTATGCGAAAAAAACAATTATTCTTAACGGCAAATGAGTAATTCGGTAGCGTTTAAACATAGCTTGTTGGTGGAGCTGCTTCTCAGATTATATTTTTCTTTTGTACCTACTTGCATCAGGTTACCATAGGCTTGTTTTTGTAGCTTGTAACGATTGTGCGGTATTCATAACTCTTTTTCATCCTCCATCATTATCAATTTAAACCAAATTCTGCAAGTTTATTGTGCAAAAACGTCAAACCGTGTACCATTCATACATTTTGAATTACTAACCTTCAAACTGCTAGCTAATATTACAGAGATACAATCTAAACAAAATGTTTGACTGAATGGACTATACCAGTGCTAATTGGGTGTATATATTTTTAAGGGTTGGACAATTTTATCTCATAGGTAATGGAATACCCTCGATTCTATGTTTACACAACTATGTGAAAACACTCCAAAGTTTAACAAAGTTGCATTCATTTTGCACAATAGAGGAAAACCCTTGTTTTCTAAAACGAGCTGATTTTTTACACAGCGAGCGTAACAATGTAATGTGTATACTATTGAATAGGATAGAGTATCAATTGTCTGTCGATTTGAAAACACACCCCTCATGAAAATACTTCAAATTTTAGGATACACGTTTCTACACTCATAGATAAAGTATATAAATTGTAGATGGGGTCCCGTAGCGTAGTTGGCTACAAGTTCGCCTTACAAGCGGATGGTCATGGGTTCGATTCCCAGCCCATCCACCAAACCCTCGTCAGTCGCTAGAACCGCAGCCCATACGGTGGCGTTTTGGGGTACGTGCCTTACTGTCACAGCTGCCTGATGGCAACTGACAACTTGTTCTTCTCGGAGGCATTCCTCCAACGTTACCCGGATAAATGGCAACCGAACAATGCAACGATCATTGGATACACGACATGGACAAATGGACACAATGTACTCACGGTGAGATGGATTGGCAACGACAACAATAAATAAGTAATGGTAAAATCTAAAAATAGAATCTGAGTGGATTCTGGAAGCAGAATACCACAGTAGACCTCGGCACAGTGGCGGTTAAGTAACATAGAGTGCCTATCAAATAAAGGAATAAAAAAAAATGGTAGATCGCTTAATCAATTAATTAAAAGATTACCAAGCAAAACTGTTTTATTCTCGGCTTAATTTACACCACCTGAAAGAGCTTGAGTACCTCAACAAGACTGTGTAGTTGATTGTAAAAAGGATGCCTTAAATTTCAGCCTTTTTCTCTTGAAATATTTACTAACCTTATATGAACATATTTTCAACCAACCATAAGGTGTGGTTTGCTAAGAAGTAGTACTTGGGTAGTAACAGCTTGCAATACTTTTTGAGAAATCTATCTATTGCTTTTTTCACCGAGGAACAGACTATCGTGTTGAAGTACCAAAAAAAATGTTCTCACTTCCGAATGGATGCAAACTAGCTAAAGCATTGGATTTTGCTTTACGTCGTTCTTGAACCATGTATTGTCCTTGCAATTAAGACATCACCATGGAGGAATTGGTGGGAATATATTTTGGTGGAACAATATTTTTGAACGGGAGTTTAAGACGGCGCTAAGTATACAATACCTCCGCCGGAAAATTATAGAAATGACATGACTAGTTGACCAGTTCACGTTATTTTTTGAGATTGAGAGATTGTGAAGGATTTAATTGCTGACAGATTTTTATCTGTTATCATACCATAAAAATACTAAGCTTGGAAGAATTTCGAAGCAAACTAGCAAAATCACCAGATTAGTTGCCAGTTGGGTAGCAATAATCAAATCTAAGAAGTGTGGTTATGATTACCTTGTTTCGTAACATTATTTATATTTGGAGATCTATTTTACCCCTCTCTCCCCATGCCAATATTTTGGCAAATAGTTTCATCTACATATAGAAATAAACCTTGTACACAGTTAAAAATTCTGAGAATTACACACCACGGAAATATTTAAACGCTTATTTTTGTGTTTAATAACCTCTAATTTTACATCCAACTTTTTCTTGTATGCAATATTGAAAACAAGCTCCATAGTAACGACGACCTGTAATTTTAAAAAGTGATGGAAAAATGAGTCGAATCGAACGGAGCCTTTTTGTTACATCATATATGCTGTAACATTTTTATACTGTGTAAGTTTCAGCCAGATGCTGAAACATCGATAAAATGGAGTTGCGATTCTCACAAACTGGCTTGCAAACAAACAGTGCAATGTGCAGAAACTCATAATAACAGTGTTGCAGAAAATTGCGATTTTCTTAGAAATTCTTGAGTTTGTGCTTCTGAATTATATATGAAAGCTCTTTAGTTCCTTAATTGCCTTACGGGTTTAGTTTTTTATCCTAGATCTGTTGGTGAAAAATATTCCCTTTGGAAAAACGACTATTTTTTATCGAAAAAGTCAATTTTCTCCTAAAGTAAACAATTTTATGACCATATTAACCACTTGGTATAAAGTACTAATTGAGCAGAAAATGCGTGCAAAATTTAAACAAAATCGGTCACTCATTGCCCAAGTTATTGCATTTTTTTGGTTTTGGCGATTTTTGAACAATAATTTTTGAAGGGCCGTTTTACCCCACTTGCCCCCAATGAAAAAATCTGAAAATTTGCAAAATGCCTTCTCTTACATATATGAACAAACCCTGAAAATTTCATCCAAATCGGAGAACATCGTTGCAACCTCCCTTGGAAAGGGGGTCGCGCTTCTCGCGAACTTACTCTTTAAAGAGTTTTGAAAAAAAAACTATATGAACTTTTTTTTTGAAATAAATGGTGGAAATTATTGAAGGCATGGAAATGTAAAAAAATGATTGATGAAATCTTTCCAGGAAAATAGGTATCTTAAGTGGAATTAAAAAAAACGTTGGATTCACTATTAATCGAATTTCTTCAGTGTTTTAACTTCTACGCGAGTTAAGGAAGAACATTCAAATTGCTATCTTTTTTTTGTCGTACAGGCCTAGTTTGGATCCCATAATTCAGAATACGTGTAGGGACTTGTTATGTGGTCCTCCTATCCGGAGTTATTTTGGAGGATCACTGGGTCTGAAAAATTTGACCACAATTTGCTTTTTTGGCGACATAAGTCCAACAAAATGTAACTTTTTCGTATCTTTCCATACCATTTCGGTAATTTTTTTTATATAAGGGAAAAAGGACAATTCAATTATAGAATTATGACACCCAGATGTGGGTCAGTTCCAAGGCCCCAGAGAAAGCCTCCGAAGGTATAAAAATCGGTCATAGACGGTCTTGCTTGTTGGGAACGGGACAATCGAAGTGTAACTGGTTATGCATTTTATCGACTGATGAGCATTGTAGAGTGCCATGAATCAAGTTCCTGAAATCATGAATTATAGTTATGATTTAATGAACTGAAATAAATATGATTTCATCATGACGAGCTCGGTGGTCTAATGGCTACCGCTTCTGCCGGCTCGTCCCTTTCCTACTTTGTATTTCTGTTTCACGTTCTACCAAAAACGATTCCTACTGTTATAATCTTCCACACTATCCCAAAACCTCCCGTGGCACCTATGAGAGGTCGTAGAGTTCTCTGCATCTTTCTTAAGTAGGTGTCCAACTAACCATCCTTCCCCTTCCTCAGCATTCGCAAGGACGTGGCCAGGACAGATCTCGACTATTGGAGGGTGCATTGCTTTCATCTAAGAGATAGTGATTAGTCCCAAATCAATATCTGTGGTAACGGATAAAAGTGATGCTACTCTCGTACAATAGTCTTGGCTTGTACCACCTACGAATTTGTGCGAAATGCTCAATGCTAATGCTAATGAAAAAAATATGATTTCATCATTTTACATTCATGATCATGGCAGTGGATCATGGAGAAGGATTATGACAACGTGTTATAATTTTAAAGGAATTGGACACATTGGTACAGTTACAAGAACCTTGAGGGAGCTTCCGAGTGCATCAAAATCGGTCATATTAGAAAAATGGCAAACTGTTACAATATGTGTATCAAACTTCAAAATTCAAATCGAGTGGAATAATGACATAAAGATATAATTCTGTGGACATCGGCCACCCTGGAGACAGTTTATGACATCCAGACATGATATGACAGATATGATTTTGAGGATTTTGGCCATAAGGGTTCTTGAGAAAGCTTCCGTAGGCCTACACGCCAATTAAACTTATGTCAGGTACGGCATGATAGACCAGTTTTAGCCAGCATCAGTGGGGTGGCGGCGTCAGCGACTTCCGGAGAAATTCCTGGATTAACTTCCGAAGAAATTCCTGGAGAAAATTCCGGAGAAATTTCTGAAGGAGCTTCCGGAGAAATTCCTAGAGGAACTTCCGGAGGAATTCCTGGAGGGACTTCCGGAGGAATCCTTGGAAGGACTTCCGGAGGAATTCCGGGAGGGACTTCCGGAGGAATTCCTGGTGGAACTCCCGGAGGAATTCCTGGAGGAATTCCTGGAGGAAATCCTGGAGGAAATCCTGGAGGAACTTCCGGAGGAACTCTTGGAGGGACTTCCGGAGGAATTCCTGGAGGAACTTCCGGAGGAATTCCTGGAGGGATTTCTGGAGGAATTCCTGGAGGGATTTCCGGAAGAATTCCTGGAGGGACTTCCGGAGGAATTCCTGGGGGGACCGTCAACTGAGGTGAAGATGATCATTTGATATGTCAGTAAAAAGTGCCAAATTTTTTTAGTAGTAACAATATTCTCCGTTCAAGTTATGTTATCGCTAGGTAGAAATCCGAGTTTTTCGATTATAATCATGAAAATGTATTTTGTGGAAGAAAGAGAGAGATAGTAATAAATGACGCTATTTTCGTTTCAAATATTGACTTCGTAGACTTCTTTACGTAGTGAATCCAACATTCATACAAATAACCTAGTGTATTTTGACTACTAGGTCATAATGATTTTAGTAGAGCTGTCTTGATCAACTTCACCCCAAACCAGATTACTCGAAAAATGTGTGATAATTTACATGTTTTGAAAATATTTGTTTCGATTTAAAATGTAAACACACATTGTTATTGCATGTTTTGTCTTTAAAATGATCATCTTCCCCCCAGTTGACGGAACTTCCGGAGGAATTCCTGGAGAGACTTCCAGAGGAATTCCTGGTGGAACTTCAAGAGGAATTCCTGGTGGAACTTCCGGAGGAATTCCTGGAGGGACTTCCGGAGGAATTCCTGGAGGGACTTCCGGAGGAATTCCTTGAGGGACTTCCGGAGGAATACCTGGTGGAATTCCTGGAGGAGCTTCCGGAGGAATTCCTGGAGGAACTTCCGGAGGAATTCCTGGAGGAGCTTCTGGAGGAATTCCTGGAGGAACTTCCGCAGAAATTTCTGGAGTAACTTCCGGAGGAATTCCTGAAGGAATTTCTGGAGGAATTCCTGGAGGAACTTCCGGAGGAATTCCTAGAGGAACTTCCGGAGGAATTCCTGGAGGAACTTCCGGAGGAATTCCTAGAGGAACTTCCGGAGGAACTCCTGGAGGGACTTCCGGAGGAACTCCTGGAGGGACTTCCGGAGGAACTCCTGGAGGGACTTCCGGAGGAACTCCTGGAGGGACTTCCGGAGGAACTCCTGGAGGGACTTCCGGAGGAATTCCTGGAGGGACTTCCGGAGGAATTCCTGGAGGGACTTCCGGAGGAATTCCTGGAGGGACTTCCGGAGAAATTCCTGGAGGGACTTCCGGAGGAATTCATGGAGGGACTTCCGGAGGAATTCATGGAGGGACTTCCGGAGGAATTCCTGGAGGAACTTCCGGAGGAATTCCTGGAGGAACTTTCGGAGGAATTCCTGGAGGAACTTCCGGAGGAATTCCTGGAGGGACTTCCGGAGGAATTCCTGGAGGGACTTCCGGAGGAATTTCTGGAGGGACTTCCGGAGGAATTCCTGGAGGAACTTCCAGAGGAATACCTGGAGGAACTTCCGGAGGAATTGCTGGAGAAACTTCCGGAGGAATTCCCGGAGAAACTTCCGGAGGAATTCCTGGAGGAACATCCGGAGGAATTCCTGGAGGAACATCCGGAGGAATTCCTGGAGGAACTTCCGGAGGAATTCCTGGAGGAACCTCCGGAGGAATTCCTGGAGGAACCTCCGGAGGAATTCCTGGAGGAACTTCCGGAGGAATTCCTGGAGGAGCTTCCGGAGGAATTCCTGGAGGAGCTTCCGGAGGAATTCCTGGAGGATTTTCCGGAGGAATTCCTGGAGGAACTTCCGGAGGAATTCCTGGAGGAACTTCCGGAGGAATTCCTGGAGGAACTTCCGGAGGAATTCCTGGAGGAACTTCCGGAGGAATTCCTGGAGGAACTTCCGGAGGAATTCCTGGAGGAACTTCCGGAGGAATTCCTGGAGGAACTTCCGGAGGAATTCCTGGAGGAACTTCCGGAGGAATTCCTGGAGGAACTTCCGGAGGAATTCCTGGAGGAACTTCCGGAAGAATTCCTGGAGGAACTTCCGGAGGAATTCCTGAAGGAACTTCCGGAGGAATTCCTGGAGGAACTTCCGGAGGAATTCCTGGAGGAACTTCCGGAGGAATTCCTGAAGGAACTTCCGGAGGAATTCCTGAAGGAACTTCCGGAGAAATTCCTGAAGGAACTTCCGGAGGAATTCCTGAAGGAACTTCCGGAGGAATTCCGGAGGAATTGCCGAAGGAACTTCCGGAGGAATTCCTGGAGGAACTTCCGGAGGAATTCCCGGAGAAACTTCCGGAGGAATTCCTGGAGGAGCATTAGGAGGAATTCCTGGAGGAACATCCGGAGGAGTTCCTGGAGGAACTTCCGGAGGAATACCTGGAGGTACTTCCGGAGGAATACCTGATGGAATTCCTGGAGGAACTTCCGGAGGAATTCCTGGAGGTACATCCGGAGGAATTTCTGGAGGAACATCCGGAGGAATTCCTGGAGGAACTTCCGGAGGAATTCCTGAAGGAACTTCCGGAGGAATTCCTGAAGGAACTTCCGGAGGAATTCTGGAGGAATACCTGGAGGAACTTCCGGAGGAATACCTGGAGGAACTTCCGGAGGAATTCCTGGAGGAACTTCCGGAGGAATCCCCGGAGAAAATTCCGGAGGAATTCCTGGAGGAACATCCGGAGAAATTCCTGGAGGAACATCCGGAGGAGTTCCTGGAGGAACTTCCGGAGGAATACCTGGAGGTACTTCCGGAGTAATACCTGATGGAATTCCTGGAGGAACTTCCGGAGGAATTCCTGGAGGAACATCCGGAGGAATTTCTGGAGGAACATCCGGAGGAATTCCTGGAGGAACTTCCGGAGGAATTCCTGGAGAAACTTCCGGAGGAATTCCTGGAGAAAATTCCGGAGGAATTCCTGGAGGATCTTTCGGAGAAATCCCTGGAGGAACTTCCGGAGGATTTTCTGGAGGAACTGTCGGAGGAATTCCTGGAGAAACTTCCGGAGGAATTACGGAGGAGGATGGCCAATATTCCCAGCTTCATATCTGGATGTCATCTTGTTTTTCAAAATGCTGTAACTTGCTAATAAGGACCGAAAATATTGAACTGGCCTGTTTAGGACCGGTTCCCATTTCTGCAACAGTTCTTACAATGATTTTTGATTCTGATATAATCCTTATATTCAAGTTTACCGAAATTGTCTAAATAGAGACGAAAAAATGACATTTTGTTGGACTTATATCGCCAAAAAAGGAAGTTGTGGTCAAGTTTACTGCATCTGACTATTTGACTCACCGGAATAACCATATCATATCCCTACATGTATTCTGAATTCTTGAGTCCGTATGTGCAGAATGGTAATAAAACTAGGCCAATGCGAGAAAAAATGACGAAATGGCAGCAATTGGCATTTGTTTCCTGCACTCAGGCCGACAGGAATAAAAAAATAAAAGAAAGAAAACGTGAATTCTGAACCAAGGTTTGTGGGTCAATGCTGCTTGTACCCGAAGCTAGCATAAAATAAATATATTTTCGTCATATTCTAACTACGGCTATTCAACCTGTTCTTATAATAAAAGTGGAAATGATTAATTCAATCCTTCGTAGGTATGTATTATTCTAGCGTACTGAATAATTCGAACAATTCACTCAGATTCCGAATAATTAATGATCACTGATCACAACCACACAGATAAAAATATGTTGTGATTTTAAATGTATTTTCATGCACATATTTGGAGCATGCAAATAAACGTAACATTCAATCGATTTTACATTTCTTTTAAATCGAAATATATTTAAACCGTGCTTGTTTGTAAAATTCAATTAAATTTAATTGAATATCGAGTGTTTATTCATTTGTTGGGATTGGCTGCAATTTTACACGTCGTTGAACTTTCAAAATTATTTGCTGTGCAGTAATGTCGGCTTGCTTATTTATCCTTGACAAGTACTATGTCATAAATATTACACATAAAATTCCCAACTGATTCTCTGCCACCCACTACCCATTCGTGTAAATTATAGTCAACAAGTATGGTCGCACATAAACATCGCACCGCCAATCAATTTCCACTACAATTTCCTATCACGAACAATTGATCAAAACTCCACAATGCACTCCATCTACGACATTTCTACGTCTAATGACATTGTTTGCCTCTCGCATTCGCACCTTCACAGAAGTAGAATTATTTATGCCATTAGTGATAGTAATCAACTAATCATAATTAATTTTCCTTCCTCGGGGTGACTGACATTGCAGCTTAGAACGTTATAGAAATGTGGTGAACCGATCTTGCTACAACGTGGTCGATAAATTCCACAAACACGGACCCATCTCACTTTATGATAATGACCTTGTTGTACCAGCGTCAAGCACAAATCATCAGCTTAATTAAAAAATCTGTACGTTGACATTGCCATCGTCGCGGCGCGTTGAAACGCCGATAATTATTACCATCATTCTTGACCTTGTTCTTCCTCATCATAGGATGTACAATAATTAATGGATATTTGCGCTTCGTTAGATACGACTCCAAAAGAGTCGTAGAGTATCCGATTTTAATTGATTCTGCACGCGCGGTCACCGACGATGATTGGAAAGCTATTCGTAGTTACCAAATTGGAATATTTGTTTTTACACTTTCCCATTACGTGTCTGAGTTCGTTTGAAATTTCAAACTCATTGAGTTTTATGAATCTGTAAATTATTCGATTCATGTTTTGAAAGGACATTTTATCCATTCGATTGGCTTCGTTGGTTGGATGTGGCTTGAGCTCGCTCTAGTGCAAACCCATGTTCAAACAGAAAACGTTTATATCGGCATGGCTTTTCTACCACAGCACCTAAATACCTGACCACACTCTTCCAGACAGACGTACCTAGCTACAACGTAAGTATAAAGATTCGATTAGTGAGCCAATAATAGAATATTAATGGGTTTCCTAAGTGTATTCTAGTGGCTTTTCTCTCTAAGGCGTCACTTCTGGTCAGTAATAGGCATTCGTGATTAGCTGCTTTGCGCCAGACAAGGGTCTCTGCACGAAAGAAAAGCTTTTACATGAGCGTCGTATGTTCGCTCCTATTGCTTTGAGCTATGCAGATAATTGAATCACGTGAGCTTGATTCATTGTACATCTTTGATTGCACCAGGTATTGGTGGATCAGCTGAGCAAGTGAACAATATTTAATTTGGTTATCGGTAAAACTGCGGGAATCATCTCAAGGAGAGAGGGGATATAGTTAATACACGCAGCGAAATGGATTGTAAATTAACAATAATATATAATATTGCTAGAGTGACAAAAAATTATTTTCGGTTTAAGCAGTTATTTCATTTGGCCCAATTATATATCCTGCTTTCTTTAGTTCCTTTGCCATATTTACAGCAAAAAATAACATCGAACACATCATAGAAACTTGCTACTAGAACTCTAGAAACAACTTTATTGAACTTTTCAAACTTTTCATGATTAATATAATATAATGGTCATGGGTTCGAGTCCCATCGAAAGGAAAGTGGTTACCTACAATACATTTTCCAACATATTCACATATGAGTTTTTACAACATTGTAAATTAATGTCCAAGTCGGATACCCACGTGGTTTAATCCCCGGAAATAGGCAATTAACTTTGATTGAGCTGAATATAATGTTGTTTACAATATTTATCTTGCATTCAGTACGAAACAATGATGTTTGTTTACTTTGCTCGATTGGGACCGCGTTCGACGGTTTGACCGGAACTTTTGGTTTTACGCTTTGCTGATCTTTATATATAAACATCAGGGTTTGCAGAAAACGTTCTAGATAAATAACGAATAATGGCAAAAATAATGGCGAAAGGTAAAAACTGTTCCGAATCATAACAAGCCATGATAACAAATTTATCAAACTTGTATACAAAGACGAAAAAATATCGGATTGGCAGTTCCTACAGAGAAGTGATGATTCTCGCTTTGTTCTCGCTCATTTTGTGTTGGGGACAGCTCTGTAGAACAAGTTGAAATGCATCATCAGAACCAGTGCTCCCGCGTTGGGAGCTTCTTAAAAGAAATTTATGTTGAGGTATAGCTTCCAGAATCAGTTCTTTATCATGGCAGATTGCGAAAAAAGTCTTTCACGGTATGCTACATATCG
Organism: Armigeres subalbatus; assembly: GCF_024139115.2. Taxonomy (NCBI): domain Eukaryota; kingdom Metazoa; phylum Arthropoda; class Insecta; order Diptera; family Culicidae; genus Armigeres; species Armigeres subalbatus. Next base: position 14,566,045 of record NC_085141.1, read on the forward strand.
TGCATAGGGTAGGTGGTTCGGTTGTGGGCACCCCCACGTATCTTTTGACAGAAAGCAGATTCAGATACTGTTATTCTGACATCTGTCATTCATTTGCTATCGAAACACGATGTTTTGTGCAGAATACCGAACTAGATAGACACCTCTACTTTGAACTATGAACAAATAATTTTTTTTCTGAGCATGAGCATGAGCATGATTGACCGCCCACGGTTGCTACTCCGTTATTGCCAGGCCAGCTGTAATCACACAGAGAACCAACAGATGATGTTTGGGACTAATATCATCCTCAATGTGTAAAAACTGGTGACCCAATATAAAGCAATACCAGCGCCGGCCGTGTCCGAATGCAGGTCAATTAAGGAATGGGTAGGAAAATGTTGACGTGATACTCGCTTTGATGGAAGCCAACGAGTCATCTGCACTTCCACGAGATATCACTGGGATGTTGGAAAATATGGGGTAGGGCATGTAGCAGGGTTCGTCTTGGTAAACGGCATGCTGTGTATAACGTGTAGTTTGACTATCGCGCACTAATTAGTTAAACTACTGACCGCACTAAGTAGAACAAAAATTCCGTGATCTCGAGACCGTTCAAATACGTCCGATCGCGCACTTAATTATTTGAATAACTTACCGCACAAAGCAGAACCAAAATCTGTGGCCTCGAGACCGTTCTACTTTTTAAATTTTTTTACCTTCATGGTATCGCGACAAAGAAAAACTAATACAATGCAGGCTCGGTGGCTTCTGCATAATGAGGATCGCGCTTATACGACCGAACCAACACACACTCAAGAACTGTATCAACTTTCATTTATTACGTAGATTGTCCCGCAATTAAGAGAAAATCTCACACAATGTAAGCTTAGAAACTTTTGCATACCGAGAAACGCGTAATTTAAACCGAACCGACGCGCACTTTAACACGATCTTTCAAGCACTGGCGAAACTATGAACGCCACTTGTTTCGACAAATTATATAAAAGTCGGATGAAAGATTCGCTGATTTTATCCTACGTTAACGCATTCAAGCGAAACGGTGCGAATTTTATCGATACGATATTCGTGAAGGCGATGATAGGATCATCGAGCAAATTGTTGAGGGTTGCAAATCCTCTGATCAACGCCGTCAAATCTTGGCAAAGGATATGTCGTTGGAGGAAATTGTCATACTCGGATCTACATTAGCAGATGTGCAGCAGCAGGTAAAGGAGATTGACCGGACTCCTGTTGCATCTGTATCGGTAGGGATGATAAGCTAGTTAGTTGATAATTTTACTCACGTCACGTTCGAGCAACAGCTTGGTGGACTTCAAGCCGAAGAGAGTTCGTATGATTGGAGAAGCAGAACAATCACCGGAAGAATTTTTTTATGCAATGGGTAAAAATATTTTTGAGTTTGTGGTAGGGGGAGTTAAAGTTCCCATGATTATTGATTCCGGGACGGATACAAATATCATCACGGAGGAAACATGGAAGAAGATTAATAACACGGGCATTAAGGTGTTAGAATACAGTCAGACTGTGGACCGAAAATTAGTCCCTTATGCCACCAGCATGCCGATGCAAATTTCGGGAATGTTTACAGCGATCATTGAGGTAGGTCAAAAGCGGGTAGATGCTAAGTTCTACATTGCTAATCAAGGACAGCGAAATCTACTAGGAGACAAGACAGCGAAACAACTAGAAGTGCTAAAGGTTGGATTCGACATTTCGTCAGTTTCGGGTTCCGGACCAATCGGGTTCCCAAAAATCAAAGGTATCGTCGTTGAAATTCCTATCAACGACTCGATTCAACCGGTACAACAAGGATACAGGCGTGCACCGATTGCACTGGAAGGAAACATTTATGACAAGCTGAAATCGTTATTGGACCTGGGCATAATCGAAAAGGTACATGGTCCGTCGGCGTGGGTTTCTCCGATGGAACCAATATTGAAAAGTTCTGGGGAAGTGCGAATCTGTGTAGATATAAGACGTGCTAAGCAGGCTATTCTCCGCGAGTCACATCCGTTGCCGTTAATTGATGAAATTTTAAGAGGTTTAGGCAATGCCAAGAAGTTCAGCAAGTTGGACATTACGCTTCCTTAACCATCAACTTGAACTTTCAGAAAAGTCGAGAGAAATTACTACCTTCATTACCAAGTATGGTCTGTTCAGGTAACTGTAGATCAATTTGAAACAAAGTGAGATTAATAAATAAATTACTTTTGAATTCCTTGAACTTTTTCAGATACAAACGGGTTATGTTCGGAATTTGTTGTGCTTCGGAACTTTTTCAAATAGTAATGGACACAATTGCCGCCGGCTTGGAAGGTGTAGTTGTCTACCTAGATGATATTTTGATTTTTGGCTCGACGCAAGAAGAACACGATAAACGTCTAGAAGCATTGATGAATCGCTTGAGAGAGTATGGAGTTCTCTTGAATCTGGAAAAATGTTTGTTCAATGCTAGCAAGCTCAATTTCCTTGGTCATGAGTTGTCACCTGAGGGAATTAAACCGATGAAGAGTCGCGTATTAGCAATCCAGCAATTCCGTGAGCCAGCAAATGCGGCGGAACTGAGAAGTTTTCTTGGGTTGGTAACGTACGTGGGAAGATTTATACCTCACTTAGCTACCAAATCTGAACCACTTCGCATTCTGTTGAGAAGTGGGAATAAATTTGTATGGAGTGAAAAACAGAAATTCGCATTTGAGGAAATTAAGCGAGCAATTGTATGTATGTATGTAGGGGAAATGTTCCGATCTCCATCTCACTGTACATATTTTCCAAATTCGTCGCTTCTTTTTGTCAACATGCGTGCTCACTGCTGAAAAAAATCACAAAAATAATAAACAAAACAAATTCCTTTCCATTGCTTTGTTTTTTATGGGATGGAAATAGGAGCTATGAGATGAAGTGGCAAACCGTTCCCCTATGTAGTTAGCCACCATCCTGGCCAGAGTCTTGCTCTGCATGTGGTTCCACTTGACAGTAAGGTCAAATTTCAATATGATTTTGAATTCAACATATTGCTGTATGAAGGGCCAAAAATGGGGGTGGTGGACCTGTAAGCAGAGACACTTACACGAAACCCACGGGAAAATGAGAAACTCCTTCCAGCAGAATGATCCAACAAAAAGAATAATGAAATTTGCAATACTTGTCAAGCTTTCCACGGGATGGTTTGTTTGAAGAAGGGCGCGTCAACTAGTTAACACCTGTTGGAGATAGAAGTAATAGACGCGAACGACTAATACTTTCCTTCCTTGACTCCGATTGGCTACCACTTCATTGTCCAGTTGTAACTTCATTGATGCCCTGATGCACCCTCCCAACCCCATCATATGACATTTACATTTACAGTAAAATCAGTAATATTTTAAGTAATAGTTATTAGTACATAACATTAAGAAACATTCTCACCAAATGCAGGTATCATCTACAATTACATCCGGCTAGATTTGTGTTGCTTCAGTTTAACTTCTGATTATCGCATGGTTGCATTTTAAACTCGTCAACTTTCCATTGCGCGGCCGTTTTTGCCCTAATAAATATGGTCTACTTAAGTTTTACTAATAAATGTTTATTTTGTATCGTAAAATCATGAAAAACTTTACGAATGTACTGAACTACAAAAAAGACAAAATATTGAATTTTGTGTCGAAAAATAGCACGACAGTACGTCTGATGTGTTGTTATCATGAATTAAACGAAATAAAAACAAAAACATTGTACGCGATATATTGTGTGTGTGCGTGTTTCCATTATTAACATTGTACACGATATATTGCCACCTCAGCAATCCCCTGGTAGACCCGATATTGTCTGTACAGCTGGCCACGTCCTTACGAATGTTTTTATATCGTAATAGTCCTATCATCTACTTAAGAAAGCGTTCTGAACCGAAACAGCTTTCATAGATGAAGGAGTTGAAAAAATGGCGAGTAAGTATATACAAATAAAATGTAAAATAAACAATAAAAATAAAATTGTAATAAATCGGAAAGAGCTCACCGGTGTCCCATTAGATTCGTTATAATATCCGTACGATTATTGAAGATCGAAATCCCGCACAGCAACACCAGCCGCTGGCACTGCATGTGGTCTGATACATTTACATCACAGAAAACTTCTAAATTCCGACTCTGTCGACATGCACTTGGCTAATCACTTTTTGAAAGCCCGTGTACCAATATGATTATTTTGAAACGTCCGCATACCTTCAAAGACTACTACGATCTGCCTACGAAAAAAAAATTTCTCTCTACATAAAAATTACCACGAAATAGTAGTTTGTGCAACTAGTTGCAAAAAGATGATTTTTTCAGCACGAGTTGTACGAGTTTTGCAACGAGTTGCAAACGCTATTTTTTGCAATGACGAAAAATGGGCTGAAATATGATAAATCTGTACCAAAATGGTACAATTTTATTCACTTAAGAGGACCAAACTTGCCAAAAAATCACGTTGCTGTAAAAAACAAACAGATTCCATGTTATCGTGCCCCATTGTGTGCTCGACAGACCATAAGGCGATAGATAAACCTGCCTTTGGAGAATGTGATCTCATGTCCATCAAATTATTTAATTTATTACGTGACACAGAGAATATACTATTTGAACACTCACCCAAGCTAATTTAGCTAAATATGGTCATGTAACTATTGTTCTAATGCTGGTTTTCCATTATAGCACCCAAATGAGTGCTTTAATGGATTTTATGCAACCCATTCGAGTAGCATAATGTTCATTAAAACACCCATGTCATTGGTATGGAAAAGTAGGCCGTTTTTCACTCAAACGCCAACTGTAAACCAGGTATTATGATCAGGAATTGCAAAAATTTTGTTTGACCTTTTTCAAAGTGTCATAAAATGGTGTGATTGAATTGAAAAAGTGAGTTCAAATGCCGCAGGGTTCGTAATGCTCACTCAATCTCAGGAGCACAGGATGCTCCCTCACCAAAATTTTCGGGGAGAAATCGCTTTTCGGGAAAGAAAAACAGCCTGGAGAGTGATAACCATTTTTCGCTCACTTCGATTGCCGCCAAACGTTGGTTTGTTCTTTTTCTTTCATATTCGAGTCTTTTCGTGGGACCATAAATGCAAATGATAGTAGCTTATGTGGACCAAATAACTTAACGCTGTCATACAGATAACGTGGTGGTGTGGCTAGAGTAAGCGCATCCCCACAGCTATTATTGTTACTATTCTGGGTTCGAATCCCGGCGCGGCCATACAATTTTGTAATTGTTCTGCGATAATTCTCACGAAAAAGGATTTTCATCTAATAGGCAAGATTTTCGTTTATCTTCCCAGGCTAATTCTGGAGAAAGATTGATGGGTGAAAGATGATCCTCAACATAAACAAAGAAAAAAGATTCTCCCTTGACCCGAAAAACGCTTTTTTTACCATTTAATTTATTTGGTAGGCTCAGTCGTGAGTGACACTTTGCGGAGCCGCTATTCTTAAGTATGATATTTTTACAATCAGTATCATCTTATCATTAACAGTTAGTAGGGAAGGGGGACGTAGACCATAATACTCGTGGTGACTCAAGGTTAAAAATTACTTAATTCAGGACGGACGGGGTAGGAATGTGGGTTTAGGTTATTCCAGCTGCTCATCCGGGCATTTGACGTTGGAAACGGTTTTGCGTGGCGTCGTGCTCAATTTTTGTTCGACATGGAGCATCTTCCGGATGGCCAGGGCTTTGTGGTACACGGAACAGAAAAACAGAATCGAGCGGAGAAAAAAACTGAGAAAGAGAAAAATACGGGCATTAGACTTTGATATCAGCCGAGCGAAGAATGGCGTAGATGGCCTGCATATAATCCACATCGCGATCTCCTAATACACCTCTTACTTCCCTGAAGGGTTGTTTACCTCGGGCCACAAGGGTATCCAATAATTGCTCTCTGGAGGCGTCATTTTCCGAGCAGAACCAAACTACGTGATCGATGTCATCGTAACCGGCTCCGCACCTACATAAGTTGCTATCGACAAGGTTTATTCTGTAGAGATGTGCGTTTAGTGAATAGTGATTGGACATAAGCCTCGACATCACGCGAATGAAGCCTCGACTCAAGTCCTCACCTCTGAACCACGCTCGCGCAGAAACTTTAGGAACTATGGAAAATAGCCACCGTCCAAGTTCGTTGTGTGACCAATTCATTTGCCAATTTTGAAGAGTACTCTGACGGACTAATGGGAAAAAATCGTTGTTCGAGATTTGTCTATCATAAACTTCACCTTCCTTTGCGCCCACCTTTGCTAGCGTGTCCTCTTTCTCATTGCCATAGATTAGGCAATGGGATGGGACCCATACAAAGGTAATCTTGAATGATCTTTCGACCAAATCACGCATCTGCTCTCTTATGTTTGTAAGAAAGTAAGATGCGTGCTTAACAGGTGTCATCGACCGGAGTGCCTCGATAGAACTAAGACTATCCGAGAAGATGAAATAATGGTCTACGGGCTGATCGGAAATAATCCCCAAAGCGAAGTTAATTGCAGCCAGCTCAGCAACATAAACCGAACACGGTTCCTGAAGTTTTCGGAAGGTGGTTGAATTTACATTGAAGACACCGAAGCAAGTGGATCCGTTGATGCGAGAACCATCAGTGAAATATCTGTTGCTGCAATTGACATTTTCATATTTTTCATAAAATATAGGGGGAATGGAAAGATTTCGAAGATGATCTGGAATTCCTTGAATTGCATGTTTCATGGACAGATCGTATTCAATGGAGGAACTGTCGTTGATGAAGTTAACTCGAGATGGATTATAACATGGAAGACATAGATCTGTCGATATGTAGTTGAGGTAGACCCTCAGGAATCTTGACTGACGAATCAGTTCAAGGATATTATCGAAATTTTCTAAGACAAGTGTGTTACTTGTCCCACATTTGATCAGTATTCTAAGTGAGAGTACCCGAAAAACGCTTGCTTTGGTCTCATTGAAACGAAAAGTCGAAACCCTGCTAATGCGTATTCATACGGTAACTTTAGTCTTTTTTGTAGTTCAATAACGATTGCCATCAAAATTTCAGCCCGAAATTTTTTTTCATCACTTTCCAAACGCTGCTAAATTTGGTTGTGGCCACCTTTATTGGTACGGTTATGGGCATCCTCTTTTTATTGACAAATCGTTCAATATCACATATCAACAAACTTATTTTGACGTAAACTACGTCTAAGGGGAAGACTCGGATGCAGGGTGTAAAATGAAAATTTCAAAATTGGGGACCGTCACGAAATCATGTAAGATTTGTAACATTAATAGAACCTTTATCTTTCAACGGATTTGGAAGATTAATATCTCTCGATTGGCAAACTCTCCACCAATTTGCCAGTAGTAGGTATTAAAACTTTTGATTATCAAGGCTAAATTATTGGAAATTTTAGTTCTTTCATGTATCATGCATCTCTTATACAGCGTGTTCCTAACCATGGTAATTGCCTTCATTTTAGGGTAGAATCAACTATTTAACTGGGGTGTATGAATGAGGTGGCCCAGCTGCTAGATAGTGAGGTCCCTACTCCCTCACAGAGTGGGAGATGCTGCTAAAGCAGGGTAGTTAGTAGTATCGGTGTCAGAAAAAAATATTTTACCCATTCTCACCCCCATTTGACCCATTGCATTGTCACCCCCGATGACGGTACCCTCTTCAATGCATGAGAAAGGCATCATCAGTGCTAGGTGGATTAATCGAGGTTTTTTATTGTTTCATGACAATTAAAACTAATAAAATACTCTATTTCTTCGAAACTGGGTGGATTTCATTTGTTATTCTTCATTATTGGCCGGATTTTCAAGGGTGCCCACAACCGAACCACAAAACTGAATTGTCCAAAAATTCCAAATTTACTAAATTGACAACAAAATGTTTCAAATTGATGAAATCAAACCAATTCTCTAGCAGTAAGGTTGTACGTCCAGCTTTCCATTGGTATAAAAATGTAGACATAATACCAACTAGAACCAAAGTTATGGACAAAATTCAAAAGGGTGCCCACAACCGAACCTCCTCCCCTAACATTGGCTAGCTATATTGTTCAACTACTGCATGAGGTAAGAATATCCATGTCTCTCCTTAGGTAGGATATATTGTCCCCCTTTCCCGTAAGTATTTTGTATCACATTAATTTTAATCACTTTTGAAGCGGTTCGATTGCCGGACCCTGTAAGCCTACACTCAAGAGCCATTACTCGCCCTCCGAGTCGAATTGCCAAGGCCTGTAAGTTACGTCAATCTGATGGTCGTGTTGGGTTAGGAAAGAATTGGAATTTTCAAAACTTTATCGTAAATAATAAAAAGTTTCAATGTAGAGAAAGCAAAAATTTGTGTCGAATGCGGTCGTGTTTTCTTCAGTAAGCAGAACGATCGGCCGGTCATCAAAGTTTTGTTCTGCTTTGCGCGGGTGAGTAAATGAATCAGAAAGTAAAAACTTGTTTCGAGTGGAGTAGCCATCTAGCAAGTAAGTGCAGTGTGTGTTTTAGTCGTCGCGAAAATGATAATTTATCTGTTTGGTGTTTGGTGGCTCATGCGCATGTATTGCGCTTTGCTCCGGTCGAAACAAGCGCGATTTTCAATAGTTTTCAGTAGCCATCGAGCAAGTAAGTGCAGTGCGTGTTTTAGTCGTAAAGTTAGCAAAAATGAAAAAATGTCTATTTGGTGTTCCGTTAATCAATTGATATGCGTTTGATCGTGTTCCTGCTCGGTGTGTAGATAATTATTTTTTTCAGCTTTTTGCGGCCCAATCATGGTTAGTTAAAATTATTGTGTAAAATGAATTGCACGGTCGTATCGCTTATCAGAGCGAATCCAGATCCAACGATGCCTACCGACTAACTGATAATCCTTCCTGTGGTTTTTGTGGAGACGCTGAGGTCAACAAGGTCTTCAAATAACAAAAATCACCTACTAATATTCCTTCCCTTTTCCTAACTACAAGGACGTTGCACACTGAGAATGCTTGAACAATCCCAGTCAATCATTCAGTTGATTCTTTGCGCAATTTCACTGATTCTGGTCAATCACGGAGTAGCAACCATAGATATGTGTAGCCAGTCAAAGCTAAGCTAAGCTAAGCAAATAATAAAAAGTTTCAATTAAATTGGAAAATTGGTGAAGTGTTTCATAGTTGATTGAGATGTAAATTGATATTCTGATTTGACACCCAGTATCTTCGGGTAAGACGTTGTCCAATGTCAAAATTTATTGCATATGGTTTCGAAGCTATGAATATACAGTGTACGAAGAAGGCAGAAGATTCTGAAAATATATTTCAATTTGAGGTCCTCCTTTGCCTAGCGGTAAGATGCGAGGCTATAGAGCAAGACCATGCTGAGGGTGGCTGGGTTCGATTCCCGGTGCCAGTCTAGACAAATTTCTGTTTGGAAATTGTCCCTAATTCCATGGGCATAAAAGTATCATCGTGTTAGCCTCATGATATACGAAATGCATAAATGGTAACTTGGCTTAGAAACCTCGCGAACTGTGGAAATGCTGATTGTACACTAAGCAGCGAGGCGGCAATGTCCCAGTGGGGGATGTAATGCCAATAAGAAAAAGAAGAAGAAACTTCAATTTAGAAATGCCGTGTCCAGACTTTCATAGGGGAACTGTTCGACACTTCATCTCATAGCTCCCATGTTCATATCATCAAAAACAAAGCAATGTAAAAACATTTTTATTTGTTTCTCATTTTTGTGATTTTTGTTCAGCAGTGAGTACGCATATAAAAGAAGCGACGAGATTGGTACTGTAAACTCTTCATCTCCAATTCAATTATTTCAGGAAAAATCTCTCTTTACAATTTGAAAGCGTCTTTAACCTGGAACAAGACACTCTAACGATGGAAAGGTGCTAGTACTTAATACTATAATCCCTCCTTTTCTATATATGCGACAAGGTAATGTTGTTATGTTGTTAGTGTTACGGTTCGACACGAAATCTATTCCGAGGTGCTTTCCAAGTATACACAAGTCCAGATTCATGGCTGTTTCATTCCATCAGCTCATACCATACGTAAACCTTTCAAGCATGACGGTTTATCTTATAGAGTAACGTGTCTAGAAAAACAACAAACTTCTCCAGTTAGAGTTGTACCTGGCTCACCAAAAAGGACTCATAAACATTCCTTGCTATTCAACGGCCAACGCTTGAGCGTCAAGGTGTATCGATGGGAGAATAACAATTTGAAAAAAAAACTGATTAATCTACCTATCGGTGATGGTGCCTCACTAGTGCATTTTGAAAAAGTATGTATTTTGATAATACATTCATCCTAGATTATGAATAGTATATTGTATATTGTATACGAATGCATTAATGCCCTAGAGCTTCGCATTTATTATTGTGGAAGTGCATAACAAACATCAAATCTGCGAAACGGTAAATTTTATTTCAACTCCATATATACCATACACGATGTTTTGAGGGATAGCTCTCATTAAAAATTTCTCTCATTGGTAAAAGGAGAACACTACACTTTTTGTAGTGCTTCAACGACATTGATTTTTTATATTAAGCTCCTTCAGCCAAAGACACCATGAGAAGGAACACACCCAATTCTGATGCCTACCGAATGGAGTTTCCCATAGACTGCTGGCTGGACAAACATTTACGTTTGCCTTCATTGGATTCTATTCCCAGCACACATGGATAATTGAATCGGACTTTGATGGGTCAAATGTGGAAGGCACACCAAAAAGGTCGACGGAACGTGGATCAGTGGATGTAGGATTGCGACTGCTTCAGGGGTTTGTATAGGAGTTTAGTTTTCGGGTTTAGATAACCGAAGGGCGTGCGACTAGGTACTGGTTAGAGTTGGATGATTGGATATCGAGTGTGTGCTACAGGAAAATGGTATAAATCACATCAGCTTGGTGGAATAGTTAAATGCACGGAATGATTCGAAGCATATATACCTATTTTATTCTATACCTATAGAATGGAATCATGCAGCTTGATGGGATGCTACCAGTTGATTCCGAGGGTTTTTTTTTCTGGTTCTATGAAAGGGTTTTAATTGATTTAGCAGGTTTTGACATAGCGAGAAAAATTGAAGATTAATTAAGTTTAGTCCTCTCGAATACGCGAGGCTATTTTTGAATTCCGAATTGTTTTTCATTGTTGCGTCAGTGTAATGCATTTACTGCAATTTGCAATTAGTGATTACGCTACCGCGCTCTGAAGTGTGTTAACACAAACTTGAATATCGGAAAGTTTGTGAAGTTGACCATTCAAACCATGCCAACCACCCCCTCACCTCTACAGGAAACATCGATTATATAGACCCTCGATTATATAGTCTTCGATTATATGGACTTTTTACCTCGATTATATGGACATTTTTTTTCAGCTCAATTTTTTTTCTTTTTTAGAGATTTTAAAAATCTGTTGGATATTCTACGTCATATTTTATATTGATTTTATATTTAATAAGGTACATTGGGACAAAAAAAGGTCAAAGAAGCGTGTTTTCAAAGTTATATATGATAAAACCGCACACTGAATCATATGATAGGCAGTCTAGATTCATTTACCAAAATCACGTTGGTAATTCCATTGCATTTGTGTATTTTATTAACCAACAACTACCACAACCACGCCCTTACAAATAGGTGGGGAACGATAACGAGTACTTTACGAGATCTCTGTTATATGAAAACTTGAAGTGAATTGTCAGTCTGACGACAGTATGAGAAGCGACAAACGTTAAGAAGCGTTAACAAACCATTTTCTGCCCTTGGTACGTGGAATCGAGTGTAGGGAATGGAATTAAGGAAAAGGTGGATGGCGCAATAACATTCAGCAAATTTGACCAAGACTGATTTTTTTTAGCAGTTTGTCCAAGAAACTAGAAAACTTATTTCAACTACTACTACTACAACTAAAACTACTACATAAAGTATCAAACCTGACATTATAATTTATGGACGAACTTGATTATTATATGAAGGCAGCTAAATAAAATTTCCATTTAAAATTAGAAATTTTCCATAAACAATTAGGAAATTGCCAATAAAAAAATCAGGGTATGAGCAATAAATAATTATAAAATTTCCACAAATAAAACAAAATTTCCATAAACTATTAAGAATTTTCCACAAAACAAAAATAAATAAGCACTTTTAAAAGGAAAAATAGCAATTATAAAAGAAGAATTTTCCATAAAGAAATGAAAATGTACCACGAAAAAAAAAAAAATTTCCATAAATAAATCAATATTAGCAATAAACAATTGCAAAATTTTCCACAAAATAAATATTTTTTTTCCATAAAAAAAAATCAAAATTTTCCACAAAATAATCAATAAAGAGCAATAAAAAAATAAGAAAATTTCCATTAAAAAATACAAAAAAGCAATAAAGCTGATGAAATTTTACATGAATTTTAAACGCTTTTAAAGAAGGGGTCATCTATGGAAAAAAAAGCACAGTTTGATTGCTTTTTTATATTTCTTTATGGAAATTTTCTTATTTTTTTATTGCTTTTTATTGATCATTTCGTGGAAAATTTTTATTTTGTTATGGAAAAAAAATATTTATTTTGTGGAAAATTTTGTTATTTTTTATTGCTAATATTGATTTATTTATGGAAATTTTATATTTTTTTTTCGTGGAACATATATTTTTTTTTTTTATGGAAAATTCTTCTTTTATAATTGCAATTTTTGCTTTTAAAAGTGCTTATTTATTTTTGTTTTGTGGAAAAATTTTAATTGTTTATGGAAATTTTGTTTTATTTGTGGAAATTTTATATTTATTTATTGCTCATACCCTGATTTCTTTATTGGCAATTTTCTATTTTCTTATGGAAATTTTCTAATTGTTTAGGGGGATTATTTATTTTAGTCATTATTTGAATTGTAAAATACTGAAAAATTATCAAATAAATATAATAAAGTATACGCTCAGTAAAATTTTTAATCATTAGGCCGATACAAATATTTAAAATCTATTTTGGCTCACACCCCCCTCATCGGTTTTTTTTTGCCAAAAAATAATATTTTGAGATTGCAACAAAATAAAATTCGGATAATTTTGGGGATTTTCAAAACATTCTTTAACAAATCCGGGGAGTTTATTTTTTTATTTTTTTCATTTTAATATTTATTTTTTATTATCCCCCCTTGACCTTTCGGTGATCAGTAGGACAAAAGGTGAATTAAATATTTGTAACGGCCTTATTACAAACAAATTTTTTGGTAACGGTCTCTAGTTCTTCAGTTAGAAGTTACTTTGCCAATTATACAAGTGTTTGGGGGAAACGCGAAAGGAAGCTTCTCAACATAATTATAGCGTATAGTGAAAGAATGAACTCTTAGTACCGAATACAAATACTTCCCTAAAGTAAACTTTCGAAAAAGTTTAATTTGAAAAAAAAAAAAAAATGTAAAAGCCTGTTGTTTCCCAGCCGCGCCCTTAGCATTTTCTAAGACGAGACGAGTCACGCCTTACCCCGGATAGGGAGTAAAACCGTAGCTCTCAGAGCATGTGTTGGTGGGTACGATATGAAGGGCCCAAATGAAGTCGTCTTTCTGGCATTAGCGGTTGTCTTCGGGAGGAAATGGACCGACGGAAAATAAAAGCAATAAAAAATAAAAATAAACCCGGTTTTTATAGTACGCAGGACATTTCAATTTCGAAACCTATCGGTACGATCCTGCTTTTAAGACAAGCAATATGGAAGCAACGCACAACTATCTTTTTTTATTAATCCAATAGCATGCGTGGAATAATAAAAATGACTGTTGTGCGCTACTCTCGTATTGAGTGGGGTGTCCTTAAAAACGGGAGTAGACTTAAATTTGGATTACGGGGATCTAGTCCTCAATATTCGAACAAAGTCCAAAATATTTACAACAATTTATTTTGAAACGGGATTACGGGAGGCTTGTCCTTAATATATGGACAAAATCCAAAATATTTACAACAGGTCCTAAAAGGTGTAGGCTCTGGAGAAAATGGCACTGATAGGTGGATAGACCCCTTTATTTAGATTCTTTTAAATTCATAGTAAGAATCCCCATCGAATGCAACTCGTTGTGAATAGATCAGCTAGAGATCGCCTAGACGTATGTGCTGTGGAGTGTGGGTTCGATTCCCGCCCCTTTTCGTGATCGAAAAATTCTCCACTGGTCCACTGGGTGTTATGTGTCCTGTCCGTAGTCTCATGCTAGGTGTTAAGTGTTCAGTCTGTACGACGACCTCTGGTCGAAGACGGTGTCCCTGTCTTTTTATTTTTTGAAGCGAGCATTTAACTTTCTCGTACGCATAATATTTGCTTTGTAGCTAAAACAGGTATGCACTGTAATAAGAATTCGTGACGAAGTATATTATTGTATCCACATTAAGCTTGGCGAGGTCTTCATTACTAACGTAATCCTAGAACGGTGTGCAAGCCAGCGACTAAAAACGGTTACGTTATTTATGAAAATTCAACATATACGGAATCTCTGTAAAATGGGCCAAAACATGTGAATTAGACTGTAATACAAAAAATAAATGTTTTTGTAATACAATTTTTTTTTTTATTATATTAAGACTAATTCAATCGTTGAACACAAAATTTGAGAAAAAAATTTGCTTCGATTATATGGAAAATTCGATTATATGGACTATTTTGCATAGAAAAAGTCCATATAATCGAGGTATACCTGTATTGTATAGCGTATTCTCTGCATTCGTGTTCGCTTCTGTTTATAATAAATGGGTAAGAAGCTTTGGGACAAACATGTTTTATAGTATTGATTGGTGGATCAGTCGAAGCAAAACTGTATTTTTGACCGCTAAGTGCACAATAAACTCAATCCACAGGCAAAAAAATTGAAACAATTGCAAATAAAATATTGAATTGAACCTAAATTAAGGATGGTACACTCTAGCTATCTAAAAAATGTTCTTTCTGGATTTTTTTGTTAGATAACTATAAAAATATGCATAAATGGAATACATATGTTTATTATGTTGTTTTCCGGCTACAAACATTATTATTGGCCTACATAGGGCAACTCCTTCGGCCACTACACCAAGTGCAGTGTTGCACCTCTGACGAAAACCATGCCGATTGACGGACATCATCTTGGCCGCACCGAGCTAGAACAAAATCGATATTTTTCCTTTAACTCTGACAAATTTCATGTCAGCGTACGTAGAATTTTAAAGTTACAGTATGGCCCATAAAAAATGCGAAAATATTAAAATCATAGTTACGTTCATTTCATTTATTTAGTCTACATCTAAACAGATAACACTGAATCAACAATTTGACGCCACAATACACGGTTCGAGGCCGTATCTCTCCATCCTCGAATACGCCCCAAGCTCGCCAAGTCATAGTTACGTAGTTACATAGTTGAGAGACTATGTTACATAGTTAAAATTTTTCATGAATACATTCACTAGATGCATTTTATTTTCATGATACGTTTACTTACACACATATATATCAATAGTAGAAATAACCCTTTAATGTACAAATAGAGGTGTGCGCCGCCGCACCACACCGCTGCAGCCGACTGTTTCTGGCACGCCGCCGCCCCGACATTATTGCACCGGTGCGCCGCCGTGTGAAAATTTTCACGCCGTTTCAAATTTAGAAGTTCACATTTTTTTTCCCGGACATTCCGAAGATTTAATGGAGATTCTATCGAATTTTCAATTAGATATACATACAACATCACGTTGAATCTGCAGAGAATTTTTCGTGAAAAGTCAACTTCCAATGGAAATTCTAAAGGATTTTTGAACGATATTGATTGGCTGAAACCCATTTGAAATTTTGTTTGGCAGAAACCCATTTGGCCGAAAGTTGTTTGTCCAAATGTGTATGTAATTCGACTAATTTGGCTTCGCACAATTGGCCGAAAATGTAATTTAGTGAAAAAAAGAAAAATACGCTGAATAGTTCCTTTGACTGAAAAAGTCAGTTGTCCGAAAAGCTCATAAGGTCGAAATCAGAGAAAAGATAGCTCGCTTTGTTCAGGTTCTTCCCAATGTCACCCCGAACCAGTCACTACGAACCGAAAAAGTAAATACAGCGATGCAACCTCAAATTGTCGTAACCAAAATTATTCATTTGGAAATTTATGTTCGCTTTTTTATATCTACTGCAGTGAATTGAGCCCGTAATTATCAATATAAATGATCCCGTATTATGAGAAAACGTTTTTATTCCACGTTAAGAACTACACAACCACTAGAAACAGCTAATTCAAACAAGTTTTCATTGGAGTGAAGAATGTTGCTTCCGGCGTTATGAAATGTTACTATGATAAGTTTCCACGGTTTCCAAACAAATTAAGAAGAAGAAGACATAGTACAAAAACGATCTGTCAGCAAGCTGGCTTCTCTCTCTTGCAGATCGAAATGGTCGTTTGTCAGAAAAGGTCATTTGGTCGAAAGGGACATTCGACAGAAAGTGTCGTTGGGCTGAACTGACCATTTTTCAGAAAAGTCATTTAGTCGACTGATTTTTTTTAGCAGAAAAGACATTTTCGGGCCAAATGACTCTTTCTGCCAAAACATCCTTTCTACCAAACGACATTTTGACCAAATGATCTATTCGATCAAACTACATTTCCGGTCGAAAGATTATTTCGGGTAAACGTCATTTTCAGTTAAATGATCTGTGAGGGCGAACAACTTATTTGGACAAATTACCATTGTTTGTCCGAAAGGCATTTGGCGGAAGGCCATTTGTTCGGATGCTAATTGGCCGATAGCACGTTAAGCCGAAAGTCCTTAGCCGAATTCCATTTGTCCAAAACGGTTATTAGGAAATGGTTTGGTCGAAAATGTCATATGACCGAGAGCGACATACAGCCGATAGGACCAACCGAAGGAGAGTGACGATTAGGCGGAGGTCACAAGGCCAAAGGTTTTTGACCGAATAACCGGCCTAAACCTATCTGACCGAAAATGTTGTTTAACCGAAATGGGCATACCATTTGAAGAATGGGCATACTATCGAAAATATCGTTTGGCTGGTCATTTGGTCGAAAAGCACAATAATAACAAATCGTGTTTCGATAGCAAATTGAGATATGAACTTGACTGATATATACGATCAGACGACAATATCAATATTTTGCACTGAAATATCACGAATATATCAGGTTATGATATTTGAAAGAAGTGATAAATATCTCGATAAATATCTTGTTTTTATCAATAGCATATCTTGGTATTAAAATAATTTTTCGGTTCAAATTTGTGACATTGTTGCCTATTCTTTTATCTCTTATACCAATCGAGTCCATATGATGTTTTGTTATTCAGTTCATGACTTCTGTCCGGGAACACCCGTTCAGCAAATGAAATTTTCGACCGTATGACTCATTCGAACAAATGGCATTTTCTGCCAAATGGCCTTTTCTGTCAATCAACCATTTCAGCCGAACGGCTTTTTCGGCCAGATGAATTATTCGGTTAAACTACCATTTTGCTCAAATGATCAGTTAGGGTAAAAGCTTTGGCCAAATGAAATTTTCAGCCAAACCGTTTTCGGTTCAATAACCGTTTCGTCCGAACGTTCATTTCGGGTTGATGACTTTCGGCTTAGTTTGATCAAATGGCTTTCCACCTAAAGATTTTGTCAAATGATCTTTCATTCGATTTAATAATTTCCCGTGGAATTGCAAAAAAAAATCTCATGAACAATAAAAACTCCGAAAAATTTTACGTTCAAATACCGATAAGTTTTCCGTGAAAATTTTAGACTTTCACGTAGAAATTTTGAAGTTTTAGTAGAATTTCCGGAAAATTCCCCGTGGAAATTCCGTATAACTTTTCGAAGGAATTCAAAAAAACTGCGTGCAAAATTCAAAGAATTTAGAATTGAAATTCCGAATCAAGTCCCGTTTAACAGATTTTTTTGTTGAAATCGCCGTTTTGAGTTCTGAAGAATTTTCCGTGGAAAATTCATGAAAATTACAGAGAGTTTCTCATAAAAACTTTTCCATAACTCAATTCATAAGTTAATAGGGCAAATCTAGCATGTGATCTAGCCTAGAACAACAATAAGTTCTCAATATGTTTGTTCTGTTTTTCTATATATTCTTTTACCTTTCATCGACCTTTACTGTCATCTCTATGCACACCAACGGCGCTGTTCGTAGACAAGTGATCCGTCAGATCTGCACCATCCCTGTGGTACATTTCAGTTGAACGGTCGTAACGCCTCCCGCTACATTTCCTCTTGAAATTCCAAAGAAACTCTCATGAAAACTTCAAAGTAGTTCCCTTGAAAAATCCGAAAATAATTTTCAAATAAGTATTTTGGAAAAACTAAGAGATTTTTTTGGAGAAATTAAAAAACGCAATGAAAAAAAGCCACGCCGATTTACGCCGCTGCCGCCAACCAAAATTATGACAAACGCCGCCGCCGACGATTTTCGGACCGGCGCACACCTCCATGTACAAAAACATAAACTAAAATAACTTTCGCATTTTTTATGGACCATACTTCTGCACAGCACTTCTGCGACACTGCTTCGCTTTTCGACCTAAAACTTTTGAACGGAGTGTGTCCTGAACTTCGGTTCAAATTCCAACATTATATTTGTCAAGAACAATTTTGGTGTGCGAGCATGGTCATGGCCTCAACAATATAAGGAGACATGATTTGTTCCAAAATTTTCTATCGTATGATAAAGCAAAAAGCCAAAATTGTTATGCCTTTATTGACTGGATGGTCACGTCAGGGGATGTGCAGTGTTTTCAGAAAATGTTTCTCTTTGCCTGGTGGCGGAACGACAATGTTTGATAGCAAACTCAGGTTATCATCAGATTTTCTCCGATTTTCAGCCAGCCTCTCGAGGGATGAATGTTTGTAGGTTGACCGTGTTTTCTGTTCCTTTGTGCCAATATTTCGCAAGCAGCTGAGGAAGCTGATGTATTAAAGCTGACACGTTCGAGGATTTTTCCATTACATTTGTCGGACCAAGTAATTTGTTCTTGCCTAATCCAGGAATCTGCTTGCCTTTAAGCTATGGAGAGAAAAGAGTAGTTTGCCATTTTACCAAAAGTGCTGATTTTCGTTAAGGTGACTCGGGGAGTACTACACACCGTGTTATTTTTCCTATCTTTTGTCTCTTTCTAGCATTATTACCTCGTAATTTTCGAGCGGTGTATTTCGGTCTTCAGAGAAAAGAGAAAATCACATTAGAGAGGTTAAAAAAGTTATTCTATTTATTATTTATTCAGATTAAGGCCGGAGTGGCTTCTGCACTATGCATAAAAGTCGTGTATACGTGAACGAAAGTCTGACATCTGAAGCTGCAGCATTGCACATGAAAAAGGCAGGCAAGTTGGCATCAGTTAACAACTAACTAGGACTCGATTATGTAAAGACTACGGCGGTGGTGCTCAAGTGATGCAGTATGCAGAATATCTGGAAAAACTTTCGTAAACATCATTCAGACGTCCACATTCCTGGATTGCTGGAAGCATGCGAAGGTTCTGCCACTGAAGAAGCATCTGTTTCTGCACTGCATCACCAATCTACGTCCAATTAGTAAACGTTATGCTTTGTCGAAAGCTTTTGAAAAGCTCCTTAAACAGCAAATGACAGCATACATTGAAGACAACAGGCTTTTGTCCGATTTCCAGGTAGGATTTCGCCGCGGGCAAAGTATCTAAACCGCAGTTCTTCGAGTGTATGGTGACCTGGGAATCACCGTCGATAAAAGAGGCTCTGGTATATTGCTGTTACTGGACTTCTCCAAGAATTTTGTTACCATCCCTCACAACAAATTAGTGGATAAACGTCAAACTCAGTTCGACTTCTCACCTGACGCTGTAAACCTAATGGGGTCGTATCTGTATGGCAGAACACAAACGGTTTTCTGTGGCGATTGTTGCTCTGACAGCCTTGAGGCTTAGTCCTTGGTCCACTACTCTTTAGTTGTAACATCAACGATCAGCCAACGGTACTGGAGTACAATTTTTTGCTGATGATGTTGAGCTTTATATTACTCGGCTTGGCCCTTGCGCACGAGATCTTGTCAGAATGGGGAATGAGGACCTTGAACATTTGGCAGACTGGTCACGGCGAAGCAATTTTCGAGTAAATCCAGCTAAAAGCAAGGCCAAGTTGACGTCGTATTGTTGGTGGATTTACTCCACCCGTTCCTGGAATCGTAAGGGATGGACTGATTACCCATCAATGTGGCAAGATTTATGCCAGCCTGCGCTCGCTGTACTGCTGTACCTCCGCTGCCTCGTCGTCTATCAAGCTGAAGCTCTTCAAATCGCTGTTTCTGCCGCATTTCATGTTTGGCAATACGTATATTGCATGTCCATCCGAGTGCAAACACTTTAGAATGACTTTGAGTGGCGCTAAACTGCTGTGTGCGCTTGGTGACAGCTTAGTCTCCTGGATTAAACCGCGCGATCGTGTGAGTCACCTGCAACGTAACCTTATTGGATGCCCATTGAAATAATTCTATGCGCATCGCTCCTGCTTTTTTTCTGAGAAACTTGGTGACAACTCAGTCTGCTGCGATACTTCATGGGAGGCTAATTCAGTCCCGTGGTAGACGTTTGCAGAATCTTGTGGTCCCGGCTAACAATACGCTACGCTATGCTAGTTCGCTGTTCGTTCGAGATGCGGTATACTGAAATTCGTTACTGCCCGTTGTAAAACGTTCTTCGTTTATACAGTTTTGTATCTTTTTCAAATCAGAGGTAATAATTTTTAAAAGATTTATATCTTACACTACTGGACAATAATAAACAAACAAGTAAACATTTTCTCCATGCCTACCTGTGCATTCATGTCGCCGATGACGATTTTGACGTCCCGCAGTGGGTATCCACTGTGTGACTGCTCCAGCTGTGGATAGAACGCTGCTTCTTCATGGTTTGACAGTCTTCTTTTAATTAGGGTAATTCGCCAAATGTTGAACGGCTAATTTCTTCGCCTATTGTTAAACGCACGTGCATTTCTTATGGGCGTTCAACAATAGGCAAGAAATTTAGTCGTTCAACATTTGGCGGTTTCCCCTATCATTATTAACTGCAAGGTTTCTATTTTTTGCATTCGTCTATCATAAGACTAACACTTAAAAATTCCTTACCCTAGAGCGCCCTAGAGCTGATCGGGAATCGAACTCAGCCACCTTCAGCACGGCCTTGCTTTGTAGATGTGCAGCTGTGCATTTCATTGCCAAGCTTATTTAGGTTATCAAAGATTTGTTTAGATTTTTTTCTTCTTTTTTTGTGAAGCGCAAACATCTTTGGCGACGAAAATTGCATCAATCACTCTTCTCGCTTATACATAGATCGCCGTTTTCCCTATCCCTGTGTCACGTTCCTAGAGGAAGGCGAACAAACAAGGGCTCAGCCTTATGGTATCCGATGCAAGAGTGCATCCTCTGTGGGATACCTCGGAAAATATGAGCTCATTTCGAAAACGTCTTATGCCCGTGTTTACTCTCTGCTGTTGGAAGATGAAAATTCAGAGATATGTGGAAGTGCTTATATCAGAAATAGAAAGAAATGGAACTGTGAAAGTGAAACATAGGTGCTACATAATACTGTTGGTACGTACCATATATCGACGGTTTCGTTCAGTACTTGCACAACTTAACATTTTTCGCTTTTTACTTTTTGATGTATATCCACGAAATAAAAAAAAGCCAAAAAAATGCAATGGCGGGCATAGAAAAGCTTACAA
The DNA here is from genome assembly GCF_024139115.2 of Armigeres subalbatus. NCBI lineage: Eukaryota > Metazoa > Arthropoda > Insecta > Diptera > Culicidae > Armigeres > Armigeres subalbatus. The sequence continues at coordinate 14,587,727 of NC_085141.1, forward strand.
TTAATAACTGAGGAAATGCTAATAGAATAGAAGAAGAAACATTTCGGAACAGCGGCCAATAGAAAAATTCTGGACCATTATGAAGGAGCTCCTAGTGTGGGGATATAATGCCAATAAGAAGAATAAGAAGAAGAATAATGAGATATGTAACATTTTTAAGACTTAATTTACATTTAACAGTTACACCTTCCAAGCAGTGTTTAATTTGTACGTTTTGCCTTTCTCGTACAAAGTTGTACCGAAAGGCTATAGGATTACTCCAAAATGAACTTTTGATAGAAGGCTCGGACACCCATAGTATTATATACCGATCGACTCAGCTCGATAAACCGAGGTGATGTCTGTATGTATGTGTGTGTCTGTGTATGTGTATAACACACATAACACATTACACACTTTTTGGAACTTAGCATTTTTTTTCTTTATTAAAGAGGCTTTCAGCCCTTGGCTGGTTCACCTCTGAGGAACTTACATTACCCGATTTACTGGCAACAAGTTGCATTCGACATAGTTTGCTATTGAAAATTGATCCGATCCGACATTGCATTTGGGAATTATTGAAATCAAAATCGAAAAAAATGAGATGTGGTGGAAATGCATAGTAATTAAGACACAAAACATGCAAAATGATAGAAAAACATGCTATCAATTCCCCTAAAGTGCTTTTGAGACCTTCCTTATGTATTTTTTTCAATACATTTTACGATGCATCATCGCCGCTAGGTGGATTAATCTGTTTTTTTTTGTTATGCTCGATAATCGTAATAAACAAAGTAAAAAAAAAAATAAAAAAAATCCGTTTTTCGGACTAAAATTACGCTCATCCGCAGCTATCCGCAGCTGGATTCTCGTTCCGCAGATAGTATAGACCCCAAACTAAACTGTGGTGGTAGTCTCTTGAGACTGCTCGGCCCTGCTCGTTAGATATATTTAGTCAAACTTAGGCAAAATTATACAATTTTTCAATAATTGCTCAATTTTTGTCAATTTTTATTACCCGTGTACTCTCAACAACATACTCATTTTATAGTTTAGACAATGAGTTCATCACAGGAGATGAATACACAGCTGAGTGTTTCAATCTGCCCAGTTTATGGACGAGAAGAAGGCGGGGGTGAAAAATTCATTTTCGATGCAAAACATAAACAAACCTGGCTCTCCCATACTAAAATCCAAGATGGCTGAATCGTGAATTTGGCAGGTTGGAACACCTAGTGGTGTATTCATCTTGGTCTGGACCAAGATGAATACACCACTAGGTGTTCCAATCTGCCAAATTCACGATTCAGCCATCTTGGATTTTAGTATGGGAGAGCCAGCCGGTTTGTTTTCGTTTTGCACTGAAAATGAATTTTTCACCCACGCCTTCTTCTCTTTCACAAACTTGGCAGATTGGAGCACCTAGTACTGTATTCATCTTGGTGTCGCCCTTTTCGGATTGTTGTGTCCAAGATGAATACACCACTAGGTGTTCCAATCTGCCAAATTCACGATTCAGCCATCTTGGATTTTAGTATGTACTGAAAATGAATGTTTCACCCCCGCCTTCTTCTCTTCCACAAACTTGGCAGATTGGAGCACCTAGTACTGTATTCATCTTGCATCCGTCTATCAAATGGTATACAAGACATGTAATTCAAAGCAAGTAAATTTTTCAATTTTTGACCACCACTATCCCCATAGTGGGATACGTGGTAGCGTGAGCTCCGCGCTCACAGAAAGCCAGTGTTCGATTCTCGTCTGGAACTGTATGAATTTCGTTTCAATTATACTGTTGTGTAAAAAAAAGATAGCTGACTTTTTCACATTTCTATGTTTACGCTAAATTTTAATGAATTTCACCCAACGGAAAAGATAAAGCAATTTGAATGTGTGTGGATTTTAAAAGGTTCACCGTTTACCTGCAACATTCTTATCTTTGATTTGTGCTCAAAATTGTTTCAGTCGCCCCCGTCTTTACCAACTCGTACTCGTAAATCGAGTCAAGTTTGAGGCACAGGCTTAATGTCGAGGTCCAGAACCGCTTCTGTAAAGCTAAAAAAAGTGTGATGTTGTTGTGGGACCAGCACTAAATTGAATTCCAACTTCCGACGTTTTATTCTTGAACTTAATTCCGATATAATGACTGTAAAAATAAAATTAGAGTTTGATACTAGCACATTATCGGAAGAGCGCCCTGAAGTGTGGAAAATGACTTCCGAACTTCAATTTTGTGCCAAGGACATTGTCAGCGACAAAAACAAGTTCGATTTTAGTGTCAGATAACCCCGTGTAGGGTTGCATATTTTTTTTATTTTCTGTTTGAATTTCATCGGAAGTGGGCCCTGTTGCCAGTTCATCAGCGTTATATAAACAGTTTGGGTCTACATGCAAAATACCAACACTGCAGGTACAACTTTGAAAATCGAAATTTCGATTGCTTTATTTGGTACAAATAATTCACTACCCAAATATGCACTTTCCTATATATTTTGACTTAGAGTACGTCCTTGTTTTTTGGTTGCCTTTTAATCTTGTTCATTTCTAGTTAGTTTTCCATCTCCCATATATTTGAAAGCATATGTACTGAATGAAACAAAAATGTCAAGTCATCCAATTCTTTTATTTTTCGTCAAAATATTTTCACAGTAGAATTCGGATAACGCTAAAATGTCAGTTTAGTTTCTTATGTCTAGTTTCTTAATCATTTATGAATTATCGAAATAAAGCATGTGCTTTAACGAATTACTTAGCCATCATTGTTGCGCCTGAGCTTAAATTTTATTCAATACAGTATCTTCTCAAATGCAGTTGGACCATAATATGAGCTAATTCGATATTTCCTTCTCTTTATTGATTCGCATTTTCCTTACCCGTATCTGATTGCAGTCTTGTTTGAAAAATAAGTCACGCTTACGGCGGTTCGTGTAGCATGGGAAAGGAGATTCAAATGCACCAGATTCATAAATTAATTTGAAGGAAATTTCATTAAAAAGACAAGGAAAATGTAATGAAATATGACCCACTAGTTTTGTGTGAGGTTTGAATTCTAGTTTCTAAAAGATTTAAGAATGCGCTTTGCTCTATTTTTCCCCAACAGCATATGCTGCAGTACCAAAGCATGGCGGTACGCGTGATAGCACGATTCCTAAGTACTTTGTCACATATTAATGATATTATTGATCTACTTCCCGTTCTATGCGAAAACTTGTTGTCAGTGCAGCCTGGAGCGCTACTCGTACAAGTTGCACTCCCCGACAATGGCATCAACGCTACTGGATATAATCTGGAGCCATTTCAATACGGTCCGTGCCATCCTGGCGGCAGCCGTTGCATTGAAGGGGAGATATCCTTCTTGCTGAATGCTGGGATCCACTTCGCTGCTGCCACAATGCTGTACTTTTTACAAGAGATTCACCTTTTGTGCAAATGAATTCGAGCATTACAAATTCAACTGCAAACGCGACAGCCTGGAAGAGCGCTAACCTGAACAGTGCTGCTGAGGCTAACTGTGATCAGCCGCCGCCGTTGGTGGCAGTGTGGCATCTTTTCCGAGAAAACACTCTAACGGTAGAAATTCTTCGGATGACAATATGGCAGTAAAAGGAAGCCTTGCTGGGAAGAATGGAATGGTAGAACGTGGAGTTGGAGAAAAGGTGTTAAATGAATGTAAAATATTAAAATAAGCTTAATTTATAGATGAATACTGTCGGTGTTAAATAGTAGAGGTCGTACACGACAGATTGAAGCTATTCTTTGTTTTTTTTAATCTATATATATAAAAATGAAATGGTCTGTTTTCGTATCCGCATAACTCGAAAACGGCTGGATGGATTTTCTTCATTTCTTCAGCAGATATGTTCGTTACCGTTTCCGACGGGTTTATATGATATTTCCTCGTGCGAAAATTACACTTGTGCAAATAGTAAAAAACTAAAATTAGGATTCAAATGGAAATTTCACATGGGCATTTTCGCCTACTACGCAGGACAACGTCTGCCGGGTCGACTAGTAAAATATAGAAGTCATTTTATTTTTTATTTATTTTTAGTATTAAACAAACTAATTGTAGTTAAACAAAACTGTTCTCCATGTTTGATGTGTCTTTCAGACAATCCAAGAAATTGAGTTCCCCTGGAAATGGACGAGCGCCCCGATTCTGATATTGCAGCATCCTCGGATAGCATCCAGTACGACAGGCTCAAATATGCTGACCCGGAAGCGCTGATGCGTCATCTGTACTACGCATGTATGAGGAATGTCACCAGTAACAGTGGTGGTTCTTCCGCTGGACAAGGTAAGATTTGAACGTCTAATAGTTACCCGTTAGCAAAAAATTTTGAAAAAAAAACTTCTTATTGCGCTACCGTCAAAATTGAAACGGCGTCGAGTCAAGTTCATATTACAGTTATCTATTTCCAAGTATACAGGAATTATTAGATAAAGACCCACCCACAACTGTAACTAACACAAGCTGATTTTGCTCTACAAGTATGGGGCAAACATAAACATATTTTTTCTAAGGCTGCGTGCTGATTTCCCGATTTTAACTCAAATTGAATTTAAAAGTGACACTTGAACAATTCCCAAATAACGCTGCTTCAACTTTTTGAATTTCTTCAGGATTTTTTTTAGTAATTCCTTCAAGAATATCTTCTGGAAGCATAAAGCGAATTATTTGTTTAAATCTATAGAGGGATTCCTCCAGGAGGGATTCCTCCTATAGAGGGATTTCTTCAGGAATTCCTCCAGAAGTTCCACCAGGAATTCCTCCAGAAGTTCCTCCAGGAATTCCTCCGGAAGTTCCTCCAGGAATTCCTCCGGAAGTTCCTCCAGGAATTCCTCCGGAAGTTCCTCCAGGAATTCCTCCGGAAGTTCCTCCAGGAATTCCTCCGGAAGTTCCTCCAGGAATTCCTCCGGAAGTTCCTCCAGGAATTCCTCCGGAAGTTCCTCCAGGAATTCCTCCGGAAGTTTCTCCAGGAATTCCTCCGGAAGTTTCTCCAGGAATTCCTCCGGAAGTTCCTCCAGGAATTCCTCCGGAAGTTCCTCCAGGAATTCCTCCGGAAGTTCCTCCAGGAATTCCTCCGGAAGTTCCTCCAGGAATTCCTCCGGAAGTTCCTCCAGGAATTCCTCTGGAAGTTCCTCCAGGAATTCCTCCGGAAGTTCCTCCAGGAATTCCTCCGGAAGTTCCTCCAGGAATTCCTCCGGAAGTTCCTCCAGGAATTCCTCCGGAAGTTCCTCCAGGAATTCCTCCGGAAGTTCCTCCAGGAATTCCTCCGGAAGTTCCTCCAGGAATTCCTCCGGAAGTTCCTCCAGGAATTCCTCCGGAAGTTCCTCCAGGAATTCCTCCGGAAGTTCCTCCAGGAATTCCTCCGGAAGTTCCTCCAGGAATTCCTCCGGAAGTTCCTCCAGGAATTCCTCCGGAAGTTCCTCCAGGAATTCCTCCGGAAGTTCCTCCAGGAATTCCTCCGGAAGTTCCTCCAGGAATTCCTCCGGAAGTTCCTCTAGGAATTCCTCCGGAAGTTCCTCCAGGAATTCCTTCGGAAGTTCCTCCAGGAATTCCTTCGGAAGTTCCTCCAGGAATTCCTTCGGAAGTTCCTCCAGGAATTCCTCCGGAAGTTCCTCCAGGAATTCCTCCGGAAGTACCTCCAGGAATTCCTCCGGAAGTACCTCCAGGAATTCCTCCGGAAGTACCTCCAGGAATTCCTCCGGAAGTTCCTCCAGGAATTCCTCCGGAAGTTCCTCCAGGAATTCCTCCGGAAGTTCCTCCAGGAATTCCTCCGGAAGTTCCTCCAGGAATTCCTCCGGACGTTCCTCCAGGAATTCCTCCGGAAGTTCCTCCAGCAGTTCCTCCGGAAGTTCCTCCAGGAATTCCTCCGAATGTTCCTCCAGGAATTCCTCCGGAAGTTCCTCCAGGAATTCCTCTTGAAGTTCCTCCAAGAATTCCTCCGGAAGTTCCTCCAGGAATTCTTCAGGAAGTTCCTCCAGGAATTCCTCCGGAAGTTCCTCCAGGAATTCCTGCGGAAGTTCCTCCAGGAATTCCTCCGGAAGTTCCTCCAGGAATTCCTCCGGAAGTTCCTCCAGGAATTCCTCCGGAAGTTCCTCCAGGAATTCCTCCGGAAGTTCCTCCAGGAATTCCTCCGGAAGTTCCTCCAGGAATTCCTCCGCAAGTTCCTCCAGGAATTCCTCCGGAAGTTCCTCCAGGAATTCCTCCGGAAGTTCCTCCAGGAATTCCTCCGGAAGTTCCTCCAGGAATTTCTCCGGAAGTTCCTCCAGGAATTCCTCCGGAAGTTCCTCCAGGAATTCCTCCGGAAGTTCCTCCAGGAATTCCTCCGGAAGTTCCTCCAGGAATTCCTCCGGAAGTTCCTCCAGGAATTCCTCCGGAAGTTCCTCCAGGAATTCCTCCGGAAGTTCCTCCAGGAATTCCTCCGGAAGTTCCTCCAGGAATTCCTCCGGAAGTTCCTCCAGGAATTCCTCCGGAAGTTCCTCCAGGAATTCCTCCGGAAGTTCCTCCAGGAATTCCTCCGGAAGTTCCTCCAGGAATTCATCCGGAAGTTCCTCCAGGAATTCCTCCGGAAGTTCCTCCAGGAATTCCTCCGGAAGTTCCTCCAGGAATTCCTCCGGAAGTTCCTCCAGGAGTTCCTCCGGAAGTTCCTCCAGGAATTCCTCCGGAAGTTCCTCCAGGAATTCCTCCGGAAGTTCCTCCAGGAATTCCTCCGGAAGTTCCTCCAGGAATTCATCCGGAAGTTCCTCCAGGAATTCCTCCGGAAGTTCCTCCAGGAATTCCTGCGGAAGTTCTTTCAGGAATTCCTCCGGAAGTTCCTCCAGAAATTCGTCCGGAAGTTCCAGTACCAATTGTGCTTATCTCCTGTATGGGGTACCTCCCGCAAGTCCAGATGGTCACTATTCCGAACATATCCGTAACCCAACTGCTATGTTTAGCAGGGATACGGTACTGGTCGGACAGCAAGGCAACATCGGTGTACCGACTGATGTAGCAGCGCTTGCGCTGCCTCACAGTGGTTGAGATTTTTCTGAGCTACTTGCATGACCGAGCCCGTCTGGAGGCCGGACAGCCCTGCCCACCGGATGGGTGTTTGTTGTATGTGTCGGGATTGGATTACCTCTACTGGGCATAGGGCTCTCACATGGACCGCATCACCCAGCACCTCTCCTGCCAACTTTTTATACGTGGAACTCTTCCACGCAGCATCCCGCTTCAGCACGAGGATCATCTCCCTTCTGCGTTATGCGGATGCAGTTGACATCATCCCTTAGGCCAGTGAGCTTTTTATCGCCCCGCAAAGCCTTCAGAACGTCAGGATAGCTCTTACCATCAGCCATGGGCGGCTCCTCCGACCTGCCACGCTTTTTTGTATCGCCTGCCCTTGGCGATCGGTGGGGCGACCTGCTAAGGCCACTTCGTCTGGCGACGGGATCCATCCTCTCGTCAGACTCTTCTTCCTCTCCACTCAAATTTGTTTTTTTTTTTGGTTTGGTCGACATTTTGGTCCCACGAGTCGCGCGAGAAAATAGGTCCGCCACGCCAGAGCTCCGCAATAACGTGGTAAGGGAACGCTATACTGTGGGGGGTGCCCAGGTACCCCACAGGCTCCGTTAGCGGCCTGCTATTTATTTCACCCCTCAGACCATGCATCCTCTTGGCACGGGTCAATGGGACAGGATTCCCGTGGAATGCAACTTATTGCAAACAAATCGGATCAAGATAAGTGCCTAAAAGATGAGTGAGTTTTATTTTGCGCACATACATACACACACGCACACACATATACACAAACAGACATCATCTCAATTCGTCGAGCTGAGTCGATTGGTATATAACACTATGGGTCGCCGAACCTTTTATCACAAAATCGTTTTGGAAGTGAATAAATGGCCTTTTCGTTACACGTTGGTGTACGAGAAAGACAAAAATGATATTTGCATCATGGCATAATAGTAATGAATGACAATATAGGTAAGGTATTACGTTAATAAACCTTATCAATACTCTTCCAACATTGTGTATCTGCGTTATGACACGATAATAGAAAAAAAATTCATCATGTTGTCAATCAATATCCTGATTTCTGATGCGCGGTTGATGATGCACAGCATTCACCTACATACGTTAATTGCATACGTTCAGCTCTTCATTTTGAATGCGAAATAATTGGTGCATGATCCACCAATGATCAAAGTAGATTACCTCAATTAATAAGTTTCCCGACATGTCCAATAGAGTAAACAAGCAATAAACATCAGATGGATTCGATGGATGACATGGGTTTTTATCTCCTATGGACTTTGTTTTTTTTTTCAGCAAACGGTAATTTATCACCAGAAATGATTTATTATCGTTTTTGGAAGTAGAGCATCAAAAAATGAAAATTTTTATTGTGAGTTTGTGTACATGCACTGAGGATGAATATATTGTACTTGCCAACAACGAAGTTGACCTATCTGATCACATGGCTGACTATGGCGTCACTATACTAATGCCGTGCTTGCTGTAGAGCTCCGTAATCGTCGGTTTTGTTCATTAAGTATTCAGGAAGAATTTCCCTTAACAAATCAGGATTTCACTTAACAATGCAAAAGAACTTTCTTTAGGAATTTAGAAAAACTTCGAAATTGAAAAAAATAAAAATCATTGGAAATTCATAAGAAATTTTCTTGGAAATTCAAAAATATTTCCCTAAGAAATTCTAAACAGATTCATTTGAATCCTTAAAAAATTAATCTTCAGAGTAATTTCCTTTGAAAATTCTGAATTCCCTTGAGAATTCATAAAAACTTTACTTGGAATAATATTTTTGTTCCTTATTAGAGACGATATGTGAGCACATTTGAAGATTTTCGAAAAGCATCGTTAAATTCAAAAGTTCGCTGAGGACGCTTCTCTTCTTCCTCTGCATACAAAACATGGAGGCGCCTGGTATTTTAGAGATCAGTGTCGCAAAGGCGTTCTGCCCCGCACAATCTTTGATGCTTCAATTGTAGTTTATTGTAGCTATATGATAATCCAACTCAACATCTAGCTTGCTCAAACATGTAACGTATGTGGGTATACAATTTCCAAATTCTCGTAGCTTCCGCCGTAACGAGTGGCATTGTAATGAGAGATTAGAAAACTTCGAAACGCTTTAAATTTCGTGCACCAGCTAGTAGCTATTTTTCCTGTTTCATCTCAATAGGAGTTATAGGTTGAAAATTCATTGAGATGTCCTTGCAGATTACAAAAGTTTCAGTTCGTGTGTGTGTGTGTGAAAAACTAATTTTGCGGTCGGTAACTCACATTAGGCACTTCGGCTCTCGTTTGAACGGTTTGCGGTTTCTCAGCACAACCGTTTATCTGCAAGCCATCTGAGCGGTATGGGTGAAAGCTAGCCCTGGGGCCATCAAGTGGTTACCAAGTTCAAGTTAACAAATCAAGCAAACAAATGCCTCTATCGGTTCTTGGTACCTTAGACTGGACCAGAAAGCATTCTTAGTTTTGGGCGTCGTGGAACAAATATAATCAAATTAATTTACAGACTATTTTTTTTTACTTTTTACTAGCAGACCCGACGAACTTCGTTTCGCCTAAAATTGATTTCTTCTCTGATTAGTTCTCGCGATATGCCGAAATTTCTGTTTCATTTGTATGGTAGCCCTCCTTTCCAAAAGGGGGAGGGGTCTCGAACCATCTTAAGAACCTTCCCCGGCCCCAAAAACCTCTGCATCCCAATTTTCACGCCGATCGGTTCAGTAGTTTTGGAGTCTATAAGGTTCAGACAGACAGAAATTCATTTTTATGTATATAGAAGAAGAAGATTAAAGATTCATTATGTTGGATTACCCAACAAACAATACTAACTGAATAAGCTAGTTTTTTTTAGCCGAAGAAGACTATTTTTGGCCATACAAGTGTTTAAATTACCTCCAATGTTTGTTGGTTATATTTGTTTATTAAGTTACATAAATTTAGTTTTCCAGTAAAATCAAATTAGAACACATGGCTGCATGCGTTGTTATTTTAAAGTAAATCTGAAGTTCTTTTTTTAAATAATTAATAATTCAAGTTTTATTTTCATTTTCCAAATCTTGTCACTCTCATACAATTCTAGGTCAGTCTACTTGACATGTATTACTGACACTGATGTGTTGCAGCTGCACGACATGCTACCATTCACCTCATGTGCACCAGTCTACACCAGTATGGAAGTTTCCATACTGTGCTTGAAGCCAAGTTGTGCGCCTTACAACGGTTGAAGACGATCTCCAGAAGATAGCATCCAGCGGTGGCCAGGGAGCGTTGCCGTTTGCTGATTTAATCAGAGCACAAGTTGAAACGGATAAGTTCTCCCACCCCTTGGAGACCGGGGAAATGGAATTGTTCTGTTTGACTTTGACATTTTTCAGTCGACTAAGGCGTTGTGAAAGGTGCATTTTTGATTCAATTGGGAGTTGTTAGGTGTGTCTATGTCTACATCCGAAGTAGCACGTATGCTAGTTCATAGAAGTGTTATTTTCTTTCCATTTCACATTAGTGCCAACCAAACTGGAGTCTATGTCGTTCTTTTGCTCTATAGTAGGGTGCGCTGATTGGATTCAAACCGCTTTCCACTATGTCCTAAATTGTTCTTAGTTTTCTTCGGTTTTCTTGTCGCAAATTAGAAACACGTTGAACGAGAGCTCAAAAAACAAAAACGTGGAAGAAATTCAATTTGCGAATCGCGTTGGAACAAAATTGTAAATGGCGTGTCGTAGTGCCAGAAAGGTTTCCAAATAGTTACAATCGGTGACTGGCAAATTGGAAAATGAGTTGACTGTGCGAAGCAGTAATTTGATTTACGCTGAGGAAGCGCTATTCGTTTGAAGAATTCGAGGACGGTAGCTCCGTTGATGGTGCAATCATGAAATGAAAGAATAACATGATTTGAGAGGGAAAACATGTTGCTAATTAGCAATATTTCTACTGTTGATAGTGTGTGGAAAATAGAAGGCATTGAGCATTGAACGATGTCGTGAATAATAGAGTACATAATGGGAGTACCATGGTACCATGCCACTTCATATTTCGAACGCATTCAAAAATGAAGTCCACCATATTTGCTTGGAAGGTTTTTCACTGGAAATGTTTTAATAAGTTCATCTAAAGAAGGTTCTTTCGTCATTTATGCGTGTATCCATCTGCATATTAAATTTGGATGATTCTGTTTCAAATCAAAGCTCGCAAGTTAGTGTGCTTTTGATCGTATTTTTGTTTAACAGGCAAGTGTTTCTCGAGATCGAGTTTGCATTTGATCATGTTTTCGATCAATACGCAAAACGGTCACGCGATGCGGAATATTTTGTTCTGTTTTGTGCGGTCGGTAAGTAGGTAACCCATAGTGGGAGAGCTAAGCATGTTTCAACGCTACCACTACCACTTTCTGAGAAATACATCTGAAAGCAATTTATCTCTTTTTTACGAGGAGTATACTTATGATGCTACAGAATCAGGATTTCTCAAAAGTTTCTAGTGGAAATTTCGAAGAATATCTCGACTAAATTTCTAAAAATTTCAAAAGGATCTTTCCGAGGAAATCTCGAGAAATTCGTCAAAATAATCTCGATGAATTTTCGTACCAAGATTTGAAGAACTCTACGTGGAATTTCCAATAAATTTTTCAAAAAATATTTCGAAGAAAATTTCATAAACTTGTGAAGAAATTACCAGGAGGATTTCGAAGAATTTTTGCAAGAAAATACTAAGAAATTGCTGAGATAAGTTTGCTGAGGAAATACTGAAGAGTTCGTCGAAGAAATTTCCCATAATCGAATAAATTATCCTTAAATATTTATACATGATGATCACTGCATTCCTCAATGCACAAAACTGTTTTACGTAGTTTTCGTCGAGCGGACGTGAATTTTTTATCCCTTATTTCAGAAGCACCTTGAATCCACGTAACGCGACACTATATTTTTGTACGTTGAGTAACTTCATGAAAAATGCTCCGATTTTGGATCTTAATACACGAAAAGTATGCTATTGACGAGTACTAAGAGAATCCTAAATATTACTTTTCCAATGTTTGTACTTTTTGTATAGTATGTACGACTATTTTCGTAACGCGACACCATTTCAATGTCACTGTTTTTGAAGTGCAAATATTTGTTTAAAATAAACAAAATTTTCGATGGAGCACATTGTACAAATTTGATTATGGGGTCTTTTTTCATACTAAAAGTCTGCTACTTTAATTAGCTATTAAAAAATGTTCCCAAATCATTTTCCAGTGGATGTAGGACGTAGGACTTGACGAGGTTGACGTAGGACTTACGTCTTTCTTTACTATACTGGGTGTCATTTAGATTTTTGGAAACCGAGAGCGTTACGCTGAAAGGGAAGATTTCGAACGTTACTAGCGCCTTTATCTTTCGATGGATTTAAAAGATTTATTGTGGATTTAATCGAAGGTTGGATTCCATCCCTGAATACACCGGCAATTCTATAAATTAAGGTTGATATTTACCTAAATGGCAACATTTTGATTTATCTTTGAATTCTGATAATTCTGGCAAGCTATAGTTCAATGCCTGAATTAGCAACGCGTTGATTTAAAGATTTTAATTTGAAAAAGATTGATCAACTACAACTTCTGTCAAAATTATTTATATTTGTAATTAATTAAATATTTATCTTCCATAATTATTTCAACTTTTTTTCTCTGGTGGATACGAGCCTTAAAAATCAAAATCATAACAAATCAACCAAATGAAAATTGTCCAAAACAAAATCTCAAATCAAAACATAAACAATATCGTAGTGCAAATAAATACAATTTTATTTCGTATCCGCAACGAACTCTCTGTTTCCATGTAAGTAAAATTATATCCTTATTAATAAATTATATAGCTTTATGTTTTACCTATAGAATGGAAACTTCTGACAGTGAAATCGAAAGTGGCGAACCAAGGATTTCGAAGAAAAGAAAGCCGATCTGGATCCATTCACTGAGGTTGAATTCCTTGACTTGAGTAATTTATCCGGGACCGGTTTTGAAGACGTTTCCGAGAGCGATCTCCTAGCCATTTCGGCGAATGAAAACAGTTTTCCACCAACTCAGCAAAAGGAAAACAGTGGATCTCTTCTTAATATGACGTCAGTGTACCCATCGGTCACTTCAAGAACAAGCAGTTCCATTTCGTTGGTGTGTTTTATATTCGTTTATTCCGATCGCAGCATTTGACAGATCCGATACTTCACAAGGATGTGTACGGAAATTGTATCAGGAGTGTGATGACGTGCATCTGGGAAGCATCCAAAAACTCCATTGCGCGAGAGATAAAGGTGGTGTACAATGACAATGAACAACTTTTAAGATGGTCTACTAAAGAATGCCCAGATGAGACAGATTTGGATAAATTCGTGTTACTGAAGCACGAGAAAAACAAGAAGTTCTATTCCATGGAAGACATTCGGGATAACGCCAAACTTTTGACTCATTGGCGAGGAAAGCGGATTCAAGTGCATGTGTTTAAGTACTCTCACTCTATTGCTACTCTATCCATGTGGGAGAAGGTCAACAAAGGACTGCTGCATCCGGAACGTAAAGATAAAACTGGTGCTCCAGCAACGGAGGAAGTGTTTGGGTATGTTCAGCAGCTAAAAGAGATTCATTCTCACTATACTGCACTGTTTTCGTCGTGGGAACGATGGGCGAATTTCATTCTCTCGCAACCTGCTGACCGACGTCAAAGGCTAATGAAAGAGGCCCCTCCCGACGAGTATCTCCACTTGTTCCGTGCTGCACCAGTTTCTGAAGCTAATCTGTTAAGCAACACTCGCTATGGACTACATGTAGCGAACAATATTACTGACAGTATTTCAACAGCAGTGAATAATTAATTTGTGCATCAAAGTAGACTCAATTGTGGACAGCGTGAACCAGATTCAAAAGGAGATGCATTGTCTTAAAACGCGGGTGGACACTTCTCGTTCAATGTTGGATGCTATGCAAGAATCTTTGCCACCGGAAGAAACACAGTTCAGTGTGAAGCTGGCATCACTTGTCACAGACATGCCTGATATCGATCATAATGATTAGTTTTCAATGTGCGCCATGATTGGTTTTGATTACTTATGTGAACTTTTGAAATAAAACAATTTGATTGTAGTTTTTTGTGGTTTTATTTGAAGCCATTATTCGAATATTTATGTAACCAAATAATCACAATTCGGTTATTTAAGCTTGTCCAACCGAAGGATCAAAATTCCTCCTGCATACCCGCACTTCCGAAAAAGACCCGTACATGGGTGAATCATGAATTTAGTGAGGGCGGCAGCAACAGTTAGGGACAGGGGAGTTTTGTCATTTTCCTTATAGTGACGTCTCAAGAACCGTTTCACCAATCCGAAAATAATCTCGATCGGATTATAGAACGGGCAATATGCTGGCAGAAATATTGGGATAATGCCAATTGATCTTAAATACATCACAATATTTTTATCGCAATGTATACGAGCACCATCCATAATCCAAACTGAATGTTTTCCAGGGTACTTATTAACCATACCACTGTGAAGAGCCATTTTAACACAGCAGTCGATAAATTTCTTCCTGTTAAAAGTGCCTTCTGTTTCGTAAGATTCAAGTATTCCCGTTTGACCCATGAAGCAGAGACATGAAACTCGTGGCTTGCGTTGAAATTCCCCTCGGTAAATGAGGCTCTGCCCAACACGCCCATAACCTCGATTTCGGAGCATTTCTCGGCTGGCAAATGCAACCTCATCCAAAAACACAAGTTGTTCCACACTCCACGGGAAGCTGTTTAGTTCGTTGGAGAAGCGCATTATGTCTTCCTGTCGAATTTGAAGAGCTCTTCTCTCTAATGCTTTCCAGGACATCTTATGAGCATGAAGAATAAGGCACACGGAAGCTGCACTAATTGAAACACCAAAATGCTCAAAGAAAAGTTGACGTGCCTCACTCAAATACAGCACAGGGCGCCTGGTGTACAAGTACAAAGTCCATTGTCGTTTGGTTTTATCAAACTTGGAGAACACAGATGTCCTCTGAGATTTCGTTAGAGATCCATCCCGTTCGTAGGCAGCAATCCATGACGATATAGTGGTTTTCGATTTATGATAAAGTATGCCTAGTTGGGAACGAGATAGTCCCAAGAAATAATAATCATACAAGCAGTAATACTTGGTATTGACACTAGCTTGCTTGTTCCGTACATTGTTTAGAATTATATTCTCCATATCCTGTCCTGTTTAGGCTTATTCCCACAGAAACTAAATAAATATAAATCGAAATACCAAGAATGAACACTTGTTAATAATCAACAATAATTGCTTGTATGAAATGTAACGTTAAAATGACAACGTGATGACAGAAAGTATTGTCAAATCGTCGACCGGCTATTTCAACGTTGATTTCCAGGACCGGCGATTTTAATTCGTCGGGTCCAGTTTGCAATTCAACGTACAATATATATCAATCGACTCGGACACTCTCCAGCAATTTGCCAATTTTATTGAAACTTAAGATTGTAAACGATAAGCTATTGAAAATTTCAATTCACGTCAAAGCCAGTAAAAAATTATATGTAGCCAATCCCGTGCCTTCCTAACACAGACATCAGAATGCTGTGAGTCCATTGGCGTAACTACCTCCGATGCCTAGGGGGGGGCTATAGCCCCTTTATATTTTTTCTCGAAATTGACCCTCTTTTTGAAAATTCTCGAACATTTTAACATCTCATCATCAAGTTATCAGCGGTAATGTGACAAATGCAGTCCAACCACCTAAGGCAATTGCGGATCCATCACACTCATTCATATTATTCTCTTTTCTCAAGCACGTGCTCGTGTGCTCACAGCAACAACTCACAGTCTATGTTTAATTGCGCTCGACTAGCGTCAGGCAGTGGATATATTTGCATACTTCATAAATATTCTATCTATCTCAAATGAAAAAAAAATCTTCCAAGAATTCTGATGAGAATCCTTTAGTGATCCTGACTGGAATGTTCCAGGGACTCTGACGGACATCTCTAGATATTTCGACGAGAATACCGATGGGAGCCTCCAGGGATCATGAAGGGAATCCACTAGAGATTTCGGAGGGAATGTTTCAGGAATTCCAACGGAAAATTTTCAGGGATTCCGACGAGAATGTATCAGGGATCCTTCACCCTCCAGGAATTTCGACGGGAATATTTCAGGAATTTGAAAGGAATATTCGAGGGATTTCGTCGAAAACCCTCCAGGAATTCCAATATGATGGTTCCAGGTATTTCATGAGCAATGTTCCAGGGATGAAGACGCATATCGTCGAAGGATTCCGAAGCAATCCGTCGAAGGATTTCGAAGCAAATCGTCGAGCGACTCTGAATTAATCCTTCAGTTATTTCGAAAAGAATCCTCCAGCGATCCCGAAGGGAATCCTCCAAGGATGTTGAAGCAAATCGTTGAGGGATTCCGATGCAAATCATCAAAGGATTTCGAAGCAAATCATCGAATGGTTCCAAAAAAATTTCATTTAGGGACTCTGAACAAAATCTATGAGAAATTCTGAAGCAAACCGTCGATGTATTCCAAAACGAAACGTCGAATGATTCTGAAGCAATTCTTCGTGGGATTCCGAAGCTAATCGTCAGCCGGATTCCTTATCGTCTAGAGATCCCAACGCAGATCATTTGCAAAACGTCGAGAGACTCCGAATTAAATCTTCAAAGGATTACGAAGCAAATCGCCGAAGGATTCTGATTTGTCAAGGAATTCCTAAACCAATCTTAAAACGAATCTGGAGATCTTCCGGAGCAAATCAACGAGAGATTCTAAAGCAAATCTTCCATGGATTTAAAGGGTATTTTTCACAGATTCCCAAGGGTATTGCTTAACAATACTGGAAAGAATCCAGTAGGAATTCTTCTGGATTACGATTGGAATACTTCGATGAATCCGAAAAGAATTATTTAGAGATTGAAGTAAGAATTCTTCTCGGATTCTGATGAGAATCCTTCTCGGATGCTGATGGGAATCTCTCTCAGAATTCAGAAAGAACCTAATTTTTTTCCACTCATTTCATTAAGTATGATAGAATGAATATGAGAGATAACTCTTTAGTCTTCAAACTTTTTCGGTAATTCATTATGCTATATGTTGCAAACTGATATCACTACTAACTAACTTATCAAATCCTAGGGGGGGCTAATTTTTTTCTAGGGAGGGCTAAGCCCCCCCTAGCCACCCCCCAACAAACAACGACAAGCTACAAATAAGCATCTAGGTTGAATTATTGTTTATTTGTGATCTTTGTAGCTGAATAAAATGGATGCTGAATAATTTGCGAGACAGATTTTATTTCAGCATTTAATCTAACTAATATTCGACATGGCCTATTTATTTGTTTACTACCTTCATTTGAAGTCGAACTTACGTTTTCGTTTTATCACATTTCAGCACATTGGGGAGGTTTAACAATGTACTGAACTAATGATTTTTAAAGTTCTCTGTTCGACTATGATGTGATGCTCTGAAAGGGTGGTCGAATTGAGTTTCAATAGTAAGTTAATAAGCAGGCATTAGACATCCTTCTTAACCTTTGTCCTTCTTAACCATTGGATTTCAAATTTATCTGATCTATCGCACAGTGGGAAAAAACATGCTTTTTCAGTTTGAGAGAAAATCTTGATTTATAGAAAAATAATGATTTATTTTCAAAACATGCTTTTTATTTTCGTGATTTATTAAACTGTCGGAGATTATAACGAACAAAACTGCTGGAGCAATAAAAAAGATCATGCATTTATGCGGAACTAAGTTTACTAAAAGCCGGACATAACACCGTTGAATAACATTGGAAAATTATCGATTCTTTGATGTGTGGAATCCCAATATTGTCGGCGTAGCACCAACTTAGAATTCGGAAGTCAGGACTTCCGAACCGAACTTTCTTCCGAAGTTTTATTTGTCAAACAAATTGATGCGTTGTCTAGCGCATCTTTAGGCGAATCCAGCGCACTACTTCCGAAGTTGGGAAAGTTGCCTGTATCTGGAGAAAAATCCAACTTCGGTATAAAAAGCGGTATAAATTTATTCCGGATAGACAATATTATCGCATGGATGTTGATCTTTATTGCGGCGAAATAATTGAAATTATCTTAGCATTTGACAATCATATCGCAACCGATTATCAAGAGATTCTGAGGAAGGCCGAATATACATTGATTTTATTTTCATAAATTCATAAATAGCATTGCGGACGGATTTTATTTTATCGTTTATCGACATTATTTTTACGTATTTTTCCTAGTGTGCGATGGTTATGACTGGTTGAACAATGGTTGAAATACAAAATTGTACAGTTATTAACAAACTGTAGTTTGACAGATCGACTTATTGAATAAGAGTCCAATTATGATTCATATTCAGCAATAAGATTATTTATGTTATGCATTGAGTGAGCCATATCTAACAAATCAAGGATGGCGCGGATGGGAACGTTACCGGCGGATGATCAAATGGCAGGAGTTCGAGACCCGATACAGGACAATTTTAAAATGATTATATAAAAATAGCAATTGCTTTAAAATACGTTCATTGAAGATCTTACTGATGTTACCTTCTATGCGTTATTATTTTCGAAGAATTCACATGTAGCTGAATTGAGGCTTAGTAAAATGCTTATTAAAGGTTTAACGAATCAGTTAATAAAGTTGTTTTTCAAATAAATGAGATGATGTAGTTGTATAACTTCGCCAAAATTGTGTGAACAAAGCTTGAACAGAAGTTGTGATAAGAAATAGTACAGACATAATTCAACACAGCGCTGAATTAAATCATCACACTGATGTTAGTTCAACTAGTGAATGTTTGTTGGGGGCCCTTATTTACGCCAATGTGTGAGTCACGGGCCTTCGGGTCCACCGCAAGATTGTCTTTGTGTATAAAAGAAGCAGCACCTGCTGTGTGCGAGTCACTACAGTTTGTGACAGCAGCACGATCTGACCTGCTTTTCGCTCGCGCATTTTTTTTTCTCGTTCGTTCACTGTGTTTACCTACACAGCATGCAATCGCCAGCGGGAGAACTGCCGGTGGGTCTGCGAATATGCATGAGAGAGAAGGGAACATTTTTTTGTCACTCTGCTTGATGATGGTCGAATGCAGTGGTGTCGGTTGCGATCAATGCGATCGCCCATCGCATCGCTCGGAGCTCACGGCTAGAGGCCGCCCGGATAAAAATTTACAGTAACTTGTATGACATAACCCATTGAAATACAATAGATTGTGTGGCAAACAATACAAACTATTGTATGCTTATTGTAAAATGTTCACGGTTGTAAAAGATCTTTATTGTACGTACATTAAAATCACAATATATTTAAATGTTTCCGATATATTCTATTATATTTTTATTGTTCGCTTATGTTTAGTATTGCTCATCCAAAAACTAAACAATTTTTAATAGTATTCGGTTTGGATGATCTGGAAATCCGTCTAATGTTATTGAATTAATATAATTTTGGAATATTTCATGGATTTATTATATTGATGAAATAACAATTGAAAACAATAAAATTACAATAGCTTTGTTTGTTAAATAAATAAAAATGTTATACCGGTTCTCAAGTATATATTTTCATATTGCAAGTCTTGTTGCAGGTCTAGAAATGTTTTGCAATAAAAATTTGATTTCAAAAAAATGAAAGGGAACAAAAACTTTTGCTTATAATTTACTCGGAGAATGGCTGGATTCATTTGACCGTGTACAGTTTTGTTTATAATTAGTGAAGAGATGAAAATAATGAAACTGTATGGTGCAGAAAGTGTTTTTTTTTTCATTGCAGTTTCTGCTGCTGGGAAAGCGGTAGATCACTATGGCTTCTGTACCGTGGTGAGTATCTAAAGTGTTGAAGCGCGTTAGAGCATCATTACTGGGCGCGAGTATTTTGATCACTCTCACTGTACTGTCATTTTAGATTAGTCACTCTTTTCGCATCGGTCACTATTTTCGGTTATCATTTCGGTGGCTGCATTCCGTATCGGTGACGTTCGACGTTTGATAGTTCATCAAATAGTAGCGTTGTTATTTGGTCACGAGTGCGAGATTTCTCTTGTTTCGGACAGCAGAACGATGGCGCGATCGACCGAAATATTGTGTTCTGCTTTGCGCGGCCGGTAATAAAAATCAGTTCAGTGCGAGATTTCTCTTGTTTCGGACAGCAGAACGATGGCGCGATCGGCCGAAATATTGTGTTCTGCTTTGCGCGGCCGGTAATAAAAATCAGTTCAGTGCGAGATTTCTCTTGTTTCGGACAGCAGAACGATGGCGCGATCGACCGAAATATTGTGTTCTGCTTTGCGCGGCCGGTAATAAAAATCAGTTCAGTGCGAGATTTCTCTTGTTTCGGACAGCAGAACGATGGCGCGATCGGCCGAAATATTGTGTTCTGCTTTGCGCGGCCGGTAATAAAAATCAGTTCAGTGCGAGATTTCTCTTGTTTCGGACAGCAGAACGATGGCGCGATCGACCGAAATATTGTGTTCTGCTTTGCGCGGCCGGTAATAAAAATCAGTTCAGTGCGAGATTTCTCTTGTTTCGGACAGCAGAACGATCGCGCGATCGGCCGAAATATTGTGTTCTGCATTGCGCGCCCGGTAGGCCGGTAGTTAGTTTGTACTACTTTTCGCGCCCGATTCATGGCTAGGTAAAATCACTGTGTATAAAGAATGGCACGGTCGTATCGCTTATCAGAGTGAATCCAGATCCAACGATGCCTACCAATTAACTGATAATCCTTTCTGTGGTTTTTGTGGAGACGCAGAGGTAAACACGGTCTTCAAATAGCAAAAACCACCTACTAATATTCCTTCCTTCTTCCTAACTGACTACAAGGACGTGGCCGGCGCCGTTATTGATCATTTGAATTTTAGAGTCACTGAAACTTGCACACTGAGAATGCTTGAACAATCCCAGTCAATCATTCAGTTGATTCTTTGTGCAATTTCACTGATTCTGGTCAATCACGGAGTAGCAACCATAGATATGTGTAGTCAGTCAAAGCTAGCTAAGCTAGCTAGTAGCGCTGTTATTTGGTCACCTGTCAGCTGCGCTACTGTTTTAGCAGCGCGTTTAGTAGCGACTGGTAAAGTGTCAAGTAATGATACTGCGCTGACAAACGGCTTATACTCACCACCGGTAATCGTAATCTTATACTACAAAAGTTCAATGTACATAATGAACGCAGTGGTTCATCCCGAACAAAAAATAAATGAAAATTTTATCATCATAGTACCTGATGACATGCCTGGTAACATGTATCCTTGTTCCTTTACAGAAATGAAGTTTATGATAAATAAAATACTGCTGCTTGCTGGTCACTGATTGAAGATCGTTCAGTGGCTACCATTGGCCAATCTCACCAACGGGATATAATAAGAACTGATGCAGGTAATTTTTTATTTTCTTCTCGACGTATTTTTTCTAATAAAAATGACATTCTTTTATAATTTACATTTTTCACAGGTTTATATCTATTCGGAACAAAGTTAGTACACTTTTTAAACCGAAGTTGGATTTTTCTCCAGATTCAGGCAACCCACTTAACTTTGGAAGTAGTGCGCTGGATTCGTCTAAAGATATGCTAAACAACCGGAGGAAAATAAAATGATATGTAAAACAATTAATTGTATTGTACAGTGAACGTTCGCTAATTGGGGTTTTTCTAGTTGGGGCGCTTTTTAGTTGAGGGTTCGTTAATTGGGGCGAAACCCAATTAAAAAGCAGCTAAACGTCAGAATATGATGTCAAAAATGCGTTGACGTTTTGTTTCCGTGTTTGGCGGGATCGATATTTTCTGGCGCGTAAAATTTTCCTTTGTTCAATGCAAAAAGTAAACAACATTGACGCTTGTCAAAATGCCCCAATTAGCGAACGGCATTCGCTAGTTGGGATGAGGTCGTGCCCCAATTAGCGAACGATCACTGTATTTTTATTGTAATATTGGAGTATAATGTATTCTAAATCCTGTTGTATTCCTATTGTAAAACAATAGAAACAGTAATTGAAAACATTTAAAACACAATGTTTTCTATTGTTTTGTCGCTCGAAATCATCCCATTGAAGAACCGTAAAATCAATTGTTTTGCTCCGAATTTTGTATGGAAAATTTTCGATTTTTTTATTGTAAAGATACATAACAACCCCCCTTTTCAATTGTAAAAGTCCCATTTACCATTCATTTTATCGTGGAAAACCATTATTTCCCATGTGATTTTATAGTCAAAATTCCATTATATTCAATGGTAAAAATTATGTTTTAAATGGTGTTGTAACAATAAAATTTATGATATTTTAATGATATTTTTTATCCGGGCGATGATGGCTGAGGCTGCAA
Organism: Armigeres subalbatus; assembly: GCF_024139115.2. NCBI lineage: Eukaryota > Metazoa > Arthropoda > Insecta > Diptera > Culicidae > Armigeres > Armigeres subalbatus. Next base: position 14,610,086 of record NC_085141.1, read on the forward strand.
GGGCAGCGGTGGAAGATGAAGAATAATAAAATTAGCCCAGAGATATTTAGTCTGCTCATCCAGGGAAAGTGATTGCTTTAAGGTAACTCGGGAAGGCATTACACACCGTGTTATTTTTCCAATCTTTTGTCTCTTTCTAGCATTGTCACCTCGTAACTTTTGGAGCAGCGTATTTCGGTTTTCAGTTATTTGATGTAACTGTAAATGTATCAGCAAGTAGATTGCGAGTAAGCACGCACCGGTGATACTTTTTCAAAATCATATTTGAAAAGTATTCAATAATGAAATGATGACGATTTGATGGTTGTTCGTGCTTCCCGTGTCACCTTAATAATTCACATCATTCCGGGATGGGGACGAGTCCTGGCATATGACTGACCATTGTTTAAGTTGTGGTTGGTACTAAACAACAAGTACATGTGAATGTTTAAAGAAAATCCGCAAAAAATAATTTCCAGAAGAATATTTTATTAAACATTATTTTATACTTTGGTTTTTAGAAATTATATTATTAAACTGGACTTTGCGTTTGGACCCAAAACATTAATAGTAGTTTGTGCAACTAGTGGCAAAAAGATGATTTTTTTAGCACGAGTTGTACGCTTATCCAACGAGGCTTGCCGACACGCTATTTTTTGCATTGACGAAAATGGGCTTTAATATGATAAATCTGTAGCAAAACGGTACAAAATGATTTACTTAGCATGTTGATCATTCTTACCAACAAATCATGTTGCTGCAAAGAACAATCATATTCCATGTTATCGTGCCACATTGCATAGCTCAACAAACCTTGAAGCAATAGATGAACTTGCCTTTGGAAAATTCTGATGTCATGGCCAATGGCCATCAAACTATTTAATTTATTACGCGACGCTATTGGAACTATTTGAACACTCACCTAATTAAGTAGAATGTAATCATGTAATTGTTCTGATGTTGGTTTTTCATTATAGCACCCAAACGAGTTTTGTAATGAATATTAAGCAACCCATTTGAGTTGCATAATGTTCATTAAAGCATGCATTTCGTTGGTATGGAAAAGTAGGCCGTTTTATCACACAAAGACGAACTGTAAACCAGATATGACCAGGAATTGCAAAAACTCCATTTTAGCACTCATTTGAGTGCTATAATGAAAAACCAGCATTAGAACAGTAGTTACATGACCACATATAGCGCAATTAGCTTGGGTGAGTGTTTAAATAGTGTATTCTCCGTGTCACATAATAAATGAAATAATTTATTAGGAATCACATCAAATTCTCCAAAGGCAGGTTTATCTATCGCTTTATGGTCTGTCGAGCATACAATGTGGCACGATGATATGGAATATGTTTGTTTCCAGCGGCAGCATGCTATTTTGGCAAGATTTATCATGTGAAGTAAATAAAATTGTACCATTTTGGTACAGATTTATCATATTAAAGCCCATTTTTCGTCATTGCAAAAAATAGCGTGTGCAACTCGTTGCAAAACTCGATTTTTTCAGCACTCGTAGTATTTATACGTACAACTCGTGCTGAAAAAATCATCTTTTCGCAACTAGTTGCACAAACTACTATTATGCATCACATTTGAGTTGCATAATGATCATTAAAGAACCCATTTCATTGGTATGGAAAAGTAGGCCGTTTTATCACTTAACACTCAACTCACGAACTGTAAACCAGGTACATATTATAATCAGGTTTGCAAAAATAATTTTTCGTTGAGGTATTAGCAGTACCTCCTCTATTGTAGTAGTGTTACTGCTCTTCGACTCGTTTCTTACCGACGAAATTAACGCTGTATTTTTTGTTCGGCGATAAGACTTCTAGTCTACTCGCGGTTATATTTAAAACATTACCCATTACTTTTTTTGTAATTCAATATGTATGTTTTCGTGTCCTACATATATTGAATCCTAATTTTCAGTTTGAGATTTTGGTCCATTGGCGTAGAAGTGCGTGGGCCGTGGATTGTGTCTATAGCGTAATTCTTAGCCAGATAACCGGATGCCGACACCACCCGGCATTCTGAAAATTATTTATTTTTGACCAAAAAAAATTCTCTTAGTCTAGCTTCCTATTATCTTCAGTATAAACAAAATACTTTCTTGCTATGCTTGCCACCTTGCTATGTACAAGCGGTACAAGCGGTACAAGCACTCTACCTGATACTCATGGTATTATGATAATCAGGCGAAGGCAAACAGGAGGAGTTAAGCCAGTATGAACATGAATGCGCCGACAATGGTAATGGATGTACCCCAAATCAACGATAGCAAAGCACACAAGGTAGTGTTAGTTAGGTAAATTTATTCTTTTGTAAGTCCTTATTTAAGAGAATTAACCTTTGACCGATTCGTCAGTCGTAATTTCGCAGTCATCCCCGTCAGCTTATTCGGTTGCTGCAAAGTCCTTCGTTGGTTTGGAAAGAATAATGGCCTGGGACAGTCTTCCGCTGGAAATCTATCAGCACATCTTCCGGAATCTTAGCTTCTTCGAGCGGAAACCTCTTTCACTGGTTTGCCGCCGATGGAACCAGGCTGTGTTCTCCCGTTTGCTGTCTCCCCGTTTGTGTATATTTTTGAGTGAAGCAATGTGGTTAATGGATGATAGAATATGTTTGGTGGATGCCGAAGTGATTGAAGCTAGCGAGCGAGATTATCCTGTGGTTTATGTCAAGTGGCGCAGCGATTCCAGTGCGGAGAAAGTGGCGTCAATTAATCGGATGCTTACGGAGCTGGACAAGAAATGTTTTCTGGAAGAGCTAATCGTTACAGCACCCCTCGAAGCGTTGTATGATTTCTTTCAAGCGCATCAACAATTGTTGACGAAAATTAAAAGGCTGCAAGTTTATACCGCAAAAGAAGATACTGAACCAATTGCTGATCGATGCACACTAAAGATGGATCAACTAGAAGTGCTGCACTGGGATGAACTCACATCGGGACATGCACGCAACGACGACCCAATATTTGTGATAAATGCTCCCAAATTGCATTCTGCGGTGGTAGAATATAATTATTACAATTCCTGGCCTAATAGTTGTATGGAACTGAGTCAATATGCAAGTCTGAAGAAATTTCATGTTCATCTATATCCGGAAATGCGGACTGGTTTCTTCGAAAAAAGATCGGATGCCCTGGAAGAAATAACACTTGAGAATAATGAAAAGCTGTCATGGGATTGGGATAGAATATTCTCTAATATGCCAAATCTCAAGTCGATTAATATGACTAGTGTTGATAATGATATATTGTGTGCGATCATCCGTCACTGCCCTCAGCTACGAACCTTTATATGTAGAAATGTAGATCTAACTGGGCAGATTTTATCTGTGGCCGGAATATTTCCACAGTTGCAGCATTTTGAATTGAAATTCGCTCAAATTCATTCTACCAGACCTTTGTACCTTCCTAACCTGAAGTATTTCCAATTGTTGCATATTGAAAACTATAATGAACAACCGTTTATCTTAGACACTCCAATGCTTCACACACTTCGTCTTTGCGCGTTAAAAGAGTCCGATGTAATTGTAGCTCCAAAAACTTCACTCAAGTATCTTTGGCTCGAGATTGGAAATACTGGCATCCCAGAGCACTACTTCCAGCCATTCCCCTGTTTGCGAAAACTGGATATATTCGATTACTCCTGGAGATCAGATTTGGTTCGACTGATGCCTTATGTTGCTAAAATCACCGAATTCAACCTGTCTGTGGACCTTGGACAAGGTGATCCGGTACTGATTGCAATTTCAAAATATTGCAACAATTTATCTGCGATGAACCTGTGTGGCATTGGAAATCTCGGGTTGGAGCTGTCTTTTCCGGTATTTGCTCAAATATTCAGCAAACTGAATCTAAAGGTAAGACATCTATAATTTTATCCACGTCACAATTTTACTAAACTTCTTTCTGTATCGTTTCAGTCACTATCGGTAACCCGATTGACCGTGACAGGCAATTCGTTTCGGCTGCACATTCTGCCCGGATTGAAAAACTTGGAATTTATCGAGGTCAAAATAATGGACGTTGCGTTTGGAGCGGATGTGTTCTCCTCCGACGAATCGGATCGATTAGTTTACGACGAGCATAACGACGGTTACAGCTACTGGTCCACGGATCATTATTATACGGAAGAAAATATCATTGCTAGAGTCTGGGAAACACTGTGATAAAAATTAAAGAATGCAAAAAAAAATCTAATCATTTGTTGTATTTTTTTTGGTTTAAAATTCAGTTTATTGACATTTGTGTTAATATTTCAATACAAAATTTTCAAAACGACGTATCTGCTTTTGTAAACAAAGATTCAAACGTCGATTTGACGAATCTTAGAGCACTCTTACGCAAACCAACTGTAGGTATTATGAATGGTAACACAAAAATAATGAAATGAAATTTAAAAAAAGGAAGAAATAGGTTACATTGAATTTAAAGTGCATAATATAAGACAAATAAGCATCGAGTTTTAGATCGAACGAACGGAAAAATAGCTTTACCACACTGAAAAGCTTAGCATGATCTAGTACAAGAAAAAAACGATTGGAGAGTTGTGGAGACCGGAGGTTGCTTGATGGGAATGTGAGTTGGATGGCTAGATTTGAAATACGGAGAGATCAGTTTGGAGTTGTTGCAAAGGTAATCGGTTGGTTCGATTCAAGTGTGTGAATTATCGGAATAAAAAAATGGGGTTGTATACAAGACACGACCGCTCGACGTTAACTACGTAAAACCAAATATAGTACACCACCCCATTCATCACCCCAGTTCAATAATTGATAAAACCCTAAAAGTAGCCAATTACCAAGGGTTGGAACGTACTGTATAGGGGATGCATGATGCATGAAAGAACTAAAATTTTCAATAGTTTAGCGTTGATAATTAAAAGTTTCAATACTACTGGCAAAATGGTGGAGAGTTTGCGAATCGATTGATATACAAATCTTCAAAATCCATCGAAGAATAAAGGACCTATTAATGTTACAAATCTTACATGATTTCGTGACGGACCCCAATTTTGAAATTTTCATTTTACACCCTGTATCCGAGTCTTCCCCTTAGACGTAGTTTACGTCAAAAAACAGTAATTGAGTGAGTGGTTCCAATTATTGAACAAGTGGTGTTGTAATTATTAAATAAAATGGAGATCTCCGACAATGGCGTTGATGCATCTCTCAATAGTGGACTGTATACTGTGTAGGTGATTATTTGGATAGCGGATAGTGGAAGCAGATCTGTGGATAGGGATTGTTCCTCGCGTGGTGGGAGCAGGAGTACTAGGTGACTCTGTGACTTCACCTCGATGGTGGTGGACTGGAGCAGTCTCGCTCGACTGGCTGCACATCAATTTCACTCAATAAACACTCTTCGGGATGAGTAGTGCTCATTCCAGAGCACCACGGAACTATGTGGGCGGACTTCAGGACTTTGAACTGAAACACCGGATGCAGTGGCGTAGCCAGGGGGGGGGGGGTACTTGGACATAAAACTCCCCCCAGAGACAACATTTTTAAAGAATTTTTTTCGAAAGGAAAATGTTCAGAACCCGCCCCCCTGAACAATTTTCTGACTACGTCTCTGACCGGATAAAATTCACTTTACACTTGATTTATTTCATTTTCTCTTCACTTCTAATTACACTGAATTAGACCGTTAGCCGGGTCTTATAATATTTGAACTCACTTGCTTTTCGCCATGCCAAACTTAAACTTCTACTCACTGACTACACTGAGTAGAGTGGCCCAGCCTAGTATGGGGAGAAAAAAAGTCGTCGGATTCTACGGGGCACCCTCCAGGATTTTGCCTATAGGTAAGAAAATCATTCTCTGAAAATTTCAGCCTGATCGGTTATTGCATAAGCTGGCGCAATTGATTTGTTAATATGGGGGTTTCAGCCGAAATATATGGGAAAATACACTTTTGTTACTATTTCGTACAGAAAATTGGATGGAAAAACCCGATTGAACCCAGATTTGCAGAAAATGAAGTTAACATGCCCATGAACATTTCGACATAAAATTCTACTAGGGTGAAAGGTCCGATGCGATGGTTGTAGGTGTTCCAATAGTTGCGGTAGTGCACTTTACACAAAAACTCCGGATTTAACGCAGCAACCTGCTCCGTTGATCGATTTATTGACATACCATAACTCAAAACAACAAATTTCAGACGTGAAATTCGGTATAAATCGGTAAATATCATTATATTACTTTATTATTTTATCACCTTTGCACCAATAGTTGCGGTAGTGTTCCTATAGTTGCGAGCTCCATTAGAAAACAATGGGATTCGCAACCATAGGAACGCAAAATAAAAATTACCGCAACTATGGGAGCAGTGTACCAAAACTTGGAGGACTCATTTTAGGTGAAACATTCACATCCTGGAGGAACCGATGTATTATCACAGCAAAGAGGAGGGAAAGAGGTTTGGAATTAATCCGTAAGGTTAGTGTAATGAGGTATCTTTAAATTATAAACCATTGAATAGTGTTGGGGCGTGCTTAGTTCCTCCAGTATTGGAGCATTTACCTTATTACTAAATAAACTTTAAATCAGTTTTTGGCTGATTTATTTGGAGTTGGGTTGAGCACTTTAAAATTCATTAAATTGCCATGAAAACATATGCATGCAATCAAAGATGCCTGCGATGCGTGATTTCGCGCGTACTGGAACATAAGGTGCCGGCCAGAGTAGACGCGTCTACGCGACGTCGCGCGAAAATTACACGCGAAGGAATAACAATCAATAATAAGGAGCTGTCAAATCGTATGGACGCTTCGCACTTCGCGTCTACTCTGGCCGCACCCTAAGTAACTGCATGCGCGCCACAACACATATCGCAGCTACCTTCGATTACATGCGCTTGTTTTCAAGGCAATTAATGAATTTCAAAGTGCTCAACCAAACTTCAAATAAATCAGCTAAAACTAATTTAAAGTTTATTTAATCATAGTAGAATTTTATGTCGAATTGTTCATTGGCATGTTAACTTCATTTCCTGCAAATCTTGGCTCAATCGGGTTTTTCATCCAATTTTCTGTACGAAATAGTAACAGAGGTGTATTTTGCCATATATTTCGGCTGAAACCCTGATTTTGGTTCGGGGCGGAGTCAAGGTTCGCCGAACATTTTTGAGCATTTGTAGTGAAGTTGCACAAACCCCCATATATTTTTTGATGGTTGATGCTCAAGTTGGCGCTTCGGTCGTTCGTGTGTGATATTGTTGGTCGACCATATTAACAAATTAATTGCGCCAGCTTAAGCAATAACCGATCAGGCTGAAATTTTCAGAGAATGATTTTCTTACCCAAAGGCAAAATCCTGGGGGGTGCCCCGTAGAATCGGACGACTTTTTGTATCCTGGGCCAGTCTAATACTGAGCGACGAGCGCGCATATTTATATCAGTCTGCCACGCATTCCAGAAACATCACGCAGCACGTGGAGTATTCCAGGCGTACCGTATGACGATGATGATGATGATGACGGTTGCCCTTGCGCGCCACTGCTCGGCGTCGCGTCGATGATATGCTGACACTCACTCTCTCGCGTCGTCGGCGACGGGTGATCCTTCGCTAGTTGGATCGTCGTTCTGAGCGTCGATTGCATTAATCGATAGTTTGGAAGCGCGTGCTTTTAGTGGCTAACAAGCCCATCTTTCAGCCCGCCATGCGGACTGAACAGGTGTAGGGAGTGATAATTGCTAGAAGTAAAAATGTCAAAATCGACTTCTCCAAATATTGTTTGCCTTTCTCGTACACCAAGATGTAAGGAAAAGGCTATATATTCACTTTCTAGATAGGCTGACCAGATCATTTTGATGAAAAAACGGGACAAACGCACTTGAAAAACGGGACATGTCAAAAAACCTCGTGAGAAATTCAAGAGCTGTGTAAATTTCAAAATTTATTGGCCTAATTTTCATTTTCTTTGTAGAGAAAATTTTTAGAGTGAATCATTCACACCTTCTCTTGTATTTTAACTAACTTAAAAGTTAGTTGTGGAAAATATTACGGGGCACGAAAAAAAAAACACGAAGGAACATTATTTACATAATTAACGCATTTTTCAAAATATTTAAAAAAAAGTGGAATTTTGAAATTTTAAATCTACTTTTAAACATGGATTTTATTACTGACCAATATCAAAAACTTTTCCAATTCTGAACAATTGAAAGTAACAAAAAAATAGTCAAAGTACCCTGTCAAAAGGCATATGCGAAAAGAGCAATAGGGTAGGATTATAGATTTTTCGATCTAAAACCCTTTTTCATGAATATAAGTGAGGGAAAATCTACGGATAAGAATAACAAGAATCTCAACAAGAATAATTATTTCCATGAATATGGTTCGGGCATGTGCTTAAATGTAAACTTTTATCAATTCAATGTACTTTTTTATCGAAATTTATTTAAATGACGCTAAAAGTAGCCTCACACATCTGGAATATTGTCCATTGATTTTGCTTCCATGTGCTTCTAAAAGGGCCAAAAGTAAAACAAATTTCGGCTAATTTATAGGCAGGTTTACAGCTCGGACTCTCTGGAATTTCCGCCGGATTGTATTTTGAATCGGGTCCAAATTCTAACTTCCTACAACGGAATCCCATAAATCAGAGGTTCCCAAACTTTTGGATATGCGACCCACCTAGCTGAATTCCATATTGCTTGCGACCCATCAGCACCAGGTACCAAATCCATTGAATTTGTGAAATTGGATAAAAATGAGTTCGCGTTAGATTGGACAAATTATAATAAATTGCTTTATATCCCATCATTGTATTTGCCAAAAATCCGCCAATTTTTTGGATTGGATGTGGATTTGATTTGGATAGAATTTGAATTGAATTTGGATTGAATTTGAAATTTATTCAGATTGAATTTGAATTGGATTTCGATTTGATTAGGATTGGATTTGGATTGGATTTGAATTAGATTTGGATTGGATTTGAATTAGATTTCGATTGGATTTTAAAAAGATTTGGATTTGATTAAGATCGGATTCGAATTGGATTAGGATTGGTTTTGGATTGGGTTCGGGGCTTACATTTGGATAGTATAAGACTTCTTTCTACTTGCCCAAATATCGTATAACAAAAAAAAAAGCCGTTGACCTCGTCAGGTTTGTTGTTCTTAAGTCATCCAATCATTGGTTAGATCCTAATTCAAAATATGGAATAGATTTGTGGGACAAAATAGTAACAAAATTATGAATTAAGATTTGTCTTTCGCGACCCACCACTGAACAGCCCACGACCCCCCCGGGGGTTCGCGACCCACATATTGGGAACCTCTGCCATAAATCATAAATCCCGCCCACACATATGGAAGCGAAACTTGCAGACAAGCTCCTGATCTGTAAACTAGCCTTAAAGTACGTGAGGACCGGAATCCGATCAAACTTTCCCTCGGTTTGAAACTGCCTCAAACTCGATTTGTGCAACTGATTTATAATTTTTTTATTGTCGATTTTTTACAGTAGATGATTTCGAAATATTTATAATTATTCAGAAAGACTTTGAATGATTCCTAATGTATTAATAAAAAACAGAATTACCTACCTACTTCGCAAGAAAAAAAAATCGTAAATGAACTTAATCTGGAAATTATAATGTCTGTTCCTGAGCTTCATTTTCTTGACGCTGAGGCCTGACCTGATATTTAGGATGTACTCGTCTACCAAGTTACCGGTTCCGTTTAATTCATTGATAAAATTGGTCAAATTTTAATTGGCTAATAAAATGGAAATAAATTGGAAATAAGTAGCAAAAAGTCATTGAAATGAAACTGTATGAAGAAATCTCCCGTTGTCATTAGCTGTGAAAAACCTTAAGAAAGTCAATCCATGCAAAATACATAACGGCATAAATAGCTTTCTTTGAAAATCAACACAAATAACATAACATCTCACACTTTTTTTATGGGTTTCGTCCACTTTCTTTGGATTTGTTTTTAGATTCCTGCCTAAAATATTGATTTTTTTTTATTTTGGAAGAATCAATGAAAAAACGGGACAAATTGAGGATTTTTTAGATTACGACGGGACAGCACAATAAGGTCTAAAAAACGGGACTGTCCCGTTAAATACGGTACGTATGGTCAGCCTATTTCTAGACGATTTTGTGATAGAAGGTCCGGAGACCCATAGTGTTATATACCAATCGAATTAGCTCGACGAATTGAGATGATGTCTGTCTGTGTGTATGTGTGTGCGTGTGTGTATGCATGTGCGCAAAAGAAAACTCACTCATCTTTTAGGCACCTATCTCGATCCGATTTGTTTGCAATAAGTTGCATTTGACATTGCATTGGCCAGATCGGACTATGGGATCAAAAGTTATGGCCAAAATACGATTTATATACAAAAAACACGCTTAGAAATTCTCACTCATTTTTTTTAGCTTATCTGATGTACGAGAAAATCAAAAACACCGCGAGGTGGATCAATCAGGGTTTTTCACATTTGAGCGACTGCGGTAGCCATTTAGAAAAAAGAAAGATTTTTATTTTTATAAGACTGCATTAAATTACATTCCAATATAAGAAATTAATTATAAGGTTTGAAATGGATTTTGGCGCTTTTGGAACTGAATAATTTCTCAAGCAATGAAGGGCTTGAGGCTAACGAATTCGAATTTTCGTTGATTAGCCATTTTGAAATGTGGATATTTTTTTTATTAGATTATGGAGAAGGAAGGTTTATGGATTTAAATAATGTCTCTATCAACGAAAAAGTTTAAATGTTTTTCCATATTATTTCATAGCACAACTGTGGCAGATGAGCTGTTTGCAAAAAATATATGGCCGCTTTGGAATTATTTGACGTAGGACTTACGTCTTTCTCTACTATACTGGGTATCATTTAAATTTTTGGAAATCGAGAACGTTACGCTGAAAGGGAAGTTTTCGAACGTTACTAGCGCCTTTATCTTTCGATGTATTTTGAAGATTTATATATCAATTGGAGGCCCTCCTTAGCCGTGCGGTAAGACGCGTGGCTACAAAGCAAGACCATGCTGAGGGTGGCTGGGTTCGATTCCCGGCGCCGGTCTAGACAATTTTCGGATTGGAAATTGTCTCGACTTCCCTGGGCATAAAAGTATCATCGTGGTAGCCTCATGATATACGAATGCAGAAATGGTAACCTGGCTTAGAAACCTCGCAGTTAATAACTGTGGAAGTGCTTAATGAACACAAAGCTGCGAGGCGACTCTGTCCCAGTGTGGGGATGTAATGCCAATAAGAAGAAGAAGATATATCAATCGATTCGGACACTTTCCAGCAATTTGCCAATGTCATTGAAACTTAAGATGATGAACGATAAGCTATTGATATTTTTTTGTCATTCTAGGCTTGATGATGGTCGGAATTTAGTGAGAGTGTTTTTTAGAGTTCGGGCATTAAACGTGCTGGAATCCAACCAAGCATAAGTAAATTTCGATCAAACCTTAGAACGTACGGAATGGAAAGGAGCAAACATGGCCATGTAACAAAAAGCTCTTTATGTACCTGCGCAGAATTTTTGAAGACTCGGTGCTGGCAGGAATGATGAGGCTTTCGTTGTCCCGATGATGGCGACGATTAATTTGGAGATGGCGGTAACACTATGGCGGTCACCGGCTTGGCTGCGATTTGGCGCGCAGTGATGAAAGTGACCCGTGTGCGATATGGCCGATTTAAAGGTGCGGAGAGAGTGGCGGCTGGAACGGAAGCTTTCGACTTCGATCGGAGAGAGTGTTGTTGCACTTGGTCTAAATTTCCCCGGGACCATCGGCTCCGCCAAATAAAGGCACACGTACCCAAGCGACCCGGATTAGCGTACCTATCCGGTTAACCGAGCAGGGAGTGGTGTGTCCTCTATCCTTTGGTTAGGATCGAGGTTCGAGGCGTGCAATTGACGACACGCAGACAGACGAACCTGCACTCTTTAAAACACTGGTCCGAAAATGTAACGCAATGGACCTTTCCGTCGGCAATTAACGACCGATGTGGAATATTAGCTACAATCAACTAGCGACCTCACTCACCTCCGTTTGGCTACCTGCTTGACCCTAGTAGCACTGTTCAGTTCGATTTGGTTGCAGCAACTCCAATGTGACTTGATTTGATCGCAAATGAGTCACAGTGACTGATATGTGACAAGTGTGCCACTCGGGGAGGCGGGCTTTCGTCGGGCACACGGGCCGGACGGTCAATGGACGAAGTCTTGGTAGAATACCACGAACGGAATCTCGATGAGACGATTAATGCCGCCGATTAGGGACAGAAAATCCAGCCTTACATTATTTAAGAAATTCCTCAACATAGTTAGATTTAATCACTTTAATAAACATAGCTGAGCAGAATCAATCACACAATCAATTGGACCTCGGTCCACTAAGCTAGGAAGAAAAACACAGAACATTTAACACCACTTATTCTTTAAAAAATTCACTCACTAATTTTTCCTTCAAATTAAACTAAAATTACTCAAGCAAAATCTTAAACTTTCAAGAACTGAACGTAAGTATTTTATTCGCGCACTTCTGCTCTTCGGCCGATTCGTAGACAAAATGAGCGAGTCTGAGTCGTATTTGCGCCAAGAAATTTCGAATCTTTTGAAATCATTTAACTACTCAACTATTCAAATCTGAGCTATCATTCAATTTGATTCTAAAGCTGCTTTGAAAGCATATTCAGATAAAATTGCGCCAATCGATTAGCATGGCGATAATGAGTTAAGCTTTTATAACAAATACTATAAACTTGAAATTTATACAGGGACTAACAAATTTTACGAACGCAAACGAAACACGGCACACGATCATAAATTAAAACATTTATTTTATTTTATCGGTTCTGATTGAATATTCTTATTTAAATTTCAAGCGAAATAAACGTAAAACGTTACAGTGAAGCGAAACTCCTTTTTTACGATGTATTGTTCACGCTCAAATGTTTCCACGATGTGTTAAGCGTTCTATGCCGAAGGCGCGGCACTGGTCTTTCGGTTTTTCTAGTTCAAAACACTCAACGACGGTTAGAATAAAACTTTATTATTTATGTATCACTTGTTTGTACAATTATAAACTTCTTTTACATTTTAGCACTTATTCATTACAATTATTACAATTAACACTTTTTGTATTATTATAAACTCGAATATTTTCCTTTTTACGAACTTTTGCACTATTTCCCGTATGACAATGTCTTTCCCAGATATACTAACACTTTTTGTTTATCGATACTTATTCTGAGACTCTAACACCGATTTTCGATTTTACCGCGACGGACTATTTAACTGTTCACTTATGTTTCTTCAAAGAGTTAATTAATTTAAACTTAGATCTCAATTCGTGCACTAGTCACGAGTGTCGAGGTGTCTAAGGGACAACCCTGATTCAATTGGAGTGTTCGGTAGGCCGGCTAGGGAAACCTAGAAAGCGCCGAATTCCAATAAAGGTGCTGCTGAATATTTGGGACTGACCCCGAGCTTGGAAAAGCGCACGGTATTTGTAGTCAATCCGAGTTCTGAATTTCATAACGATTTCATGAATTGCATCAAACTGGACTTTGGACCCCACGAAAGGTCCGAGAATCTTTAAATAACGTAATCATTTTCTTCATCCCACATTTATCTGTTCAGACTATGTGGTTTTAATTTCAACTTCGTAAATATCCTCAATTTTTAGCTTCCATTCATTACTCAACTTTGCATTCTTTATGGATGCTCCCTAAAGTTCTCTTGCACGAAATGCTTAATCAGCTTATTTGAAAAATCCATAAATTCCGAAACAACTTCTTTTTTTTCAAATTTTTACAATAGTTATTTAATTTCTTGTCATAAATTAGCTAATTCGGCCTTAATATTGGACTTCCATACTTTACGAAACTTTGCCCCCTTTTTTGGATGTCCCCTTTGAAATTCTCTTGGAAAAATTCTGTTCTCTTTCCACTCTCTAAAACTCTCTTACTTCGAGCACACATTCAAGTGGCTACTTCAATTTACTAATGTATTAATTCATATATCTTTTGTATAAAATGAGTATCTCTAAGTCCTGCCCCTTTCTTTACACCTAAACTTAACCATTGCTATCTCACAGAGTAATGTTCAACAAGTCCCAAATGTTTCATAATACATGATACTACTAAACCAACGGAGTTGTGAAAATCTTCACTTAAAAATCTGTATTCGACCACAGCATGGGTTCTTTGTAAAACAGCGCACCATACCGCCAAGCTATTAACAGCTACCTTGCTTGCTTGTACTACTCCTTGAATTTAAGTATACTCTTAGAAATCAATCAATCAATTGTTTTCTCTTTCTTTCAACTGGGCTTTGAATTAAATTCTCCTTTCCCTAAAGAATCATTACCCCTTCGGGTCGGCTCTTCCTTTTCCGAACCACTCAGACCCCAATATCAATATTTCCTTTCAAGTTTATATTGGTAAGAACAAAATCATGTTCTCTCTGTTTTTCATACTGGGCAACAAACCCCTTTATATCAATACACCTGTGTACGTGTATGTAGATTCAATGAAGACTCTTATTGTCTCTATCATTTTGGCTAAGTTATTATTCCGCGCTCCTCACCCAAACAAATTCTTTCCTTAGTGTCCTATACATATGCGTCAATGCATCATCATCAATGACGATCGCGGCTATGCGCCGCTATATCGTACACTGTCCAATATGTGAGCACGTTTGAACATGTCAATCCACCGCGCTCCAGTTAAGGGGCCGTACACATATTACGTTAGCACTTATAGTGGGAGGGGGGATCAGTCAATATCTTACGCTCCATATAAATAAAAAAATATTTATATGAAAAATATCTTACATGGGGGGAGGGGGAGTCAAAAAACCCAGAAAAAATGCTTACGTAATAAGTGTACGACCCTTAAGTAAATCTGACTAAGCTGTTTTCGACGGTTTCGCCAAACCGTGATAAGGGTATGCGATATTTCACATAACTTTTAAATTGATGAAAACATTTTTAATTTATTTTGATTGATTAAATTACTTTGCGCTGAGTAATTGAAAATATTCGGCCTTGTTTTTAAAATATCTCACTCAATATTTAAAATTGTTTTAGAAAGGTGTAGGCACATAAGGCTGTGCAACAGAACCAATGAACTATACTTTACTAAGGTGGCTCAGATCAGCGCTGCGTGTTGTCTCTTTTACTCACCCGTTGATCTTCTTATTATTATTATTATTATTATTTATTCAGACTAAGGCCGAAGTGGCTTGTGCGGTATATAAGAGTCTTCTCCATTCGGCTCGGTCCATGGCTACACGTCGCCAACCATGCAGTCTACGGAGGGTCCGCAAGTCATCTTCCACCTGATCGATCCACCTTGCTCGATGCGCACCTCGCCTTCTTGTGCCCGTCGGATCGTTGTCGAGAACCATTTTCACCGGGTTACGATCCGACATTCTGGTTACGTGCCCGGTCGACCGCAGTCGTCCGATTTTCGCGGTGTGAACGATGGATGGTTCTTCCAGCAGCTCGTGCAACTCGTGGTTCAAGTGCGCGTTGGTCCTCCACGAGCATCGTCCAGGGCTCATGTCCGTAGAGGACTACCGGTCTAATGAACGTTTTGTAGATAGTCAGTTTGGTACGGCGGCGAACTCTATTCGATCGGAGCGTTTTGCGAAGTACAAAGTACGTACGATTTCCAGCCACTATGCGTCTCCGAATTTCTCTGCTGGTATCATTTTCAGCAGTCAGCAGTGAGCCCAAGTACACGAATTCTTCTACCACCTCGATTTCGTCACCACCGATGCAAACTCGCGGTGGGTGGCTCACATTGTCTTCTCTTGAACCTCTTCCTATCATGTACACGGTTAGAAAAAAGTACCTAATTTTAGGTACTTTTTTTCTCTTGCATCTCCCTCACTCTTCCCTTTGTTGTCATAAAAAGAAGAGCAAAATCACTCAACAAGGGCATTAAAGTGTGGGAACCCAACGTTGAGTAATCTCATGTTTACAAAAGTTGAGTGAAATTTACCTAACTTTTGGTTAGTTTCTATTTAAAATTAAGTAAATTTTACTTAATATTAAATGAATTTTACTTAATTTCAAGAGAAAAGTACTTAATTTTGGGTTCCCGCACTGAACCCCCGATTTGAGTGAAAAGTACCTAATATTAGGTACTTTTTTCTAACCGTGTACTTCGTCTTCGACGTATTGATTACTATCTCGCTCATGCTGCATTCTTCTCTTCCACTTACTGCTCACATTCGCCGTCATACCAGTCGTATCTCTGATTTTTTGGTTAGGTGATCTCCATGTGGCCTTGTGGATATTTTTGCGGGGAAAGAAAGAGCTTCGACCTACCATTCTGCGGGAGGCTGCGAAGTTCGATACGGTGTGCAGACTATCCGGTCCGAAGACCGGTCTATACATTTCCCCCTTCCTACAGATTGCCACAGATTTGGTAGAAGGTAGCCGCTCGATGCCCGCTTTTCCACACTTTCTGTCATGTCCAGCAAATCTCCTGCAACGCCACGACGTCGACGTTGCGGGGATGTAACTCATCGTAGACCATCCTATCGCAACCTGCGAAACCTAGCGACTTGCAGTTCCATATTCCAAGCTTCCAATCGTGATCTTCTATTCGTCGCCTAGACCTTTGCCGATTATATCGAGTCGTATAATCTCTTATATTGCTCGTAATTATTGGTTTTCCAGGCGGTTTATTGGACCTGCGTAAACCTCCTGTCTTGTCGGGGGGACGTCGTGTCAGGTCTGTTTTGTGTCCCACCTGACACCAGGACTTGGACTTGTGCGCTTTGAGTGGCACACGGTCGCTTTGTGTGGGGCCTACTTGCGGATACATGCAGCTTTTTATAGGAATTTAACAGGGCCCACTGTCAAACTCCACCACATCCTAGGCAAGCCCCACAACTGTTTGTCAGTAACAAACTCTCTTGATGACAAATATTGATTCCCTGCTCCGCTCCCAAGAAAACGATTCGGTTGCTGCTTTGTTTGAACGTGTGTGAAGTTGTATGAACAACCATTTGACAGTTGGCGGCTCGGTTGGAAAAAATTAAAACGGTTTGATTTTGGTTCGGGGCGGAGTCAAGGTTCGCTGAACATTTTTGAGCATTTGTAGTGAAGTTGCACAAACCCCCATATATTTTTTGGTGGTTGGTGCTCAAGTTTGCGCTTCGGTCGTTCGTGTGTTGGTCGAATAAATTGATTGTTCGTGCCGCTGTTGGTAAAACTTGATGGATGTTTGAATAAACGAGAGGTGGAGTCAATGTTGGTCAAACTGCTTGACCGTGTGTACGTTCCATTAGTCAGAACAGGAAAACACAATACGAACAAGCTTTTGACCAAGATTTTTTAGTGTCGTGACCGTAGGTCGTTCGTTTCCATACATTTTTTCCATTCCTTCGTATACTTGTTGAAATTACCGACTTGTCAATAGCCCATTTCCCAGTTCATTTCGCCATCAAAACAGATACCATAATGACACAAACATCATTTCTCCCACACGCATCCCACGAGGTTACATCGGTTTCCAATCAACAGACAAATTTGTAGCTCAACAACACACCAACAATGAAAACACAATTTCCTGCCTTGTAGGCCTCCATCGACTAGCTCATTTAAAATTTTCGCTCTGCTTATTTATCTGTTTCCGCAGTGGCAGCAGCAGCGTTGAAGAGCGGCGTCAACCCCAGAAATATCCGACAGGTGCAGCAGACGCAACTGTTCTGTCCCAGGCGTTTCGATGGCTGGACCTGCTGGGAACCCCAACCGGCCGGTTCGGTTGCCCAAAACTATTGTCCCAATTTTGTGCTTGGTTTCGACGCGAATCGTTTGGCCTACCGGATGTAAGTACCGCATGATACAGACGCGCAATTTACATTTTAGCAAAGCTGGTATAGCATGGCGATGAAATTATTTGCCCATATAACGAGTTTAAAATGAATCTGATATTCGATTTTCAATATCCTCATTTGTTTCTTCCTCCTCCAGATGCCATGCCAATGGATCCTGGTTTACGCATCCTGATTCTGGCAGGGAATGGTCCAACTACACCAACTGCATTGATGTGGATGATATGAAGGTATGTGTTTGTGCGGGAGCACAAAACCATTGCTTAGATCTAGGAATAGTAATTAAAGCTGGAACCGGCAGCATGAGCAGAATCGATAGGTCAACATTGGTAGCATTCATCGGTTTCGGCTTCGTTCCGGAAGATATGTTAAATTGCTGGGAAAATTCTACGTGAATAGTTTAGTTCCAAAAATAACATGAACTTTGCCTATTAGAATGGACTGCCGTTGTTGGTGACACGAAATGAGGATGTTGCCGCCCATGTCTATTTGTAGAGCGAGTTGAACATGTGTTACCAGAATTATTAGAATATTCATAACTAACTAGCGTCAGTTCCGTGCACACTATTTCCCAAAATATACCAGTCATGTATGTCCGTCAGCTACAACAAGTACTACATATTTCGTCTTCAGTAATGATCAATCGATTTGACCAATCTAAACGGGTCATCTTGAGCCGCGACCACGCGTGTGTCAATGTGTCATCGTTATGTTCCACAATCAATTACCTTGCTGAGGTTAGTGACCAATTTTCCTCATGAAAGCTTTCCAAATGATTAATTATCACTTCGGTCCTTACGTGAAAACTAAGCACATGAAAATGACGTGACAGATGATGAGAAGAACACATAACTTGGAATAATGACATTTACTGGCGAGATGTCCCACTGACGAAAAGCCGCGAATAATCGTGCAGAGGAAAGCCGTTTTGAGTTGAACATGCTGAAACATTTGTTTAAAAGGTAGCAAAGCATCTTATTAAATAGTAACTATAATTATGAATTTATTGATCTGGATACATATGTGAAAATCAGCTGTCACTGTTTTTGTTACAAAATTCAGCCAGCTAACCAAGAAATAACAGTGGTTTATATTAATGTGAATCGCATTGAAATGCAATTTTAAAACTACTTAAAACAACTACTCATATGACAGGTGAATATTGCAAAAAAACGATTTTGTTCTAAAATTATTTGATTCAATATAGAATAAACAATAAAAATTAGCAATGGGTAATGTTTTTAACATGACCGCGAGTACGCGTAGGACTTATATGAAAGCAACGTATTTACATTTGACTTCTAATTTTTGGATCTATGGAGTTTGATTATAGGTATTGATATTGGAAACGACAACTTCCTTGTTTATTCAAAGCTTCTGAAAATAAAACTAATAAATAAATACATAATTAGAATTGCTTTGTTTCTAATTATTAAGCCTTAAGCAAATGTAGGGCATTTATAGATTTCTTAATGATGATAGTATTTGAAGTTTTAAAATTCTATTAAAAATATTTTCAGACTTGGGCAAAATATGCTATTTTAGGGGAACCCGTTTACCAAACAAGAAATACAGCACAAATTTCGTTGCTTCTTTTTGCTAACATGCGTGCTTACTGCTGAAAAAATCACAACAATAAGAAACAAGTCAAGGAGCAGTAACCCTACTAAAATAGAGGATGTACATCCGATTCTTTTTTTTACACGGGGGATGCGTTCCGTGAAAAAAAAGTTTTCAATTCAAAATCTGAAAATCCATGTAAAATAAGTTTTATGATTTCTCGACAAATCATGCAAAATGGAGCAACTTTGCAAACATTTTGTATGGGATTTGTTTTACACGGCCGTGTAAAAAAAATCCGTGTAAAAATAGAATCGGGTGTACTGCTAATACGTCAACGAAAAATTATTTAATGTTTTGATTCCAAACTTCAAGTCTACGTCAAGTTTAATAATATAATTTCTCAGAAAATTAAAAATAAAGAATAAGATTATGTTCATTTAAATATTCTCCTGAAAATTTTTTTGCGGACTTTTTTAAAACATTTACATGTAATACAGCGAAACTTTCTAATCTAAAATGGATATTAACACTATTGCTGATTGTGCATCTTTAATTGCTAATGCCTTTTGCGAATAAATGGAAGTTATTATTTTAATCCAATTTTTATTCTCATCATTGTAGTTGATTTTGTTTGCTGGGAAATCAGAACTGTTATAGTATAACCATGTTTTAATGTACGTTTCGTTTAGTACCAAGCACAACTTAACATATGGTCCGTCATATGCCATGAGTCGTACCCATCTCGGGATCATGTGGATTATGAAACCAATCACTTTTCGTGGATGAGCAGACCAAATCCCTCTAATTTTATTCTTCTTCATCCACCACCGCTGCCCTCGCTGCCTCAGGCCGATGACATAGTGACGCGTGTGCGTGCGCGAACGCGTCTAAGCACTCGTGAAGCAGAATATCAGCAAGAGGATTCCTTTTGTCTTGGACGCGTTCGCGCACGCACACGCGTCACTATGTCATCGGCCTCAGTCATCATCGGCCTCTAGCCGTGAACTCCGAGCGATGCGATGGGCGATTGCATCCATCGCAACCGACACCACTGCATCCGACCATCATCAAGCACAGAATGACAAAAAATGCGCCCACTTTTTTCATGCATATTCGCAGACCCACCGGCAGTTCTACTGCTGGCGACTGCATGCTGTGTAGGTAAAAAAACACAGCGAATGAACGAACGAAACGAACAATGTGTGAGCAAAAATCACGTCAGTACGCGTTGCTGTCACAAATTGTAACACGGCAGGCACTGCTTCTTTTATACACGAAGAAAATCTTCCGCTAGACCCGAAGGCCCGTGACATACCGCATTCTGATGTCCGTGTTAGGAATGCACGGGATTGATTACATATGAAATTTTTGCTGGGTGTGCCAAGAATTGAAATTTTCAATAGTTTATCATTAACAATCTTAATTTTCAATGAAATAGGCAAATTGCTAGAGAGTGTACGAGTCGATTGATATATACATATTAAAAATACATCGAAAGATAAAGGCGCTAGTATCGTTTGAAATCTTCCCTTCCAACGTAACGCTCTCGATTTCCAAAAATCTAAATGACACCCAGTATAGTAAAGAAAGACGTAAGTCCTACGTCAAAACTGCACTACAGCAACGTAAGTTCTATTCTTGCCGTTAGTTTCTTTCCCTACCTGGTGATTAAGGTTCAACGAAATGGTGAGTTGATATCTGGACAATGGTCCACCCACAGAGCTCTAAATTAGGTGGAAATAGCTATTTTGAGCCACAAGGAGCAGAGTTAGAATAAAACTTTGTTCCACAAAGTTGTTCTTAATAGTACGGACCTTATTCGGGTGTTGATAGAAAAATAGGGTGGTCCTTATTTTCATAAAACAAAAAAAAATTGCAGAAATAGTTGCAAACATTCTTCTGTAAAGTTGTTGTAGTATTGCTTATTCCAATCATTTTGCTAAGAAAATGTTTCCTGTAGCTCTTAAATTGACGGATTTAGAGCATTTTTCCCATTTCAACTTAGGCTGGTCCCACAAAAAACAGTCCCACAAAAAACAGTCCCACAAAAAACAGTCCCACAAAAAACAGTCCCACAAAAAACAGTTTTTTCGTTCTAACTTTTTTATTCAAAATTTCTCAAAGAAGTCGTCTTTAGACGAGTTTAAGAGCTCTTTAAGACGCATCTTTTCGTGATAGTAGTGCTGATATCGTACGCAGATCAAAAGTTATTTGCATTTCACTTTGTTAAGTTTTTACAAATACAGTGTCGTCCCGATTTTGTCACTCCCCGATTATGTCTACCCCCGATTTTATCACGTTTTCGACCCTATTTTATCACGTCCCGACTTTGTCACGTTTTCGACCCAATTTTGTCACCCCTAAAAAAATTGAAAATTTTAGTCGTTCATTTTAATTTTGTAAATCATACTACAAACAACAATGATTTCCATGAAATAGCTTTCAACGTCTGTTGTTTATTATAAATAAGTTCTAAGTAACTATCAAGGATTTTTTAAGCCTTCTGGACAAGAAATTACGGGTACCGTTTACGCATTTTACCTTTCCAAGGCATAAACTGAATCATATTTGAGAAATTAATTTTAATTAATTAATTAATAATTTGTCGACCAGATTTTATGAAATTTGGCCACAATATTCTTTGATATGCAAAGATTGTTTCGGCCAAATTTGAGCCTAGTCAGTCATAAAAAAACCCCCTGCCAATAATAGAACAAAACCTGCCAAAGCCGTCATTCCCCCTAGTACACTGGATTTTGTTTTTACACGATTTATATTTTCACAATTTTCCACTCATCCTAAATGTTTAACGCATATCAATTATCATGTGATTTTTCTTTGATTTATCTTGGATTTTTTGAAATATGTTGCGAAGAGTTTGGTGGTAAATTGAAGTCACAAGATAAAAAACACGAGCGAAAAAAAATCGTGTAAAAATAAAATCCTGTGTACAAAATATTGATATTGTGGTCTGATCTTTTATGCCTTATATCAATCAGATCCATATCTGATTTTACTATCTAATAAATACTTGTCAATACTAATCAATACTTATTGAGCTATTTTCATCTACTCGGGACGACAGCCCGCAGTGGATCATTGCCCAGGAGAAGGCCAATCGGGTCGCACTTGACTTCATGAATCGCTCCTTCGGAGGAAAGTTCAGGTGCACTTTAAGGTAGGTTCAAACATCCGGCATTCTGTGACGATGGAGGTCCTTCCGGATGTCCCGTTCGACGTACTCCAGTTCAACGAAGACCTCCCAGTTGTCGGAGTTTGATTCTCCTCCCCCTGTCCTTCTCTTGGGAGACATGAACGCGCATCACCCGGCTTGGGGCTTGAATCTGTCGAGACTAGGAACTTTGTGCAACTCAACAAAGGTTCGCCCGTCTTCTTTAATGGCCATTTGGCCGTGACTGCTGCCAGTCAATCTATTCTTTCTGCTTTCAAGTTGTAAGGGTTTGCAGACTTATTCGGAAGCAACCACCTTCTGATTTCGGTCACCGTTGATGCCTCGGCACTGGATATCACCCAGATGCCAAAAATGCGCTACGATGCCGCCGACTGGGAGGCGTATGACCTCCACGACCGACGCACATTTGAACGAAACACGCCCTCAACCCTTCCTTCATCTTTACCCAAACCGTCCTTGAGGATGCCGTTGCCTGCATCCTGCGAGGCAGCACCCGATCTCGGCGAAAGGCACTCCGCTTGTGGTCGGATCAAATGCCTCGGTTGGTTAAAGCGAGAAGGAAGGCCTTCCGAGCGCTACGGAGACTTCCCGCTGGTTATCCCGATATGGTGTGTGCCCTTCATTCCAGCAAAGAATAGCACTACAAGTGCAGGTCAATAATACTCGATTCGGTCAACCCGGCTCCATTCCGCTGCCGAACTCTGGGGGAAACTCAACGCGCTTAGTGTCCAGCGAAGATCGTTCCCCATTCACCTCGATACATCTGATCATACCATTACCGATCGACCTGAGGTAGCCAACACGCTTGGGGAGTACTTTGCCGAGGTAACGTCTGTTAACGACTACTCCACACCGAGTTCCAGTGGACAATCACTGGTAGCACATCGTCCTTCACAACTTTTCCGGTTCCCAGGAATTACCGTTTTCTTCCGCCGAGCTGTCATTTGTTCTTTCCAGCAGCAATAAAAAGACCTCCGGTTCTGACGGGATAGGATACACTATGCTCAAAAACCTACCGCCACCCGCCAAGATCCGGTTCCTGGAATTTGTCAACCAAATATGGTCTGACCAAACTTTCCCGGATAAGTAACGAAAAAGTATGATCATTCTCATTCCCAAGAACAACATATCCTACCAGCCCTACTACAACCATCCCACAGAACACGAAGCAATTTAGAAAAGTGATTTACAGGCAAAACAAAGTGTGGAAGAACTTCTTTCCTGGGGTACCAAACGGTGTCAGAGTAATACGAATGAGGATGAAGGTACAAATACCGTTACACATAGTGATAGATAACGTAACACTCGTAACTTTACGAGACCAAAGCAAACAAGGATCTCAGCAAGAAAAACGAACAGTATCCAATACCGCTGAACGACAGAGCAAAGACGTGGACAAAAATTGCATCGATACAGGTGAAGCTAACCCGCGTGTGGTAGATCTCAATTCAAGCGACAACGAATCTAACAATGAGAACAATAACGACGCACACATCAACCCACAGTCTGGAACTACAGCAAAGAGACGATTGTCGACTGGGACAAATTAATCGAACGAGGATTGATGCGAACAAGATCGGAAGAGATCTCGTGGTGATGAGAGCTTCCTGGACAAACTGCGGTACAGCGGAGAAAATCCTCACCTTGTCGAAGGGGACCGGATTCTGTACACGACGGTCGGTGTCAGTCTCTTCCCAGTGGAGCGAGTCCACTGGCATGGATCGAGGAGCTGGCACTCCAACATTGCCAACATTAGCAACTCCATGGCTCACAATTTTCGAAGTAGTTAGAACTCGGTGGCCAAGCTGTTAAACAGAGAATTCAGCTATTATGAACACAGGTATACGGATGGGGCTGCCCAAGTAACACCGAAAACATCATTATAAACTAAGATCTAATAATGCTGTTGAATAAAGGTCGGGAAAATGGAATACAAAACATGTTACATTCAAGGAAAGCTATGATAACGTTTTTGCAAAACAGACAGTAATTTGATCAGAGAAGAATTTTCATACTACATTCTCACAACTTGCTGATAACATGTCAGTTTTTGACATTTATTTGGTTTTTTGAGATGTTTCGTTTTACATTCTCACAGCATAAAACAAGTCTACAGGAAGATTTTACGAACAATGTCATAACATGCTCATTTTTTGACATTTATTTTGTCAGAATAGGGGAAGGGGGGGCAATATGCCCTAGCTAAGCAAATACTGCTCTATTGTCTTGTTTGTAACGCTATTCAAGGGTATTTTTACATTATGCATCAGTTAAACAAGATAGCTAGTTGATGCCATTCAAAAATTGTCAAAAATCTCAATCATATTGATAACATTCACATTTCAAAAAAGTGGTGATATTCTGCTGCCGGAAAACTCATGAGGCAAAACGCCTTTTAGCTTGCAGCTCCTAGGGAACAAAGTACCACGCGTCGGCGAATCAGCATTCTAGTATGGATAGTCCGTGGAGACGCAAGTACTTTGTAGGTTAGTGGCACTAGGGCGTTTTGCCTCGCCAAAATGTTAGATGTTTCTTCAAAATGTGGAAATTTTCGGTTTTTCCGACCTTCCCATGCACTATTTTGAAACTTTTTTCGCCTAACCTACATAATTTTAGATCTAGTTTTGTTACGGACATCTTAATGACGGTAAATATGAGGGAAACCACAAAAGGCGTTTTGGGGCCTCTTCCCCTATATACCGCAATGATAGAAGTTTAACGTAATTTCAACATCTTTTAAGATCAATGTTATGAAAGTTCTTAATCGACCCTGTTGTTTATCGACAACTCGCCATATTGTTTTTCTTTTGCAGATTCGAGAATTTGTTTACATATCAATTTCAAAATTATGCTTTGGCATAGTTATATCACGTTATATTTTTCTTCAATTAATGGCGCATGAATTTAGGAGAAGTAAAATGAAAAGTTAGCCAATGAAACATGAGCCACATATAATGTTTCGACCGTGACTTCGAAACAAATTTGATTTATTTATTCAGTTTGTATATGTTTAATAATATTATTAAAATGGTGTTCATCATTTCATGCATGCTTGTTTTCATTCGTTTTTTGTACAAAATTTATTTTCTTGAACGTGTTGGTCAACATTTTTGTTTTGGTATTCAATTTGACAGAACCATGTTGAAAGTCGGTTACTGAAAACATCCTTAGTACTTAAGTTTAGTCTTGTGAATGTGCAATCAAAAACAAGGTTTCAACTGACAGATGTTGAAAATACCGATAATTTTTGCGCTGTTTGGGTCGTGTGAAAGTAATCGAAGCAGTTTTTCATACCAAAACGTAACATACTATATGTTCGAAAGATGTATTTTTTACTCTCATAAAACGAACCGTATTACTTGGGCTGTGGAGTAGTCATCAGGGCCACCGGAGCCAACATGACTGTCTCGAATAGCTTCCCGAAAATACGTACCATTTTCTCGACCGAAGCAGCTGCGGCTTTCATCGCCGCCACCTACTATTCCAGGAAGCCGGTCCTCGTCATATTCGGTTCTGCCAGTGTTATCCCCGAACTTCAGAGCGAAACGCCTAAACACCCCTGGATCCAAGGCATCCAGCATTCCATGCTATCTGCCTGAATATTGCATAGAGTTTCCATCCCGGGACATCCCGGGACAAAAAATCCCGGGATTTAGGAAAAATCGGGATTTCCCGATTCCCGGGATATTATTTTTGAAATCCCGAAAATCCCGGGATACCCGGGACAAAAAAATACTGTTTCATTTTCGGTTCGCAAACTGTGTAATTTTTCGTCTCACAAAAGTTATTTTTTTTTAAACGAAACCCATCTTAGGTGATAAACTCATATCATATTTTTATACCTCCCGTCAGACATGATTTTTTTTCTAAGTTAATTTATTTGGTAGGCTCAGGCATGTATACGGAGCTCAGGTTTTGTGTGATGTACAATCGATATTATCTTATTATTAAATTAGTAAGAGAGGAACAGACATGAAAATATCGGAGATAGTTAATAGAACACCTTCACAAAAAATATTCCCCTATACCACTCAATGGAGGGCTACTGACTGATACTTTTTCCAGCAGCTACAGCTTTCTATTAATTAAACGACAAGTATCTACAGTACAAGATCAGTTACATCTATTTGGCGCCTGCTTCCTACCCATCTCCCGTCTACAGCGAGGTTGTGTACACTAGCTGATATTCGCCTTGCTAATCTCCTCGCGCCGCCGACTCAATGTTGGTCAGTCTTCCTGAGCTTCATGCCTCCAAAACAATTCTTGGTCCAATTCATGTCCTTCCAATCGACGTTCGTACAACAAACTTTCCTGCACATTCGCAAGTATAAGTAGTCCGACCCAGATGCTCTACCTTTTTTTTGCTGCTGACCAGCTCCTGACCAAAGCTTTGCTTGGACTCCTACTGACCAACTCCCCAACCTCCCACTAAATTCTGTACGGCGCTACCCGTGACTTTCGCAGCCAATGTATGATGCGAATTTTTTTCTGTAGATAATCCATGATAATCCATCCACACTATGTTTAAGATCTGAAATCTTCCTGAACCATAATCTGTTCCAGGGTTGTTAATCAATGAATTATCGTCGTTAATTTAACGCCAACTTCGATAACGATAATGGTTGTACGAGATGTTTCGTTGACGATAAAGTGAGCGTTGATTTAACGTTATCGTTATCGAGTACTCGTTGATTTATCGATAATTATCGAGTTAACTGTAACGTATACTACAGTTAAAAGTACAAATATTCTCAATTTGGTTTTACAAAACCTGTTTCAATTGCATCGCCTTCAAATATTCAGAATCACGTATAAATAGTGGATTTAATTGGAATTCGAGAAGGTCGCCGAATTTACCAATCATTAAATTTCTTACAGAGTCTTGGTTTTCCATAGTAAATAATCTGAGAATATTTTTAAGGTCTTAACTGTTTAGTTTGGTTTCATTAACAAAACTTCTATTTTGAAGAAGCAAATACCCAGTTAAACGATTATTGCATCAAATATTGTTTTAGAGTTTTATAAAATATGAACTTTACCCCTGAACACTGAGTAAAATCGTTTTTAAATAAAAAAATAAGTTTTCTAAGGAAACATCGAAAAATCTCGAGATCCCGGGATTTCCCGAGATATACGAACATGTTCATCCCGAATCCCGGGACAACGAAAATGGCCGGAAATAGAAACTCGAATATTGCATCATGCAAAATGTTGCATCACGCAAAATGTTGCATCAACTATTCTGCAATACCTGGGACTACGTGATTTTTCGGCCGACTGGATGCAGAGTGCGACAACCGGCGGGACCGGCAAAGTTCTGTGCAAGGTTATCCTAAATCGAATACAGGAGAATATAGATCCGACTCCTCGACGGTAGCAAGCATGATTACGGTGGTAAGCAATTGATTTATTGCAAGTCGGTTGACGAAAATTGTATTTTCGCTTAACTTTTCAAAAGGACCTAAGTAACATTTTTTTCATGAATTAATTTGAGTAGTGCAATCAAAAGCTTTCATATTGGTCTGTTGATTGCGCTACTCAAATTAATTCATGAAAAAAATGTTACTTAGGACCTTTTGAAAAGTTAAGCGAGTATTTTATATTTTTTCAATGAAAATTGTTAATTTTGGGTTATTGAGCCGTTATAGGCCGAAACGTCATGGAAAATAGGAAGTGTGTGTTTAGTTTTGATGATGATGATGATACTACAATCTATTGTAGCAAGGCACCTGCCGATAGCACTGGCCATATCTGACAAACGATTTGATCATGATTATACTATTGTTTGTATTTCATCAAACTCCTGTATGAAGGGCCAAAAATGGGTGGGGTGGTTCCATAAGCAGATACACTTATGCGAATCCACGGGATGAATAGAGAATCTGTGTGTGTTTAGTTTTCACCTAAAAATATCAACAAATTAACGATATAAAAGTTCACAATGACCCAAACCCTACCAAGCAAATTCAATTATGTTTTCCAATTTTTTTTTGATATTTCGGCTATCCTATATTGAACTTTTTTTTGTCATCAAACATGCATCACATGCATTTGCCACGGAAATATATTATATGCAATGTAAAAAGATATTATGTAAATAGTTTGGTAGTTTCGAATATGAAAACAAAGAGTCGATTGAGTATCCACTTATTACGGAAACTTCGAATGTCATGTAGATGTGCTCTTAAGTAGATCGTTGACCTACGGTAGGTCATTCGATTTTCCGTTCCCTTGTAGCAACATATTAATACACACATTTATTATCTATTATGCATCAAGCATGGTTATATTGGATTTCGGTTAATCGCTTCGTCACATTACATCACTTCCAACTACATCGTCAGTAAAGCACAAAGGCATGGTCGAGTAATGAGTAGTGACGAAAATGCCGTCTATCTGGATTCAGAAATCTTCACCCTACCCGTTATGAATCCAGCCGTGCACACTGAACAGCCCATGAGGTTATGTGTTTTCACCTTTCGGATATGTAGCTTATAATGATGGCTTTCATTTTCATTTGATCACATGATAATTGAATTAACTTTTACCTGCGACAACACTCATAATGCGTTGACATTACATCAGTGCCTGCATATAATTTAATTGGTGAATCATAAATTATTAATAAGTTACGTCTGCATCTGTTTTTATTATTAAATTAATTTCCAAGAAAATGAACGATGTACCAGTCATGATTAGCTTGGAATCGAAATTCTTAAAAATTAAATCATTGACCTACATACATACACTGGGGTCGCTTTCTACGCGGCTAGTTTTTATGCGACTATTTTTAAGCGGATTTTGGGATGTACGCGGTTTGATTGAGCGGTTTCAATTTACGCGGAACGTATCCCCCGCGTAAGAATAGGCTTCAGTGTACATTCAATAATACTAATTCCACGTAGTAACTAACTGGTGTGCAATGTTCGGCAAGATACGTTTGACATAATTTTGCTATTGTTATGTGGTCGGGGCTCTGCCAAACCACACCAAGTGGCTTTTTGACTGTGTTCGTAAATGGGGAACGAAAATCAATTCATATCCATATATACGCACAATTGTTATTGGATATCCTCAGTTATGTGGTTGAGGGATACTCGATTCAACTTGTGATCAATTAAATCTGCTAAACGAAAGCTTGGGTAGAAAAATGAGAAATGTTTGGTTGGCGCTTAGTGCGATTTGGGACAACCCCGGCCATGTGAGATTCTTTTTCGCATTTTATTTCTGACGTACTTGATCGTAATAAACAGAGATAGTGATATACACACTTAAATCATTTCACAGATTTCGGTGAATTTTTCTTCAATTCACCGAAATCTCAACAGCAGAATTTCCGGCGATTTTTCCTTTGTTCAACTGTCAAAACCACCGAAAGTCTGTGAAATTATTCACCGAACAGTTCTGCTGTTGAGATTTCGGTGAAATTTCACAGAAATCTGCGATTTATTTAAAGTTTGTACACAATCAATTGTATTCAAACTCTATACCAAAATACATATACCTTTTTTTTTACAACGACTATGTGCATTGTTGTGTTACTATAATTTTCAATTGTAAGATTTGTGTGCTAAGGGGGCGTACACATATTACGTAAGCACTTATGGAGGGAGGGGGGGTCGGTCAATATCTTACGCTTCATATAAATAAAAAATCATTTGTATGAAAAAAATCTTACATGGGGGGAGGGGGGGTCGAAAAACCCAGAAAAATTGCTTACGTAATAAGTGTACGGCCCCTAATCAAGAAATTATTGACCGTACATTCGGTGCTTACGTGTCTACTTCTACCGCTGAAGGATGAATATTGAACTGCCTACAGGGCACAATAAAACTTTTTCACTCCTGATGGAGCTGCTTTTTCGAGGCAGAAGAACGCTCATCAATGCTGTTCAGTAGAACGCGAAACTTCACGCAACTGTCTTGCTCTTCTTTCGATGTTGATACGGATAAAGTATTTCTTTTCACTTCTAAGCTTCCTACCATCAGACTTCACAAGCTACGGGAAAAGATTCATTACTCAAGCTGTCAATTAAATTTATCGTATAGTTTTTCCTCTCCATGGCCAATTGAGTGGATGGGAATGTGATCTGATCTGGTAAGGAATTCTCAGAACTTTTTTTTTGCTACAAACGAGACTACTTAGACCACAAAATCAAAGATATTTACCAAGATTGATAATAATGGGCAATATATCAAACTGAATTGATTGTAAGTTAATCTATCACCGCCAAAGTTATTTTTGTATTATGTATTAAGAATAAAAGATCCATTGAAAAACTGCTGTCCTACACAAATTGTCATAATTTTAACGTTAGCTCGTCCAATGACGTGTCATGAGAGTATTCAATGGTTGTTGCATAATAAATTCCAGATAATGTGCACCCAAACCATATCATACACCGCTACACCATCTCTAAACATGTTTATGATCTGCCACAAAACTACAAACGAGTGGAAAATTCATCACAGCCGTCACAGTCACCAACAGGCGACACCGTCGCTTTTTCAGCATCTCTAAACCATGTCGCTTTTCCTGCCTCACTAATTCAGTTTCCATCTTTCCAACTTTTTTTAACTCTCTTTTCCCATCCCAACAATACCGAATATGTACGCAGTTTCGGCGGTTGGTTAACGACCTGTACATCGGCGGCTACACCATCTCGCTCGTAACGCTCATCGCGTCGCTGTGCATCTTCGTTAGCTTTAGGTAAGTATGGAAAGGTCGTAAAAATACTTGTGTTGAACAAATTTTTTTTTTTGAAAAAAATTGTTACTTCTGTTCCTTTTTTATATTGGACATTGATTTAATTAGAATTACATGTAAAATCGAAATGCTTAAATACGGAATATTTAAAAACATGCTTAAACCAACTCGACCTTATACACACTTAATTGGTAAAAGGTAGCCTCCTTTAACTAAGAATATCTTATATTTGAAAATCAATATATAGTGTGCTCTAATCATTTATATGTCTACATGGCGCTGTCTCTTAAGAACACGAAAACATTCTTCCGTGTAACAACCCTAGTCGATGGTCCCATTTGCATTCGGAACGAAACTGCTCCCCAGTGTGTTGTTTTCGTGCCCAAATTGCTGTTCATCTTTAGGTCGGGTACCGTTTTCCAAAGCACTGCGAAAACTTGTTTGATTCCAACTGTATGGTTCTCATATATTTAAAAGGAATTCATGTAGACAGGTACAGTTACATGTCTACCACGTTTCGCAGCCGGCATAGTACGGGTGTCAGGGCCCAATTCTCTCATAAATTTTCAATTCTTGCTTCGATGACTATTTCAGATTCGTGTAGAACTGTAGAGGAGGAACGGACATGTTGCGTTATTATTTTATTTTTGGTTAGGTACTATAAATCATACGTCTATTATGAGTCAGGGAAGAGATAATTCCCACTAGAGTGACATTTAATTTTGTGCTATCATATCCATTTTCTTTGTTATTTATTGATTGATGTATTGCTTGCTATTGTATAAATTTCAATAAATAGGTACAAGGACACAGTGAATTTTATTCCTATGCTTTGGTAATACATTTAAGTGGTTGGAATTTATAGTGGACCTAAACTTTTACAACTTTTTGAATACTATACCAAAATTGTTTTTGATGTTTTGTTAATTTTGTCGTGTTGTCAACTCATTATTTCATTACAGTTGGAGATCACATGATCGACTAAAAACAGGTGTAATGTGTTCCAGTTTCAATGTAGTATTACTGTGACGCGTTACTTTGGTCCACTCTCTCCCTCGCATTTAGATTCGCTTGGTGCCATTAGATTCGAAAAATCTCGGCTACCTTTACGAGCCCCTGCTGTTGAGAGCAGCAGGGATGAGGGTTTGAAATTTTGATAGAAATTTATTGTTCTATTATTTACGGCATAGACGGTGGCTGACCCTAAATTCGATGTTGATATTTTCCAATGAGCTTAGAAGGCGATGAAGTGTGGTTATCAACATGCAGATTTGAAATTTTGGAACTTAATGAGCCGGAAAGGCTATCACGTGCAAAGTGCAATCAGTGTTCCCGATTTAATTCAATTGAGCTGTGCATAAAAGTTAACACATGGATTGTGGTGAAACGCAAATCAGTGTTATGGTAAAATCATAATTCATATCCAAAATAATGACATCATCAATTATGTAGGGAATTTTGCAAGTACTGTACATAACGGCAGTTTTAAGGTCCCAAGACAATTGCTACATGTATCTGCAAGCAGGCACCGCCAAAGCAACCGTGTGCCACTCATAGCGCACTAGCTCAAGTCTTGGTGTGGGACACTAAACAGACCTGACAAGACGGCCCTCTACGAGAGGTTATAACTTATAAGAGATAAAACGACTCGATACAATCGACCCATGCGACGAATAAAGGATCACGATTGGAAACATGGAACTGCCTTCTCGGGTAGCAGGGACTTGTGGTGGGGTTTGACAGTGGGCCCTGTTAAATTCCTATACAAAGCTGCATGTATCCGCAAATAGGCCCCACCAAAGCGACCGTGTGCCGCTCAAAGCGCACAAGCCCAAGTCCTGGTGTCAGGTGGGACGCAAAACAGACCTGACACAACGGCCCTCCAACGAGACAGGAGGTTTGCGCAGGCCCAATAAGCCGCATGTAAAACCAATAATTACGAACAATATAAGAGATAATACGACTCGATATAATCGGCAAAGACCTAGGCAACGAATAAATGATCACGATTGGAAGCTTGAAACATGGAACTGCAAGTCGCCAAGTTTCGCAGGTTGCGACAGGATGGTCTACGATGAATTACATCCCCGCAACTTCGACGTCGTGGCGCTGCAGGAGATTTGCTGGACAGGACAGAAAGTGTGGAAAAGCGGGCTTCGAGCGGCTAGCTTTTATCAAAGCTGTGGCACCACCAACGAGCTGGGAACCGGATTCATAGTGCTGGGGAAGGTGCGCCAACGTGTGATTGGGTGGTAGCCAATCAACGCAAGGATGTGCAAGCTGAGGATAAAAGGCCGTTTCTTCGGCTATAGCATCATCAACGTGCACTGCCCACACGAAGCGAGACCCGACGACGAGAAATAAGCGTTCTACGCCCAGCTGGAGCAGACATACGATGGATACCCACTGCGGGACGTCAAAATCGCCATCGGTGACATGAACGCTCAGGTAGGAAGGGAGGAAATGTATAGACCGAATAGTCTGCACACCGCATCGAATGATAACCTAACAAACAAATGGAAAACCACATCGACCAGGTTCTAATCGACGGTAAACTCTTCTCCGACATCACGAACGTCGGCGCTTACCGCATTGTGAATATTGAATCCGACCACTACCTCGTTGCAATATGCCTACGCTCAAAACTCGACGGTGTACAACACGCGGCCCAATGTTAGGGCGGCTACAAAACGGTAGGCTAGTCCAAGGATACGCGCAGCAGCTGGAAGTGGCACTCCCAACGGAAGAGCAGCTAGGCGCAGCGTCTCTTGAAGATGGCTGGAGAGATATTCGATCCGCCATTGGTAACACCGCAACCACTGCACTTGGTACGGTGCCCCGGATCAGAGAAACGACTGGTATGACGGCGAATGTGAGAAGTTAGTGGAAGAGAAGAATGCAGCATGGGCGAGATTGCTGCAACACCGCACGAGGGCGAACGAGTCACGATTTCCGGAGGAAAAAGCGCCAGCAGGAAGATCGAGACCGTGAAGAGACGAAGCAACTGTACCACGCTAATAGCATACGAAAGTTCTATGAGAAGTTGAACCGTTCACGTAAGGGCCACGTGCCACATCCTGATATGTATAAGGATATAAACGGGAACCTGCTTTTGAACGAGCGTGAGTTGATCCACAGGTGGCGGCAGCACTACGAAGAACACCCAAATGGCGATGTGTCAGACGAAGATGGCAGTATGGTGATGACCCTGGGAGAACGCGCGCAGTACATAAATTTACCGGCTCCGAATCTCCATGAAATCCAGGAGGAGATTGACCGGCTGAAGAACAACAAAGCCCCTGGGGTTGACCACTGGTGGTGAGGCACTGGCTAGAGCGCTGCACTGGGTTATTACCAAGATTTGGTATCGTGTGTCCCATCTACAAAAAGGGCGATAAGCTGGATTGTAGCAACCAACGCGCAATCACATTGCTGAACGCCGTCTACAAAGTACTCTCTCAAATTCTATGCCGTTGACTAGCACCAATTGCAAGGGAGTTCGTGGGTCAATACCAGGTGGGTTTTATGGGCGTACGCTCCACCACGGTACAGGTGTTCGTCATTCAATACAACGTGCCCACGCATCATCTATTCATCGATTTCAAAGCCGCATATGATACAATCGATCGGGACCAGCTATGGCAGCTAACAACGCGAACACGAATTTCCGGATAAACTGATACAGTTGATCAAAGCGACGATGGATCGGGTGATGTGCGTAGTTCGAGTTTCAGGGGCATTCTCGAGTCCCTTCTTAACGCGCAGAGGGTTACGGCAAGGTGATAGTCTTTCGTCTCTGCTATTCAACATAATACGAAGAGCAGGGATCAACACGAGTGGTACAATTTTCAATAGGTCCGTCCAGCTATTTGGCTTCACCGACGACATAGATATTATGGCACGTAGCTGTGAGAAGATGGAGGAAGCCTACATCAGACTGAAGAGGGAAGCTAAGCGGATCGGACTAGTCATCAACACGTCGAAGACGAAGTACATGATTGGTAGACAATGTGAGCCACCCACCGCGAGTTTGCATCGGTGGTAGAACAATTTGTGTACTTGGGCTCACTGGTGTCTGCCGATAACGATACCAGCCGAGAAATTCGGAGACGCATCATGGCTGGAAATCGTACGTACTTTGGACTCTGCAAAACGCTCCGATCGAATAGAGTTCGCCGCCGTACCAAACTGATTATCTACAAAACGGCGCATTAGCCCGGTAGTTCTCTACGGACACGAAACCTAGACGATGCTCGTGGAGGACTAACGCGCACTTGGAGTTTTCGAAAGGAAAGGGCAGCATAGCATTTATGGTGGGGTGTAGATGGCGGACGGTACGTGGAGGAGGCGAATGAACCACGAGTTGCATCAGCTGTTGGAACAACCACACGCAAAAAAAAAGCGTTCATGAATTCGTGAACTAACGAGTTCACGGTGTATTTTTTCGGGAACAACAGTCACGGATTCGGGAATACAGTCACGTTCTCTGGAACCATCTGGAAAACGTGACTGGTGTTCCCGAATCCATGAATTAAATCACGGTGTATTTTTGCTGGTTCACGAATTCGGGAACGCTCTTTTTTGCGTGCATCCATCGTTCACGGTGTCAGGCCATTAGGCCGAAGGCCGTTAGGCCGAAGATCATTTGGCCGAAGGTCATTAGGCCGAATGGCCATTAGGCCGAATTAGCAAAAAGAAGCAAGAAGTGCAAAATGAGAAGTTCTTTCTTCACCTTACCCCTTCTTTCTTCTCCCTTCTTGCATCTTCCTTCTTCTTTCTTCCTTCTTCATTCTTCCCTCTTCCTTCTTCCTTATTCGTTCTTCCTTCTTCCTTTTTCCTTCTTCTTTTTTCCATCTTCCTTCTTTCTTGTATCTTCTTTCTTCTTCCCTCTTCCTTCTACCTTTTTTATTATTTCTTCTTCTTTATTATTTCTTCTTTCTTTCGTTTTCTTCCTTCTTCCTTCTTTCTTCTGTTTTTTTCCTTCTTCCTTCTTCCTTCTTCCTCTGCCTTCTTTCTTCTTTCTTCTTTCTTATTCCTTCTTCCTTCTTTCTTATTTCTAATGCCATCTTCCTTTTTCCTTCTTCATTCTTCCTTTTTCCTTTTTCTTTCTTCTTTCTTCCTTCTTCCTTCTTCCTTCTTCCTTCTTCCTTCTTCCTTCTTACTTCTTCCTTCTCCCTTCTTCCTTCTTCCTTCTTCCTTCTTCCTTCTTCCTTATTCCTTCTTCCTCCTTCCTTCCTTCTTCCTTCTTCCTTCTTCCTTCTTCCTTCTTCCTTCTTCCTTCTTCCTTCTTCCTTCTTCCTTCTTCCTTCTTCCTTCTTCCTTCTTCCTTCTTCCTTCTTCCTTCTTCCTTCTTCCTTCTTCCTTCTTCCTTTTTCCTTCTTCCTTCTTCCTTATTCCTTTCTCCTTCTTACTTTTTACTTCTTCCTTCTTTTTACTTCATCCTTCTTTTTCCTTTTTCCTTCTTTTTTTCACTTCTTCCTCCTTCCTCCTTTCTTCTTCCTCCTTTCTTCTTTCTTCTTCCTTTGTCCTTCTTCCTTCTTTCTTCTTCCCTCTTCCTTCTTCCTTCTTCCTCATTCCTTCCTCCTTCTTCCTTCTTCCTTCTTCCTTCTTCCTTCTTCCTTCTTCCTTCTTCCTTCTTCCTTCTTCCTTCTTCCTTCTTCCTTCTTCCTTCTTCCTTCTTCCATCTTCCTTCTTCCTTCTTCCTTCTTCCTTCTTCCTTCTTCATTCTTCCTTCTTCCTTCTTCCTTCTTCCTTCTTCCTTCCTCCTTCTTCGTTCTTCCTTGCTACGTTTTACTTCTTCCTACTTTTTCCTTCTTCCTTTCTACTTCTTCCTCATTGCGCACTACTAACTTCTCACTCCCCAATTCTCATTCGGCCTAATGGCCATTCGGCCTAACGACCGTTCGGCCTAGTGGCCAAATGGTTCTCGACAACGATTTGACAGACACAAGAAGGCGATCGATCAGGGGGAAGACGATTTGCGAACCCTTCGTAGACTGGAGAATAGAGACGACTTTTATGTACTGCAAAGGCCACTACGGCCTTAGTATAAGTCAATAAATAATTTCATTAGTTTTTCTTCACTGCAGCCATGTAATTTTGTCTTTTTTTTGCAGTCATATCCATTATTTTTACAATTCTTTCGAGTCTTTTCTTGAATTCAAATCTCGCCGTATCATGCTACCCATCTCTATTGCTCATTATCAATTCAGTGCGTACCGATGTGCCGAGTACTCTTGCCACTACATTAGTGGCATAATAAAACTCCCTTTCCACATATCCACGATTGGGATTGTGACACAGTGCAATAAAAAACAGTAGCTTTCGACGTTCTAGCTTTTTGCTGCCCCATAACGATATTTCCTTCCGTTTTGTGCATTTTCCCACAGGACTCTCAAATGTACTCGCATACGCATCCACATCAACTTGTTCATCTCCCTGGCGCTGAGCTGCATCTTTTGGATTGTTTGGTACAAGTTCGTTGTCGAAGATCCGGACGTAACCAACATGAACGGGGTAAGTGCCACTCACTACGTACAAAATTGCAGTTCCAAATCGTTGAACGGTTCGGTGTGGAAACTGTGTGTGTGTGCGACGCAAGGCGTGAAATAGTTGTTATGCTGTGGAGTGGGAGCTTCGAAAACATGCATGCGGTTTCGGCTGAAGAGTGTGTGATTTGCACTTCACTGTGTAATTTATTTTAACAGCTTTTTTTTGGGAATATACTTCCAACTTTGCGCAAGCAATGTTTCACTGTTTTAGAAATGTTTAAAGTTTGCTCTTAGGCCCATATGTAACTGAAAAACTTTTCGATAGTAACTGCCATGTTCAGCCTTAACTTATTTTTTTCCACGCGGATGTTTGGAAAATATTTACGAGAAAAAAATTCTCGTGAAAGTTCGGAAGAATTTCTTTTAAAATTTTGGAAAAATTTTACGTTAAAAAAAATCACTGGACAGAATTTCTCGTGGAAAACTTGAAGTATGACAATTAGTAAATTGTAAGAATTTTCCATGAAAATCCCGATGATTTTTCCGTGATAACTTGGATGAAATTCTGGATTTTCTATAAAAGTCGTAAGAATTTCCTATAGAAACTAGGAGACATTCTTAAAAATTCTGACTAGAAATTCGAAAGAATTTCCATATAGGATATCTGGATAAAAAAATCAGTGAAACTTCAAAAGAATTTCCATTAAACATTAAAAATAATTTTCTATGGAAATTTGGAAAAAAATTACATTAAATAAATTTGAACTGCCATTAAGATTCAAGAATTTTTCATAGAAATTAAAAATAATTTCCAATGACAGTTCGAAAGGATTTTTTATTCAAATTCGGAAAAAAATAGGAAATTCAAAAGCAGGTAGAACTAGAGGTGTGCGCCGCCGCCGCCGACAGTTTTTGGCACGCCCCCGCCGCCGACATTTTTGCATCGGCGCGCCGCCGTTTAAAATTTGTCACGCCGCTGATCTATAATTTTCCACGCCGATTGAAATTTTCAGTGGAAACTCCTAATATTCATTGGATTTTCCGTATAATTTCCTGATAGATCTCTACAACATTTCGTTGAAACTCCAGAGATTTTTTCGTGTAGATACCAATTATTTCCATGAAAATTCCATACAATATCTTGTTAAAACTTCGAAGAGCTCTCCGTAAAAACTAAGCGTGAAAATTGCGAAGGAGTTCTCGTTGAGATAAAAAAAATCTAATTGAAATTGAATTTTTGAACAGAAAAGAGTTGTTCGGCAGAAAGTCACAAGACTGAAAGTTGTTAGGCCGAATCGTTTAACCGAAAAGACTATTTGGTAGAAATCTACCCGAGCAAAGCTTAAGAGCAAATCGACAACTTGTTTTAATGTTGTGAAATCAACGATTATGTTTACTAAATTTGATATCTTTTTGGTCGTTATAACGGTTAAAATAACAAAACGTATAGCAGAATTAGCTTACCGTGACATCAAATCAAAAACTGTTTCTGCTGTCGATGAGAGCAAATCGCAAAACTAAATTTTATATTGGTTTCCGATAGCAAAATAAGTACACAGTTTGATGCCATATCTTTCAATTTAGTAATATATGTACAGCAACATGAGATCAAAATATGTAATCAATCATGATGATTTATACATATTTGAAAATAAATTATGAATCCATTTTATGTCAAAATCAAAATATTCTATATGCTCTCATTATGTTTTCAGACTTTGGTAGGATATGTAGCCTACAGATATTTGTGCCGAGAATCTCATTTGGTCGAACAGTTCCTCATCGTGAGCTTGTCCTTCGGTCGAAATAGTCGTTTAGTCGAAAGGGCAATTTGGTCAAAATGGACATTCGGTCGAAAGTGTCGTTCGACTGAATTGGTCATTTTGGATATTTTCACGACAATAACGGGAGAATCTTTTGAATTTCGCCTTCCCCAGAAATTCTTCAAGTTTTCCAAAATATTCATTTGAAAATTATTTTCAGATTTTCCACGGGAACTACTTTCAAGTTTCGAGAACTCTTTGTAACTACCAAGGAAAATTGTTTGGGATTCACATGAGAATCTCTACAGAGTTTTTTCCAGAAGTTGTTCCAAATTTCTACAGGAAAATATTCGGAATATTAACGGAAAGTTCCTATTGAGTCTCTGTTGAGTATTCTTTAAAATTCACACAGAAAATTTTGACTAGTGAAAGAGATGCTCTAACGTTGACTTCCCCAATCTAAAATAATCAAGACGGTTAGTCGTTTATCCTTTATTAGAGTGATTTTTTTTTCGCAGGGAGAAGTTCATAATTAAACGGCTAGTTTGGCATAGCCAACTTTAAAACTTCGGAAAAATGCTCGGAATTTTTGAAGATTGTTTTTGGATTTCTTCAGAAAATTCTTTCTATTTTCGATTCAATTTTCATTCCATTCCAATAAGACCGAAAGTGACGGACGGCCTAGCTGGTAATTTGGCCGAAAAATCCGTCTGGCCGAAACCATCGTTGCCCAAAAATGCCATTTAGCAGAAATAGATTTTTGACAGAATGGGCCATTTGGCCAAAAATGTCATTTGGTCCAACGGGGTCATACGGTCAAATTTCAATGAGTGAACCTCGTACTGAACGGGTAATATGGTCAGAAATGGCCACTTGTTTGGCGAAATGGGATTTTTGTCAATTGACCATTGAAAAACGAACAGTGGGTAATGTCTGTGACATAACCGCTAAGTGGACGTAGGACTTGACCATGCCTTTAATATACATAATATGTCCAAATTTCTCACATCAACTATTTTGGATAAATAATCGGCGTTGCATACCATTCCTTGGCAAAATCTTCTCATCAAACTGACACAGAAATCAAATCTACCTCGAACAAGAATCATCAAAAACAATTCGGGAAGTATCTGTCCGGTCACTGAATATTAGCCTCGACAGTGGCAAC
This sequence comes from Armigeres subalbatus, assembly GCF_024139115.2. Lineage (NCBI taxonomy): Eukaryota > Metazoa > Arthropoda > Insecta > Diptera > Culicidae > Armigeres > Armigeres subalbatus. The sequence continues at coordinate 14,650,793 of NC_085141.1, forward strand.
CTTCCCACTGAAGGACTGCCTGAAATAAGCCACAAGTTGGCCCAGCAGGGGATGTAGGGCCTCCTAATCCGTGCGATAGCGACAGAAGGAGAAAATTATTTTTAACTCTTAGAGCCTTGAAAAAGGCTGTTTGCTTTGGCTAAGTCCAAAAAGTAAAAAAACGATCTTTTCAAATAACCGCGAACTTCTAGTGGTGGTATAAAAAGACTGAATGCTCTGCGAGCGAATGCACTTTTTTTTTATACCTTATTTTGAATCTTCTCTGCTTCCCAATTGGTGGGCCAATCAGCTAGTGTCTTGTATCCCGCTTCTTTGTCAGCCAAAGCGTCATCATCATCAACGCGTTCGAGAAGGGCTTCTTCTTTTTTACGCTTGTTGCTCGCTGCTGGCGTCTATTTCCTAACGGGACTTTTCGCTTAATACAAGCCAATAAGCCGGGCAAGCGAGCTTAGAATTGCAGTTCAGGTGAGAAGTACGTGTTATTTTCTGAGACAGCATTGTTAGTAGTAGATGGAAGGAAACACCCGGACATGGGATTTCGGGTGATAAGATTTAGAATTGGTAACATGGGACAATCATTCAGTCACGTTCGCTTTGTGTGCGGTCAGTATCGAACAATGTTTATCTAGATATTTCTTGATCAATGCCAAAAAATCCAACATTTGATGAAAAATCGATTGATAGTTTATTAATGTTTGAGCTGTTATCGGTGTTTTTTTTAAATCGAAATATCCAAATATTATGTGAGAGATTTGGACATCTTATGTTTTTTTTGTTAGGCATGGTCAAGCGAAGTCCTTTGTCCACTTCGCGGTTAAATCAGAAAAATTATCCACTGTTAGTTTTGAAGCTATTTATGAAAATCACGCATAAAATTTTATCACTAGAATATTGGATTTGGCACCCAAGTACAATTTCTTTCCCGAAGGGTATTGAAAGCTTTGATATTGATCTCTATTATTGGCTCTCTGAAGAACCGTTTGTTTTTTGGACATACATGCTGCATCATGTGGCTTTTCTTCAGCCTGTCTCGGCTCATCACCGATGCCGGCCGGTCTCGGCTCGACTCTGCTGCTGCTGCCGGTATCTGCTCAGCATTGCTGCTTTTTCGGGTCTGTAGGGTGGACTGCTGCTGTACTGGCTAGGTTTCGGCTGATGATGGCGGCTTCGATGGTGTCGATCCGAAAAAGCGGTCGGTGCAGACTTCATTCCCTGCTAAAAGGTGTGAGTGCTGTTCAATCGATGATGCGGTTGCTTCGCTTGTCTCGGTCAGAATGAAAGGAAAAAATCGCGTTGCGCTATTTTATGGCTTCTCGGCAGACCCAGCGGCTGCTCATTCGCTGGTGTCTGCACCAATGAGAAGGTGGTAATGGAATGATGCAAGAATTATGCGGTACCCATATCTCAATGTTTTTCATTGAAAACAGTTTCATGCCTATTGAAACAAGTTTTTCGGGTCTTATCAAGCATGGACATGAAAGGCATACTTGAAATCTGTCGATTGAGGGGCTTACCGCAGAAATTCGTCCATTGAGACGGTCGATTGAGAAGGTCGATTTGAATATTTTGGAATGACACCCGGTATAGTAAAGAGAGACGTAAGTCCTACGTCAAAAAATTCCGTGGCCTCTCTATTTTTAAGTCGATACTGGACTTTAGGTCAAAAGACATCTAGCCAGGTACAATTAAGCAAAACGATTCACGGAAACTGTTATCAGATCAAAACTGGTTTGACCGAAAATGTAGTTTGGCCGAAAGCGATGTACAGTAGAGTGATTCAAATTTTGACTTTTTCGCTCCTCTATGGTTATACGATGAAATATGATTTTTTATTAACCCTACTAAATTTTTAGCTAATTTGGATGTTACTAGACTGAGCACGCGCAGTTTGAAGTTTGAATGGAAATTACTATAGGAATTGTCACAACAGTGAAAAACTGTTCCGTGTTGCGACCCATTAACTACTCAAATGTAATCGAGACGATGATTTCATAGAATATTTCCAAAGCGAGAGGCCAGTTGTTGTTGCGGAGTGATCTGACTTTTATAAGCAAAGTTATTAATGAAACAAAAAATGCTCATTATTGATATTGATGTTATTCTTTTAAGTGTTAAATTGATTTTATCACGATTCAGTATTTCTCTAATAACTTATCTTGCAAGCATAGAATCGTTTTGCAACAAAGACGATTAGTTTCATTGCAAAATTTTCTATATTGGCAACGTATTTATATATTTTTAGAGCCGAATGAGCAACGTTGCGAATAGTAATTTTCATACAAACTTGAAACTGCGCGTGCTCAGTTTAGTTACATCCAAATTAGCTAAAAATTAAGGAGGATTAATAAAACATCAAATGTCATCGCTTAAACATAGAGGAGCGAAAAAGTCAAAATTTGAATCACTCTAATGTACATCCAAAAGGAAAATTTGGACGGACCGACCATTGACGGAAATCACTTGACCAAAAATGCCATTTGGTAAAAATGGCATTTAGCAGAAAGAGCCATTTGGCCCTTAAATGTCCTTTCTATAACCTTCTTTGAAAAGTGTTGTTCGGTTGAATTGATCATTTTGCCAAAGAAGACGTTTATCCGAATAGGTCATTTGACAGGAAATTTCGATCGGCCAGAAGGGTTGTTTTGCAGAAAGGACAATTTCGGGCCAAATTACCATTCCTACCAAACACCATTTTCGGTCAAATGATCTATTTGGTTAAACGATTTTTTCGGCCAAATTACTAGTTCGGCTGAATGTCCATTTCGGCTGTATGTCGTTTTCGGTAAAAATACATTTTTGGTAAGATGGCTTTTGGTTTAAATGCCAGTATCGACTTAAAAGTAGAGAGGTTACGAAATTTCGTTCAACAGCCTTTTCAACGTAAATGTCATTAGGCCAAACGAATGGATATTATGGACTAAATTACCCATTCAGTTATTGACATTTGGCCGTATGACCTGTTGGCCTAAACGATATTTTCGGACAAATGACCGATTCTGTCAAACGACCATATCGGCCAAACGACCTGTTCGGGAAAACAACTTTTTCGACCAAATTACCAGTTCGGACATACGGCTTTCGGCCAATGGAATTTCCCAAGAATTTCTTACGGACAATACACTAGTCGTTCGATAACTGCAACATGACGCATTCTAGACATCAAACAATTGCCAGACGTCGTCAAAATAGAAGTGCATCTGATTGTTCACCGCTATGCAGTTATCATCGACTTTGACATAGTTTTGAAGCTCATCTGTTAGATAACTGCAAAACTGATGTAACTTTCGAAATGCAGTTAAAAGCATTGCAGATAAATGACTTTCAGTTATCGAACGTCTACTGTACAAAGAATTTCTTGTAGAACTCCATTAATTTCGAACAATTTTTCGTTGAATCTTCTTGAACAATCCTCCGCGGAAATTCTAAAGAAGTTTCCGTTAAACTTACAGAGAATTTCTCCTGAACATTCCAGCGAATTTTTCTCGAAAACTCCTTAGAGTCTCCCGCGGAAATTCTTAAGAATTGACTGTTTTATCGTTGGCCATGCCAAACTAGCCGTCTTTATTATTCTAGACTGAGAAAGCCAACGGTAAAACACCCATCCAACCAGCCGCACTCTACTATAATTATCAATAATGTTCTGTGTAAATTTGGAAGAATACTCAACAGAAACTTAACAAGAACTTTTCATAAATTTCCGAAGTTTTTCCTGTAGAAGTTAAGAACATTTTTTGTTGTGAAAATTCTGAAAATTGCGACGAAAAATTGTAAATTGCGACAAATTTTCTGCTGAAATTCCAAACAATTTTATTTTGGAATTCAAAAGAGCTTCTCTTGGTAATTCCAAAGATTTCTCGAAACTTCAAACAATTCTTCTTTTAATGTCTTGAAAATTTTCCGAAAAAAATAAAAAATAAATCTCAGAAAGACGTAATGGAAAAATCGCCATGCCGATTCACGCCGCCGCCGCCGCCGCCGGGTAGAATGACTTTCAGCGTGACGCCGAAAACGCCGCCGACCAAAATTCTGACAAACGCCGCCGCCGACGAATATTGGACCGGTGCACACCTCTAGGTAGAACGTGAAACATAGATAGATATCATATAACCATTCGACTTCTGGCAAAAACGATTTCAAAAAATGTAAAAGTATAGTTTCATATTTGAGTCCGAAAATCCGAATTAGAAAAATCTCCGATTGTTGATCTAACTGCAACACCGAAAATATTATTGACCAGAAAAATAATAATTAATTAATTAATTTGATTAACTCTAACAATCATTATTATTCGTAAAAAGCCAGAGGTTTGTGTTGTATGTGTTGTATTTATTGTCAACTTTTTCTTATTATTGGATCGATCGTATTTATATACATATCACTTTATTTATTTATTTATTTATTTATTTATTTATTTAGTAGTAATTGTCATCTGACATCTGATGTCTCAATGACTACAAGGGTAAAACTTATCACTGAATCTAACAAGCATACACATAATACATAATCATAATACACAAGAATTAATCACTACAGTAAAACAGAACTTAACAAACTACGTTTGTGTCAAACGGTGTCTCGAAAGTGTGTTGTGAAAACTCGCTGTAGATTTGCTGGCGATAGATTAAAATCAAAGAGGTGGAACACTGCGTTGAAATTGGATGACATATATCGAACTGGATCATGCTGACCATATCGACTGTTTCGAGCACCAAGCTGAATGAAGTCCCTTCTCCTCAGCGGACGCATAGGAGCGTAAAATTCATCTTACTAAGTATTGCTGGAGAGTCAAAAGCACCATTGAGGATTTTCGCTACGAACATGGCCTGTGCCACACGGCGTCGAACATTTAAAGTATCCAGCCCAAGCAGCCGACAGCGGTTTTCATATGGAGTGAAATGTTGGCCATCACGCCAAGGAAGATTGCGCAAAGCAAAGCACACGAACTTTTTGCACAGATTCGATCCTCGAGATCCAGGTGGCTTGATAAGGGCACCACACAGTGACAGCAAACTCCAGTGTTGATCGTACAAGCGCACAATAGAGCGATCGCAGGCAGTATGGGTCACGAAATCCTTTGGCGATTTTCATTATGAAGCCAAGTTGTCGGTTTGTCTTAGAAATCACGTAATCGTAGTGGAAACGGAAGGTTAGTGCGTCGTCAAGTATAACTCCAAGATCCCTGATTTGTTGCACTCGCTCAAGAGCTGTCCCAGCCAGCATGTAATTGTAAATAATAGGTTTTCGTTTTCTGCTGAACGTTATTGTCTGACATTTATGGATACTGAGTGACAAATGGTTTCGCTCGCACCACCCTCTAAACGGGTTAAAAGCATTTGTAGTTTAATGCAGTCCTCAAGACTATTGACGACAATGTATATCTTTGCATCGTCAGCATAGAGTAGCCTCACTCCAGGTGGTAGCACCAGTGTCACATCGTTGACAAATATTGAAAACAATAATGGTCCCAGATTACTCCCTTGTGGTACCCCAGATGGAGTAACGAAAGGATCCGAAAAGATGATCCGACTTTCACACGCAATTTTCTATCCGTCAGGTAGGATCTAAACCAATCCACGCACGCAGAGGAAACGCCCAACTTCTCCAGTTTACTAAGTAGAATACCATGATCAACACGGTCAAAAGCAGCTTTGAGATCTATATATACAGCATCCACTTGCCGCCCGTTATCAAGAGCCTCAATGCAAGTTGTTGTGAATTCTGTCAAGTTGGTCGCGACCGATCTCTTAGGGAAAAATCCATGCTGGTCCGTTGAGATGTACTGCTTGCAGCAAGCGAAGAGCGTGTCGTTCACTATGATTTCGAAAACTTTCGAACAAGCGGAGAGTGGTTATTCCACGATAGTTGCTCACATCGCATTTGTTCCCTTTCTTGTGTACTGGGAAAAGGTATGACGATTTCCAGCGCATGGGAAACTTTCTGGTTCGAAGCGAGAGATTGAAGATTTTTGCTAACGGTTTGATAAAAGCACATGAACACCGGCGCAGCAAAGCAGCGGGTATCCCGTCCGGCCCAGCACGGAAAGAAAATTTCAGTTTCCGAATCGCCCGGCACACATTTTCATCACTGATGGGAAAGATGTCTAAATCCAGTACATCACGAGGAGCGTCGCGAGAAGCCTCAACGGCATGAGAGAGCGGAGCTGCGAAATCGTTGAAGGAGGTCTTGAACTGTGTAGCAAAGAGCTCGCATTTGTCAGCGGGAGTGTCAGCAGAGACACCATTCAGTTGCATTGACGTAGGAAGACCATCTTCGTTCCGTTTGGACCTAACAAATTTCCAGAATTGCTTGGGATTTAGACGCAGATTTCGTTGTGTGCGGCTGATGTATCGGGAATACAAAAACTGATTATAACTTCTCTATACACTGCTGGCACTATTGAACTGCTGCTTGTTGTACGTGGAACGATAATTGCAGTATCTACGAAGTGCAGAAGAACGGCGACGTTTAAGTATTCGTAATCTTGGTTGGACCACGCAGGCTTCCGTGCAGGTCCCACAATCGGAACATGAATAGCAAATGCACGAACGATACTGTCGGTGAAAAAGTCCACGGCATCGTCGACGTTATCGAAAGAATTGATGCAATCCCAATCAACTGCAAGTAGCATTTCATTCAGTGCAGAGTAATCTGCTTTTCGGAAGTTATAACTGCTCGAATCATGTCCAGACTCAAAGGTAATGGGCGGCACGTACGACACCTCCAAGGTAAGCGGAGGATGGTTGACATCTACAGGTGTCAGCGGCTCAACAGCAGGGTGTATTGTGCAACTTGGCAACACTGCATCATTAACCAGTACCAGATCAAGTACACGACCATTTGAGTTAACAATGGGATTGATCTGGGTCAATCCATGAAAGTTGAATCCGTCCAACAATACGCAACTGGATTCTGATAGACGAGAGCGTATCAAGTCTACTGATGGGTAGGAATTTTCACCCGAACACCACCGAATAGCAGATTGATTGTAGTCACCGAGAAGCAAGACCTTGTCGCTAGCTCTGAGAGTAGAAGTAACCGTTTCGATAGAATCTAGATGGCGTTGAATATCATCAAGATTGTTCATACGATCAGGTGGCAAGTACACAACCCCAATGCTGATAATGAAACCGGTCATATTGACACGAACCCACAACTGTTCAAGGGTATCACTGACGACAGCAGATTCACGAACACAATTGAACTTTGCCAAAACTGCAATGAGTACACCACCACCACGGGTTTTACGGCTATTCCGAGGATTGCGATCAGTTCTGAACACCGAGTAGTGGTTTCCAAAAGCTGTGCTGAATGTATGACGTCATCCAGCCAAGTTTCGGTTAATACAACGACATCGTAATCTTCTTCGCATACCGCCAAAAAGAAGTCATCGATTTTGGTACGAAGCCCGCGAACATTCTGATAGTAGATACGCAGACCACTGTTTTCGTTGCTTGATGCTCGTTGTTGGTAGGTCCCTTCACCTGCCAGACCTTCCACAAGGTTGGGGCAAATGTGCGTACCGGTGTACGATCGAGGGGATATTCTCGTGAGTGAGGCGTTGCGGCGCGTGGGCTGGAGGCAGGACTCTTTTTGGAAGATGGGCCGAACGTATTGAGAGCGTACTTGCCTGATAATCGCTGTTGGAAGGTCCCATCACCTGCCTCAAACACAGGGCCGGGACGGCTGAAGATCGCAGGCTGGATAGACTCGACTGTAATGAGCGGATAGGGACCTTCCACAAGGCTGGGGGCAAGTGTGCGTCCCGGTGTCCGGTCGAGAGGATATTCCGATGAGAGAGACGTCGCTGCGCGCGGGCTGGAAACAGGAGGCTTTTTGGAGGATGGACCGAACGTATTGAGAGCGTACTTGCCTGATAATCGCTGTGGTATTTTTATGATGCATCTTATAAATTCAAATAAATATTAGGTTGATACACATCTCTTTGCAAAATGTATGAAAATTATCATAGAATTCAGTAAAATTGATCAAGTGAAAAAAAATCATTCAGTTATGTTCTGGCAGCGCTGACGATGACGATTTGCAGAATCCAAATGTGTTAGAGGATAAACGTAGCCACTATATCCAACACAACGGTTGAAACGCTGAGAAGAGAATGATTGATATTACCTATGCTTTAGTTATGCGAACAGGTTCTATTGTATAAAGATTACTCAGACAATGGGCCTCTTTCTATTCGTTAAAAGTGAATTACAAATCTAAATTTTTTCTTGTTCCAACATGCAGATAAAAGCGACAGAAGTGATCTGTGGCGTCTTTGAGTAGGGCTCTGAACCGGTAGGCGAAACTAATTGTACGATAGAAGAATACCTTTCCTTGTTTAACTAGAATCTAATATTTTTTTTTTGTCTTTATTATCGAGACTTTCAGCCCGAGGCTGGCTCGTCTCGTTCTAATAAATATGTCTATTTTAGCTTTGAGCTGCTCATACCATAAGCTGCTGTAAGACGTGTTTTTTCTATCGCCCAGCAATTTACGATAAACGTATTCCGAGGCTTTTAATGTAATACCTCATTTAAAAAGCCGATTGAATTATAATAACTGTGCAGAAGATATGGTGTTATTTTATTAACTTCCATTTTCAAATAAATAATAATCAATAGAAAAAAATGCTGTACAAACACGTTCAAGTCAACGAGAAGTTTCGCTTTCGGTAAAGGAATGAACTTCTTTTCAATAATTAAAATTTACACTAATTTGTGAAAAGGAGTCTTTTGATTTTTTTTTTTGCTAAATAGCATTTTTCTGATTGTTTTTGTTAGAAACTATTACTATTATAATGCGATCATCTTTCTAGAAAAAATATATCAGAAAGGGACAGAGGTAAATACAGAATTAAACTCAAAAATGCTCAATGGCGTAATACTTGGGAGAGAATCATTTTCCGAATTCAAAAAACTAATCGTAAAAAATGAACTGTTATTTACAGGTTTAGAGATAATAGTTTATACTAAGTATATCTAGAAAGAATAAATAAATGCAAACTATACTTATTCCTGATTTTAAAGCAAGAGAGAATTCCTATTCCTGAGGCAAGAATGCACCGTCAAGCGAAAATCCATAATTCACTGATAAGTAATTCGTAACATGCAATCCAATGTACCATTTTTCAAAAGTTCATTTGAAAATCACCCTGAAACAAGGAAAAATATGTCAAGCTTAGAAAAACACGTCTTGGCTGATCAGAGCCTCCTTCGTTTTTTTCTTAGGGTCTGTTCACAAATTACGTAAAGGAAAAATCCGTGTTTTTGAGGGGAGGGAGCCCTCGTAACGAAAAGTAACATTTTTGGTACCTCCTCCCTCCCCCATATAACGCGTAGCTGTGAAAATTTCAAAGTCAGATTTTTTCCTTCTCCGTCCCGCCTAACATGGGACAATTATGGGTAGTATGGTAGTGAAAAGTATAGGTTGATGTGTATTTATCGTCTTTATCAAGACCTGTCAGCAATTACTTCAATTATAGCGATGGAAAGAAATATAAAAAAAATATTCGTGTTATGCGTAACATTTGGTAGTACCCTCCCCCACCAATTAGTGTAACAAAGTATAACGCAAGTTGGACATCCCCCTCCTCGCAAAAGCGTTACGTTATTTGTGAACTGACCCTTATGGTAACATACATAACTTACATATATGTATTATTATCATATATAGTAATAAAAGTCCATTACTAGTGTTTTGCGAGTTTTCACGATTCCAATGAATAATTATGTTTGTGATGGTCGACTAAAGACCTTACGCCCATCCTTCAAGATACAAATGAAGTGGTGGTAAACAAACGAATTTTATCTTGCAGTTGGGAGAAAAAGTGACAAAAAATCTACAACCGAGCTCGAAGCACACAAAATATTTAATATCCCACTGAAGAATCACACAAAGCACCATGCGAAATTAATCTTGCAATGTTTTCAATTGTTTCTTCACATTTCTGAGGAACGATAAACCTGAGACCCTTTTCAACCCAACAAGGGTTGCACTAATTTGAACCTACTTTTTAGGAGAAATAGCACATAAACCTGTTGTGGGTGCTAAAATATTCTCGCTCCGAAATAACTCTGCCTTGGTTTGGTGGTTTGACCTGGTGAATAAATAATTATTCCATCTTTTTGAAACTCACCTTCCACAGTCGAGTCGGTGGGATGATTCCTACACAGAACCGTAAAACAGGAAGGTTGCGCTTTTTCAAGTGTGATGTTTCAGCCTCAGTTATGGCGAAACAAAAAAGAAAATCTGACGGGGTTGGATAAGCTATTGTGTTTCTTATCAGCTGCCGGTTCCGATTTGATTCGATGCGAAACGCTTTCATCATCCGTTTCGATGGAGTTGGGTTTCCGAGTAAATGCTGCGAATTGAAATCGAACGGCAAAAAACAACGATTATTAACAGGAAAACATCATCATCCCCTGATGTATTATTTTCAGGTGAATGGGTAATATTTTCAACAGCATCTGCATTGAAACCAATGCAGTATTTCTTTTGCGTATTAATATGAAATCATTTACTTATTTTATCAATTATTGGGATTGACTACATTAAATTGACGGTTCTTTCCTAACAGTCCCATGTGGATAGGAAATCAAGCAAACTTGGGACTGTTATGAATTCACGCGCAGTATACATTCCAATTGGAACTTGGCCTGTTTTTTATCTTGTTGTATTATTGACATTTCCACAATTGAATTAAAAAATAATCTATGCTCTCCTGATTTTGTATATTGTGTGGCAAGTACATTGGAAAAATTATGCTCAGGCTGAACTCTCGAGCTTGCCATCTTCGGACTGGCAATCCTACGCCTTTGTTCGCAAGACTAACTGGAGACTCAATCTGTCGCATCTTATTTACAATAAAATACAATGATGCTTTTGAGAGAAAACCCATTTATCCTGCACGCAAGGATTTAATGTTTTTGAGCCCAACTCTCCTTTATCGCGTTATGCGTAGCTTTTACAAAAAAAAGTTGCATGGAAGGCTCACAATCCACCATTTCATGGGAAGCTCGTACCGATTTAAATGAAAAATTTCTCCCTTTTTGAGCGTGACGTACTTTATGAACAATCCCTAAGGATTTGTTTTTTATGTTCGTTACACACACCATCTTTAAAATGTTGCGGAAATACTCGTTAGGTATGTTAAAAAGTATTTTGCTCCGCTTCATGTTAGCAATCAAATTCATATTGACATCAGAATATACATTGAACGCATCAGCCCCTTATGATGAAATCGATGTTTATTCTGCTGATGGATGGCAGGGCAACGCATCGTTGTAGCAAATGCATGTATGTTTCCGATGTTCACGTGTTTGATAATGAAAACGAAAACGGCGATAACAAACATTTGATATTTCCCGCATAAAACCACTTAATATGGTATTTGCCTCATTGAAAAATCATGCAACATATACTTTGTTTCTTTAAGTAGATATTGGTTTCGTTTTCATTCTTTCAATTTTTATTACTTCTTGCGATTTGGTTACAGATGAAAGTAATTATTGTCAGGCATAACAAGCATTTAATAACTGTTGTAAAAATTAAATTTCCAATTTTCACGATTTTACCAATTTATCAAATAAGCACATTACTACTACTTAATTGAAAAAAAAAACTATTAATTATTTCACCCATTCGTTATCAACAATATCAACAGTTATAATTTGTATAAAAATCCGATAAGATAATGTTTATAAGATTATTATGAATTTTAAGTAAGAATGTTTCATGTATATTGTGTATCCCCTCTTTTACGATGTTTATCAACATAATTGATTTTAAAATATAACCAAACCAATTTCTCTTCCATTTTTGGTTCAAAAAATTTATTTAAAAATCACATAATACTCTTCTTGTCTGTGAACGATATTTTTCTGCTTGTTTTCATTTTTACATAAATGCACGACACTTGCCATACCTTTCTAAGCATACTGATGTGCCTTCATTTTTCTTTTTCCTTGCTCGACCCTGAAAGCATTGTTGCTCTACTCGCTACTGCTATATCGTGCCGGAATTCCACCGGACAGACCGTCCGAGATTTTACACGTGGGTCATGTTGGCTTAGGTCCAATGCAATGTACGCGACAGCTCGGATTGTGTTCCGTTCCAAAATACAAAATAGTACAAAGAAAATTGGAACCAGTCTTCAAGCATAAATTATTTTGATAATTCATTCAAATTCAAATACTGTGCCACTACTTTTTTGCACTATTCCCCACTATTTGACCTATCATAGGACAGAGTCAGTACTATTCTATTTAGATTATTGGAATAGTACTAATGCGTCTTACGACAGGGGAAGACATTCCACCGAAAGAGCCTAACAATTTACTTTCAACTATTTGACTTTATGTTAAAAATAATCAGAAAATATTTTTAGTTTCATATGAATGTGTGCAAAAGCATTAGGAATGTATCGTTTTGAACAACATGCAGATTATATAGATCTATAATATTTTTCAAATATGAGTTTTAAATCTGGCCTTGTTATTTTCTCTTTATTCGAACAAGTTTGGCAAGCACGGTCCCTAGCAAAAAATATTACAAGTCGTTGTCGGAGGTGGCAATGTGTAGAATGGGGGGTGAGAATGGGTCACTGTTTCGACTACTTAGAATGCTTGTAGAATAGATTGAATGTAACTGAGGTCAAGAAAACTAAAATATAAGATACCTTAAAACTTTTTAAAAGATTTTGTTATCCGACCCTCAGACTATCGGTGAGAGCAATGACCCATTCTCTCCCCTCTCCCCAGACCCATTGTCAACCCCGATGATGGTATTTAGATTCTGCTATATTGCTATAAAAGCTGTAATTTTTGTTTATGAAACAATCATAAATTTAAAATACAATTAGTTCCATCCTGGGCTGCTAACGCATACCTTCACACTGAATAGTACTTTTAATAACAAAACGCTGAGGAAGTATTCAAGTAGGAAACAGAATTCTGTTGGATACTAAAATTCCCACGCTTAGAATCATGCATTGGTCTTATTCTCTTCATCGATTCAACGAGATTCAACGGTTTGGTGTGATAAAGAATGATTGCATAGAGAAATTCATAATAGGAATTCTCCCAAAGAAATTTGGGAAGGTTTTCCTGAAACAAATCTTAAAGGAATTTCTAAAGGGTTTTCCATAGAAATTCCAAAAAAAAATCCAATGGAATTTACAAAGGAATTCCTAAAGGGTTTACCGAAGGAATTTCTAAAAGAATTTTGAAAAGAATTATTAAAAGAATTTGTGAAAGAATTCTCCAAGGAATCTCTTAAAGCATTTTCGGAGGAATTTTTGAAGGAATTTTCGAAGAAATTTCGAAAGGTTTTTCCGAAAATAATTTGACCTTTCCAATGTCTCAAAGGAATTTTTCCAAAATTTCTTTTGAAACGTATTTCCGAAGAATTTTCCATTTTCCAAAGGAATTTTTAAGAAAATTTCGGAATGAATTTCCAGAAGAACTCGAAAACTAATTTCCGAACGGGATTTCCAAACAAAGTTCTGAAGGAATTTCTGACATTCTCAAATTCTTTGAACATTTTCTTATGAAATTCCTTATAATATGCCTTCAAAAATTCTAAGAAGGAATTATAAGAAAATTTCGAAAGATTTTTCTTTTAGGATTTTTTTCTCAGTACCTACCTAAAACCTAAAACACCTACGGAAATTGTTTTAAGATTATTTGTGGAAATTCCTTTAGGAATTTCATCGGAATATATTTTAAGAATTCTGCCAGTACTTCCCTTTGATAACTCTAGGGAGAAATTTTTGAAATTCCTTTAAAACTTCCCTCAGGAATTTCTTCAGAACGTCCTCCAGAAATTCTTTCGGAAAATTTCTCCGGATTTTTTTAGCAACTCTTACATTCCTTTTGAAATTCCTTCAAAATTTTCGTCAGAAAATCGTTTACAATTTGTTTAGGAATTCGTAAATTTAATTTGGAAATTATTTTGGGAATCTCTTCGAGAATTCTTTAAAAATTCATCACGAAATTTCTTCAGGAAGTCCTTTTTAACCCTTTTGTTACCGACAGGGTACCCGGGTACCTTTTTCGTTTTTAAGTGAATTTTTTTAGGGTTCTAAACATCGCAGGAAATTGAAACTCCGTGACATCTTCAAACTCGGAAAAATTAAGGTTTGGGTGGTATGAAAATGAAAATCCAGTAAGGGGGGCTTGGGGAAGGACTTCTGAATATTTTTACCCCGTAACGTACCGACAGGGTACCCGAACCCGGGTACCCACGTTTATGGTATGACCATAACTTCGTCAGTTTTCAACCGATTTGGACGATTCCGTTTGCCAAGGATTAAGAAATTCATCCTCTATCCGATCCGTGTCGATCAGAGAAGAATCTTATAGAATCCAAATGATGATTTCTTGTATCCTGAGTTACCAGTTTCGCAGAAAATTTATTACTTCTCAACGTATTAGGACCACGTGATCATATGGACTCGGAACGGACATCCCGGAATAGTTTCCCGTGGGGCCTATAGTGGCCGCAAATTCATTCTGATTCACCCTGGCAATATGGGTATCAAAATTCATGAAATTGTTTCGGAAACATGTTATTCATATAGTTTAGACCATAGGATGGATATGAACCGGAACGGTCGTCCTGGAATAGGTTCCCGGAGGGCCTAAAGTGACCATAAATTCATTTGGAAGAAACCCTGGCAATATGAGTATCAAAATTCTTGGAATTGTTCCGGAAACATGTTTTCCATGTAGTTGAGACCATATGATGGATATCAACCGGAATGGTCATTCTGGAACAGATTCCCGGAAGGACTATAGTGACCATAAATTCATTTAGAATAAACCCTGGCAATATGAGTATCAAAATTCTTGGAATTGTTCCTGAAACATGTTATTCATGTAGTTGAGGCCATAGGATGGATATGAACCGGAACGGTCCTTCTGGAACAGGTTCCTGGAGGGCTCGTAGGGTCAAAAACTCATTTAGAATAAACCCTGGCAATATGGGTATCAAAACTTATGGAATTGTTTTGGAAATATGGTATCCATAAAGTTGAAACCATAGGATGGATACCAACCGGAACAGTCATCCTAGAACAAGATCCCGAAAGGCCTTCAGTGGCCACAAACTCATTTAGAAGACACCGTGGCATCAAAATTCTTGAAATATTTTCGGAAACATGTTTTTCCACAAAGATGGGACTGATGTTGGGTCATTAGGCTGAATGGCTTTAGGCCCAACGGACAGTAGGCCGAATGGTTATTGGGTCGAATGACAAGTGAGGAGTGAATAGTGAGAAGTGGAAAGTGAAAAGTGGAAAGAGAAAAGTGAAAAGTGTAATGAAAAAAATGAGAAGAGAGACGACTTTATCACATTTTCGACCCGATTTTGTCACGTCCCGCTTTTGTCACGTTTTTGACCCATTTTGTTACCACACAAATTTTAAAAATTTCAGTCGTTCTTTTTATTTTTATAAATTATTCAGCAAACACCAATGATACTAACAGTGCCTGTGGTTCATTATAAATCATTTCTGAGTACCTGTCAAAAATTTTTAAGTTTTTTTGACAAGAAATAACGGAAAAAGAAGATAGCAAGAGTTTCTTCTAAATGAGAATGACCGGTCCATTGTCAATCCATCTTATAGCCTAAAAACCCAAAAAATCATGCTTCCGAGACAATTTCATGAGTTTTGATACCCATCCATTGTGAAACGGAATAACGGAAAAAGAAGTTCCGGGATTTAATCATTAGATGGTCCTGTAACGTGGTTAAGTAATATTCTTCAAATTTCCAACGAAGTTTATTAGTCATGACGTAAAAAATCTTTATTTGGTTGAATATATATCTTCAACTTATACATACCTTGGCCCAGTTAATCCAAAATTCTGGCAACCAGGTAATCCGTATCGGTTCTATGTAACATGTATCGAATAGCGGGTAAGTTCCTGCATCCGTAGCCACCAAAATCGTCAAAATCGGTGAATAACCGACAATGTTATGATCATTTTAAGTTCGTGGGTACCCGGGTACCCTGTCAGTAACGTAAGAGTGTTTTTTTTGTCGGTAACAAAAGGGTTAATTATATTCACGGAACGGCTACTCAGTCTTAAAATTTTTACAACGTGCTTATTATTTACCCAACGTTTCGACACGGGGATTGTGTCCTTTCAAGGGGAAAATATTGGTCGAAACGTCGGGTAAATAATAAACTCGTTGTAAAAATTGTAAGACTGTGTAGCCTTTCCATAAATATAATAAAAACGTACAGTCGATCCATTATGAGAATTTCTCGGGAATTTACTTTACAGGAGTTGTTTCGGCTGATGTTTCATGAATTTATTTAAAAGTTCGTATGGGAAATCCTTTTCCATACGATTTGGTTAGCGACCCGGAAATTCTTTCAGGCATACCTTCTAAAATTTGTTCAGGAATTCCATCATGAATTTCTTCTCTCTCCTCAAGGATTTTGTTCAAAAATCCTCTTCAAATAAATCTGGAAACACATTCAAAAATTCCTTAAGGAATTCTTTCGGAAATTCCATTAAAAAAATTTGAAACCCTCTCCTGAATTTCCTTTAGGAATTCCTTTAGCAATACTTTTAGAAATTCTTCCAGATATTCCATCAGCAATTCCATATCATCGGCTCCCGTAATTCTTTCACAATTTCTTTTAAGAATTTCTGAACGAATTCCTGAAGAAACTCCGAATTTCCGAAATCCTTGAATTTCTCTATGAATTCCTCCAAGAGTTTCGTCGGAATGTTCTCCAAGGATTCTTTGACAAATTCTCAGGAAATTACTTTAGAGATAGATTCAGATTTTTTTTTAATGCATCCAGATACCGTGGGGCATTGAAATCCGTACACTTACACAGCTTAGTATATGAAAAAGTTACTAGACAAAAGGAATCGAATGTAAATGAAACGTTTATCATTGACACAGGAGCATTGAGGCTTCTACTTTTGAAGTGTTGCACATTCACACATTAAAAACTACGAAAAACATCATTAAATAATGAATTAAATCAACCACTACTGAATCGAAATCCGTCCATCGTGGACGGATTTCAAATCATAGGATCAAAATCCGTACAGCTTTCTTTTACCTAATTTTATAAATTAAAGTAGTTCGATTGACCAAACTAGGCCACTCTTAATAGTTCAATACGCACCTTCGTGATCCTTCGATTTGTGATCTCTTCGATTTGTATTCCGCTTGTCTTATGTAATGATTCGCAACTAGCAATTGAAACACAGATACTTTTGGGGCAATTATGCTCTACCCGCAAACAAAATTTCGGCACAAACTCCGCGTTGGTGCATGGCGATTTCTTTTTGGTTTTTGTTGTTTTAATTTCAAAGCCTACTTTCCATGTCTATGCCCTAAAGCAGCGGTTCTCAACCTTTTTGTTGAGAGGTACCCCTCCGAACTTTTGCAATAATTGAGGTACCCCCTATTTTTTGCTGTAAAAGAAAATAATCGTAACTCACGAGATGCATGAAAAATGGACCCGAAAACTAACGGGATGCTGCCGTGAATCGCTAGTATGGCTCTCCATATGTTGGGCTGAAAATTTCATTATTCCGTAAAACTTTCAAATTCAAATTAAGTTTATACATCAAGCTTCCTAATATCTTGAAAGTAGACTTCCGATCCTCTTAAAGGGAGGTTTCTGAACCTTATGAAGTGAGGCTTCCGAGCCCCTTTAAAGGCGGCTTCTCGGCAACTTTTGAACATCTTGAAAGGACGCATCTGAGCTTTTATAAAATAGCCTTTTGAAGCCTCTTGAAAGATTAACTCCGACCCCTTTGAAAGTAGGCTTCCGAACTTCTTGAAAGGAGTTTCCAAATCTCTTGAAAGTAGGCTTCCGCGCATCTTGTTAAAAGGCCTCTGAGCTTTTTGAAGGGAGGCTTCCGAGGCTCTTGAATGGAGGCCTCCAGGCCTATTGAAAGGAGATTTCCGGGTCACTTGAAAGGAGGCTTCCGGGCCTCTTGAAAGGAGGCTTCCGAGCCTCTTGAAAGGAGGCTTCCGAGCCTCTTGAAAGGAGGCTTCCGAGCCTCTTGAAAGGAGGCTTCCGAGCCTCTTGAAAGGAGGCTTCCGAGCCTCTTGAAAGGAGGCTTCTCAGCCTCTTGAAAGGAGGCTTCTGAGCCTCTTGAAAGGAGGCTTCCGAGCCTCTTGAAAGGAGGCTTCCGAGCCTCTTGAAAGGAGGCTTCCGAGCCTCTTGAAAGGAGGCTTCCGAGCCTCTTGAAAGGAAGCTTCTGAGCCTCTTGAAAGGAAGCTTCTGAGCCTCTTGAAAGGAAGCTTCTGAGCCTCTTGAAAGGAGGCTTCTGAGCCTCTTGAAAGGAGGCTTCTGAGCCTCTTGAAAGGAGGCTTCTGAGCCTCTTGAAAGGAGGCTTCCGAGCCTCTTGAAAGGAGGCTTCCGAGCCTCTTGAAAGGAGGCTTCCGAGCCTCTTGAAAGGAGGCTTCTGAGCCTCTTGAAAGGAGGCTTCCAAGCCTCTTGGAAGAAGGCTTCTGAGCCTCTTGAAAGGAGGCTTCCGAGCCTCTTGAAAGGAAGCTTCCGAGCCTCTTGAAAGGAGGCTTCCGAGCCTCTTGAAAGGAGGCTTCCGAGCCTCTTGAAAGGAGGCTTCCGAGCCTCTTGAAAGGAGGCTTCCAAGCCTCTTGAAAGGAGGCTTCCAAGCCTCTTGAAAGGAGGCTTCCAAGCCTCTTGAAAGGAGGCTTCCGAGCCTCTTGAAAGGAGGCTTCCGAGCCTCTTGAAAGGAGGATCATAGCAAATAGTTTTGAAAATTCAACGACGTGTAAAATTGCATTCGATATTCAATTAAGTTTGACTGGATTTTACAAGCAAGAACAATTTTTTTTTTATTTAAAAGATCAGTGAGACAGATTGATTGTTACGCTTATTTGCATGCTCCAAAAATGTGCATAAAAAACTTTAAAAACCACAACATATTTTTATCTGTGAATGCCTCTGGGCTACTTGGAAGAAAGCTTCCGAGAAAAGGCTTTCATGCCGGCTTTCAACGGAGACTTTCGCATCGCACCTTGAGACTGTAGATTTTAGCTCAGAAGCATATATATTCTTAACATATTATTCAACAGTTTTGTTTCGATCAGGTAGATTGCATTGAAGAGTTTTTTTTTTAAATTTGGTAATTCGAAGTTTTGTCCTTTTGATCTTTTGTTTCGCAGCCATTCATACACTGTGTTATTTGTTGAAGGCAGGATTCAATTGACTTTGATTTATTGATCGCCATGCATATTATTTACAAGTTTAAGACAAAGAGTTTTGATTGGAATTGTAATACGTCCGCCATTACGGATTTTTGTCCAAGGTACCCCCTGGGACCAGCGAAGGTACCCCCAGGGGTACATGTACCCCAGGTTGAGAACCGCTGCCCTAAAGGCTTACTGTCAATTATCTGAATAGGATAAGATACATTATTTCTGAATTATTTACCTTTAACCCCCTTCAATGTATTGATAGCTCATGAGGTGGACGTATTTCGGTCTCCTACGGACTCCTTCATAAAATGTCTTCAAAAAATCATTAAATAGGTAATACTTGAGAATTTCTTCAGAAATTCTTTCCAAGAAAAATCTGGGATAGTTCCCAGCAGGTTTTTTTTTTGGTTTTACTAAAAGAATTTCCGAAGGCTTTTCTGGAAGAAGTTTCTAAGGTATTTACGAAGAAATTTTCAAAGGAATTTAAAAGAAATTTGTTAATTGATCTCTGAAGAAATTTTTAAAAGAATTACGTAACGCAAAAATTGGCGGTCTTCAACCCTCTTTCACACTTTTTGTATGACCCATTCGTTAAAAAAATTCTTTCAACCAGAGATGTTTCGGACTAATGGTTTATTAACCTTCGGTCAACTGGCTTTCGGCTGAGTGACTTTAGCCCTAATGGCCCATCCGTGGATGAACATATTCGACGACGATTAAGCTGTGGAACCACCAATGCTGAATGAGTTCAAGTAGGCTCTAAATTCGCTGGAAAACAGTAAAGCTGCTGTGAAGAAAAAGATCTCGGTCGAGCTTCTTAAATTTGGAAGTGAGTAACTTTTATCGATCAGCTGGTTGGCTGGCCTAATAAGCCCGATCTATAAGAAAGAGCAAAGCCTCACTAGAATATGTCAATTACAGAGGGATCACCCTTCTGAACTGTGCGTGCCAAATTCTGTTACGTGTTTTGTTTATCAGACTGAGATCACTTGAGGAGTCTATCATTGAAAAATAACAGGAAGGTTTTCGTGAGGGTCGATCGGATGTTTAGCCTTGATTAATTCGGGGAGTATAACTTGCAGACTCATCTTCTATGTAATAATTTCAAAAACAACGCTTGACTCAGTAATAATAAATGAGCTGTGGCAGATAAGGAAAGGTTTAGGGTCCAGTGCTTACATTCGGATCAGGATTAAATTAGGGCGCTAGTTTCAATTTCGGCTATCAAATCGACCATTTAGGGTGGATTTAGTCATAAAAATCTTTTATACAATGATGCCAAATGTAGGATCTTTTTCTTAAGAACAAGATCAACAACATTTTTTAGAAATAGTTTTTTTTAAAGATGAAGGACCATGCACCCAACCACTTAATCTGTGACACTACTGTATCAATACAAAAAAAGGAAACTAATGTTAAGTCAAGACAGGTCAGTCAACCACGCAGCGCAATCTACAGAGGGTCCGCCGTAGAGTCTGCCGTATTTTATACGATTCACAATATTTTCTAGCCTTCCTTCGAGTATTGTACGCAGCACTTTTCGCTCGAAAACCACGAAAGCTCTCCGGTCCGTCTCTTTTAACGTCCATGCTTCATGTCCATAAAGGGCCACTGGTAGAATCAGAGTTTTGTATAGAGCAAATTTCGTTTCCGTCTGCATGTTGCGGGACCTTAGCTTATTACGTAATCCGTAGAAGGCCCTATTCACAGCAGCAATACGTCTTTTCGCTTCACGGGAAACGTTATTGTCACATGTCACAAGCGTTCTAAGGTAAAAAATTCTTCAACAACTTCAAACACATCCCCATCAAGCACTACCTCAGCACCAACACCACTAGGTCTTCCTCTATCTCTACCTGCCACCATGTACTTTGTCTTGGTAGAGTTAATGGTTAAGCCTATCTTCGCCGTCTCCCTCTTCAGTGGGACAAAAGCCTCCACTACTGCTCTGCGATCGATTCCAATAAGGACGATGTCGTCCGCAAAACCCAGGAGCATATGCGACCGTGTGATGATAGTGTCGTTCCTCTGCACGTCAGATCTCCTAATAGCGCCTTCGAGTGCAATGTTGAACAATAAACTCGAAACTGTATCACCCTGCTTCAATCCGTCTAAGGTCACAAACAGGTTCACACTACGTCTGCACCTATCAGTCTAATCAGTTTCGAAGGAAAACCATGTTTAGACAGGCAGGCAGTTCTTCATCCTCCCATATTTTCTCGACCGGGATCTCGTCCTTCCCAGCAGATTTTAGAGCCTTCTTTACTTCGTCCAGCGTTGGTGGTTCCACAGCCTGACCGTCGCCAACTATGTCCATCATGCTCCTTAATGCGCCTTCATTTCCACCGTTCAACAAATCTTCGAAGCGCTCCTTCCACTTGCCTGCCACCATAGTCTTGTCTGTCAGCAAATTTCTCTCTCGGTCATTGCACATGGCGGGCACTGGCGCAGTCTTATGCCGCACGCCATTGACAGTTGCGTAAAACCCTCCGCACATCGTTCTACCCATGTTCTCCTGAGCTTCAGCTATCATATTCTCTTCGTGTTGCCTTTTTATTCTGCGTCAGATTCGTTTCTATTTTTCCCTTGCTACACTGTACCGCTCTCTGTTGGAACGGGTACGAGCCACAAGCATTCGACTCCTAGCAACATGTTTCTCGTCTGTCGCTCGCTGGCACTCCTAATCACACCAACCATTTCGTTGGCGTCGCTTTGCAGTGCTGTACACTTCCTGCGCTGTTGTAGCCACAGCTTCATGGATATTTTCCCACAATCTGTTGACGTCGCCAGATCCGGTGACATCTCTATCCGCTCGTCCTGCTTCTAGTGGTACTATTCAGCAACTCCTTCAACTGACAAGCGTTGGATATTGAAAAGCATCGTTCTGTTGTTTCGTGAATTCCTGACGCTGGAAAGTCGCGCCCGAATTTTTGCAACTACAAGACAATGTTCGGACCTCTGAAGGACCTTACATCAATAACATCCCCTGTCGATCAGCACGTGGTCTATCTGTGAGCAAGTGGCTCCACTCGGATGTTGCCAGGTGTGTTTGCGGATATTCTTACGTGCGAAGTAGGTACTGCTGTTTGCCATCCTTCTAGCAGCAGCAAAGGTCACAAGTCGCCGATCATTATCATTGGGAGCGGAATAAAGGCTTTCCGTACCAATGACAGGGCGGAAGAAAATTTCTCTTCCGATCTGCGCATTTTCATCCCCGATGACAATCTTTACATCGTGTGTTGGGCACTCTCCGTAGGCCTGATCAAGGCTCTCATAGAACTCATCCTTCACGTCATCAGGCTTATTGTTCATTGGGGCATAGATGCTGATCAGGCATAGTTGAAGAATTTGCCTTTCATTCTCAACACGCAAATGCGTTCGCTTATCGGCTTCCACTAGATATCACGCTTCATATGCTTCTCGATCACCATGAAGCCAACTCCTCGTTCTACTTCATCACTGCTGCTATAATAGATGTGGAATTCACGATCTCCAGTTCTGGAGCATCATATTTTCTTGGATTGCTGCCACACTCACGCCGACCTTCTGCAGCTCACGAGCCAAGAGCCCAACACGTGCGGGTTCATTCAAAGTTCTCACTCTTCCCTTCATAATACCCCTTCCAAAGCGATATTGGACGGCATGCACTTTTAACAAATATCAGAATACGTATTTTTAGATGCGGATTCAAAATAAATAAAAATCTTAATTTGGTCAAAAGTGTTAGATGTGAAGTTTCTCAAACGAACGGTTCAAATGTAGTGGTATCATCTTTTAGATACAAGACCTTCATCTACGTCTCAGTGCTAGAGGTGTGCGCCGGTTCGATATTCGTCGGCGGCGGCGTTTGTCAGAGTTTTGGCCAGCGGCGGCGGCGTTTTCGGCGTCACGCCGAAAGCCTTTTTAGCCAGCGGCGGTGGCGGCGTGAATCGGCGTGGCGATTTTTTTTATTACTTTTCTGAAGAATTTTTTTTTTACATTTTTTCGGGGTGCTTTCAAGATTTTTATTTTCTGGAAATTATTTTCGAATTGTCCACGGGAACTACTTTGAAGTTTCGAGCAATTTTTAGAATTACCAAGAAAAGCTCTTTAGAATTCCTAAATAAAATTGTTTGAAATTTCAATGTGAAATTCGTCGCAATTTACATAAAAAACTTCAGAATTTCCACAAGAAATTGTTTTTAACTTTTACAGGAAAATCTTCGGAAATTCACGGAAAATTCCTGTTGAGTTTCTGTTGAGAATTCTTCGAAATTTACACAGACAATTCTTCACAATTGTAGGAGAGGCTGGTAGAATGGATGTTTCAACGTTGGCTTTCTCAGTCTAGAATAATTAAGACAACTAGTTTGACATCCCAACGATAAAACAGTAAATTCTTAAGCATTTTCAGAGAGACTCTAAGAAGTTTTAAAGGAAAATTCTTTGGAATATGCACGAGAAGTTCTCCGGAACATAAAAGGGACACTTCTTAAGAATTTTGTGCGAAGGATTCTTCAAAATGTAGATTTCAATAAAAAAAAACTTAGGATTTCAACAAAAAGTAGTTCGCAATTTTTTTTGGTCTTTTACAGTACATTTTTTGTACAATAGACGTTCGATAACTGGAAGTCATTTAACTGCAATGCTACTGCAATTCGATAGTTACATCAGTTTTGCAGTTATCGGACAGCTGAACTTCAAAACGATTTCAAAGTCGATGATAGCTGCATTGCACTGCACAATCAGGTGCACTTCTGTTGCATCTGATGTCGTCTGACGATCATTTGACGTCTAGAATGCGTCGCAGTTATCGAACGGCCTATGCTAACTGAAACAAAAACATGTTGCAGTTATCGAACGACTTGTGTATTGTCCATAAGAAATCCTTGGGAAATTCCATTGGCCAAAAGCGACATACGACCGAATTGGTAATTTGGCCGAAAAAGTCGTTTGCCCTAACAGGTCGTTTGGCCGAAATGATCGTTTGACCGGAAAGGTCATCAGCCCGAAAATGCCGTTTGGTCGAAATGGTCATTTGACAGAATGAGCTATTTCGCCGAAAATATCGTTTTGGCCAATGGGGGTCCCGTAGCGTAGTTGGCTACACGTTCGCCTTATAAGCGAAGGGTCATGAGTTCGATTCCCAGCACCCCCCTCCCCCCACTCTCGTCAGTCGCCGGATCCGCAGCCCATACGGTGGCGTTTGGGGTACGCGCCTTACCGTCACGGCTGCCTGATGACGACTGACAACTTGTTCTTCTCGGAGGCATTCCTCCAATGTTACCCGGATTAAAATGGCAACCGAACAATGCAACGATCATTGGATACTCGGCATGGACAAATGGACACAATGGACTTACGACAAGACGAACTGGCAACGACAATAATAACAAATAATGGATATCTAAAAATAGATTCTGTGTGGATTCTGTACAGCAGAATACCATAGTAGATCACGGCACAGTAGCGGTTAAGAACACAGAGTGCCTACCAAATAAATATACGAATAAAAAAAATCGTTTGGGCCAACAGGTCATACTGCCAAATGTCAATAACTGAACGGGTAATTTAGTTAAAAATATCCGTTTGGCCTAATGACCGAAATTTCGTAACCTCTCTACTTTTTAAGTCGATACTGACCATTAAGCCAAAAGTCATCTAAGCAAACCCCATGAGGCCAATTGAACTGTTATCAGGTCGAAAATAGTTTCACCGAAAGGGACATACAGTTGAAAACCCCAGCTTATTCCACCTAGCGTTGGTGGTGCCTTTCTCGCATTTAGTTAAGACACCAACCTTATAAGTTTTTTTTTTTTTTTTACAAGGGAGAATGCATTTACACACTAACCCAGTACACGTGCATTGTAGTTGCCAAACTACCACACGGAAGTGTACTGGAGTGTCGGACTCGAACATACCGGTAATACCGACTAAACTCCTTGGGCTCCACCATCGTTTCCCCAGGAACTACCTCGCAGTACTACTTCTGGGGGATGGCAGTACTAAGCGTACTCGCTCATTATCGCTCACACAGGCACTCGTCCCATGCGAGACTGACTTGGGTGCTCGCACACCATTC
Source organism: Armigeres subalbatus (assembly GCF_024139115.2). Classification (NCBI taxonomy): domain Eukaryota; kingdom Metazoa; phylum Arthropoda; class Insecta; order Diptera; family Culicidae; genus Armigeres; species Armigeres subalbatus. The sequence continues at coordinate 14,676,057 of NC_085141.1, forward strand.
ACTCCATTTGAGTCTTACTTGGATGCTCTCCCGGGCGCTCCGCTGCCATGCCTCGAGGTGTCAATAGCGGTATTTGCCTGGGCCTACAGATATTACGCTACGACACTCCTGCCTCAGCACGAGCAGATCAATCACACCACTGCCGAAGCAGACCACACGCTACTCTGCCGAAGCAGGGACACTCCCCATGCACCACATGTGCACAACTGTAGGTGTGTGGGTACAACCCACTGCTACCCTGCCGCCGAAGCAGCTTCTCCAAAGACCATTCGCTCCATGTGACCCTTTTTCGGGTGCTCACTCTAACACTCCACTGCCATGCCTCGAGGTGTCGAGGTCTCGACTCCTACCTCAGCATGTGCAGTCCATACTCAGACTTCTGCTGCGCTTCGAGGTGACAATAGCGGCGACACGCTATGACACTCCTGCCTCAGCACAACCAGATCACTCACTCCCTGCCGAAGCAGCTCACGCGCTACCCTACCGAAGTAGGGACACTCCCCAACTCACTCTAACACTCCACTGCCATGCCTCGAGGTGTCGATAGCGGTATGTATGGTCCGATCCACGATACTACGCTACGACACTCCTACCTCAGCATGTGCAGTCCATACTCAGACTTCTGCTGCGCTTCGAGGTGACAATAGCGATGACGCGCTATGACACTCCTGCCTCAGCACCAGTGGTGCAATTTATCAACAATGCCTGCTGAGTGTGATTCTTTTGTTTTGTATTTTTCTCTGCTCCTCTTTGCCTATGACGGTGCCTTTCAGTTAGAACGACAAAGCAAGAGTAGCTTAGCAAACTCAGTTTGCCAACAGCGGGCTGAAGCTGATGATCATTCGGCACAAATTTCCTGTCATTGTCTTTCAAGTGATAGTATTCACCCATGCATTTATATAGGGCCGTCGCATTCACACAGCAGCGAGTGAACTGAATAGACTGTCAGTGCGGGCTGCGTGTGCAATGAGAAGAGAGGTCTTTTGTTTACTTTATCTTTGATTGTTGCTGCTAACCATTTTCAGTTTTCACTGCTAGGAAGTGAGTGTGAAGGGGGAATGGTATCAATATCCAACAAATTTCAGTCACTGAGATTGAGAATTCGCACCCCTGCCTGCTACCCTACCGAAGTAGGGACACTCCCCATGCCAATTGGCACTCCCTGGGCTTGTGCTTTTGAAGCCGCACACAGTCGCTTTGATAGAGTCTGCTTACGGGCACTTGTGGTTTTTTGGGAGGGATTTTAGCAGAGCCCACTGCTAAATCCCACCACGCCCTAGGCAGTTCTCCCTGACTCACAGACAGCTGGGGGGGGGGAGGGGTCGTCAAGCCCTTGGACATGGTCCATGCTGTCCCTGCTGTCCCTGCTACCCCCGCGGAGTTTATATGGTCCGATGTACCATTTTCTTCATAACTTTTAAACGCAATGACCAATTGTTATAAAATACAATAGTGATCAACAAGGCTTTGTCTCCTGTCGAATGAAACTTGTTGCGAGAAAATCGGTTGAGGATTACTGTACGAATGTCCAATGTTTTTATAGCTTTTGTGCACACACATACACACATACATACACACGGACAGACAGACATGGGCTGGCAAAAAAACATTTAAACGAAAATGCCGTTTGATAGGAATGGCCATTGGTCATTTGGCCCGGAAATGTCCTTTCTGCAAATCTATCCTTTCATCAAAACGGCATTTTCTGTCAAATGACCTATTCAGCTAAACGCCATTTTGGCAAAATGATAAATTCAGCCATACGACACTTTTCAAAGAAGGTTGCAAAAAGGACATTTTTGGGTCAAATGGCTCTTCCTGCCAAATGACAACCCAGACGACCCCACATCGCATAAGAATGCACGTTTAAAATCGTTTACCAATCCAAATTTCATCAAAATCGCATTGTGGTGCACAGATAATAAGTTTATTTATAAATTTTCCTGCACAGTAAGCTACTTTACGAGTTTATCATCGCGTATTCCAGCAAACAAACTAAAATGAAATCAGATTATCTATCAAGCAGAGCTTGTTATCACAAACTATATCGCAATGTACAACAAACAAACTCGCTTGAAAATCGTGGTACTACCGTGCACCGTCGCCATATATCGCCTCCACTTTTGCACGAGAAAAGTGTTTTCGCGACTGGTATATGATTAAATTTGTGCACTTAGGCATCGCATAACAGAAAAGCAATTCTGGGAATTCTTACCGAAAGACGTTTTTGGTCAGATGATCTATTCGGTTAAATAACTTTTTCGGCCGAACGGCATTTTTAGCCTAAATGGTACTTAGCTGGATGTCTTTTGGTCTTATGGCCAGTACACCCAAAAAACAAATCTGACAATTATTGAATAAAATCTGGGCATATACAATTCTGTAAGCTTTTTATACAACTATTGTATTAAAATCTTCCAAAATTGTATATGCACAATTATTATACAGTTTCTGTAAGGTTCTTATGCAGAACTGTATAAAAATCTGCCATCCGCTGGTTGGGTGTATCGACTTATAAGTAAAGAGGCTACGGAATTTTGTTCAATGGTCAATTGACAAAAAGGCCATTTGGATAAACGAGCGGTTATTTTTGACAATATTACCCGTTCAGTCAAATGGCCCATTCTGTCAAAAATCCGTTTCGGCTAAACGGCATTATCGGCCAACAATCGTTTCGGGCAGACGACCTGTTAGGGTAAACGGCTTTTCGGTCAAATTACCACATTACCGCCCAAGAATTTCTTATCGAAAATAGGAAGAATTTTCTGCAGAATCCAAAAAATTCTTTAAAATTCCAAGTAATTTATCCGTTGCTTTAAAGTTGACTAGGCCCAACTAGCCGTCTAGTGATGAACTAATCACTGCAAAAAAAAACACTCTAAATAAAGGATAAAAAAATGACAGTTTTAAACCATCTAGATTGAGGAAGTCAACGTTAAAGCATCCGTTTTACCAGTCACATATTTCTGTGTAAATTTTCATGAATGCTCAACAGAAACTCAATAGGAACTTTCTGTGAATATTCTAAATATTTTCCTGTACAAATTTGGAACAGCTTCCCGTGAAAACTCTGAAGATATTCTCATGAAAACTTCAAACAATTTTACTTGGTAAGTCCAAGGAGCTCCTCTTGGTAATTCCAAAGAGATCTCGAAAATTGTAAGTCATGTGTAAAATTCGAAAATACTTTCCTAATAAATATTCTGAAAAAACTTGAAGAATTTTCTGGGGAAGTTCATAAAATGTTTGAGGTGAAAAAAAATTCTCCCGAAAATATCCAAAATTACCAATTCAGCAGAACGACACTTTTGACCGAATGTCCATTTTGGTCAAATGGCCCTTTCGACCAAACCAGTATTTCAGCCAAAGGGCATACTCGGCTTCTTCCAAATAGTCTTTTCGGTTAAACCACTTTCAGCCTTGTGGTCTTCGGCCAAATGGCTTTCTGCCGAACAACTCTTCAAATTTCAATGATATTTTTCTTATTTCAACGAGAAATCCTTAGCAATTTTTACACGAAGTTTTTAGCCTAGTTTTTTTACGCAGAGCTTTCCGAAATTTTAACTGAGATCTATCAGTAAATTATACGGAATTTCCACAGAAAGTTTTGCGGATTTCTTCAAATTTGAATCGGCGTGAAAAATTATAGATCAGTGGCGTGGAAAATTTAAAACTGGCGGCGCGCCGATGCAAACATGTCGGCAGCGGCGTGGTGCGGCGGCGCACACCTCTACTCAGTGCACATCAGATAACAAACCTACTTTCATTTGAACATTTTTCTTAATGAAAACCAATCTTCGCCGCCGCCGAGCACATCTGTGGCATATACAGAAATGAAAAAGATCCAAGCATTTCAATTTTTGTCAGATTTTTTACGAATCATTTGCATAATGTTATGCACAATAGACTTTTCCATCGATAGCTTTTTCTAGCCTGCATGCACGTACATGTTGTTACAAAAAGCGGTTAGAATATTGTTGAAGGTGTGCATAAACTGTTTTTGTGGCCATATATTCCCGTGCAACTATCCTTATCTCTCCGTGCGCTGCCAGCATGGCTCGGTTTATTTGGCCAATGCTATTAGAATGTTTTCAGAGTCGTATGGTTTTTCATACTTTGTTTTGCCTTCCGTTGTTTTAGCAGCCATACATGCGCGGATATTGGTTTCGAGAAGCTCTGTACCCAGATGTGCCTTCTTGCGAATGGATTACATTCACAGAGCCGATGACACCTGATTTCAACCGTTAACTTGTTGGATATTCTGCATTGTACGAAGGAGTAAATCCTCTTATGTGATGATCCAATCTAATCACCATCCAGAAATTAAACACAATTACCAAGGGCTGTTATTACACCAGGTTTCCATTCAGCCCAGTGAGCATAGATGGTGTTATCGAGATTAAATCATCACTCGGGTCGTAAAGCGTTTATCGATTTTCAAAGCTAAATTTGAACATTACAATGTAATTGCCCCTACAAATCAATGACAGAAGGAGATACTCAATTATGTATGTATTGTTGAAGAACTTTCGGAAAATGGGTACATTGTGGAGGATAGACTTCGTTCCTTTAGAATCGTTCAATTCTGTAGAGATGAAGACTAATGATTGGTGCTGTGTAATGAACTTGGGCGGACTTTATTGTTCTTTCCTCCACTTGCTCGCCTTGAAGGTGCATGAGGGTCAGGTGTGTCGAGAAGTGACCCTCGTTTGTCTAATTAATGAGTACTTCGTTTTATCAGATGAAGCAAGAGCCAATAGACTCGTCTTATTTTGTTCTGGCCCCAGCAGCTTCGTTTCAGGTAAAAACCGAAAAGACGCTGCTGATGAACTGCCGCATACCACCGTCTGCTCAGTTGGGTGGCTCCTTCCGCTGAGTCTTTCGCCTCCGAAAGAATACGTTGATAGTTTACTTTTCAATTAAATGAAATTTCTCTTGGTAACTGGCTTTCAGCAGAACAAAAAAGCATGAAATGACTGTTTTCGTCATTATTGGGTCGTTATTTTAAGATTGATTTTCTCATCGTTAAAACAATATGTTAAAGCTGTACCATCTGTCGACAAGAATGTAATTTCTTCGATAATTAACAAGTTGTTTTTTCCTGCTTACAGAACTGGTGTATAGCGTTGCACATCCTGTTGCATTATCTAATGCTAGTAAACTATTTCTGGATGTTCTGCGAAGGATTGCACCTTCATCTAGTGCTCGTGATAGTAAGTATCTATTAAAAAGAGTTATAAGATACTGTTGCTCATGATAGACCATAAAGATTATTGAAGCACATCGTGGAAGGATAACTCAAATAGAGCCCGAAGCTTGCTTTTCTTCGATAATTAGCTTATATTATCACATCACAATGTTCGCGTTAAACGTCTATCAATTATTGCTCATACATTACACAGTAAAATAACATTTCAATCACTGATTGCAATTCAACGCATTGAAATATCCAGAGGGTTTGTGATGCCTCTTACTGTTAGTGTTAAAGCCATATCTTATCTCCGGTTTACCTCAATCCTAGTACATAACGTTGCTTCATAACTGGTAGCGAATTATGGAGCGACAGTTGCAATTTCCATAGTCAATAGCAATGCAATAATGCACAAATGCACCGTTTTCAGTCACCATCATATAACTATTAAACCTCAAATTTCCCATCATGAAGATGTGCGGCGACGTGTGTGCGCCGAGCTCCGCTTATCTCCAGCTTTTCTCAGCCTACTCACCTTTTCATACAGGATGAAGCCCCTGCTGCCACACTGTGACCCATTCATACAATGCATTCTCATGGATCGATGCTCATGTCATCCACCCACAGCCGTTCACTGCATTGGTTCCATCTCGTCCTCGTTGGGCGGTTGTTGGGCCGGCATTCGAGTTGACTTACAGCTCGTTTCGGCAAGCATCGGAACTTTGACCACACGCTGCCACAAACTGACCACGTGTTTCACCACAATTCCATTCCATGCATCATGCTGCTGCCGTCTCCCGGTGCAAAAACGGGATCGGTTTAACAGGCGGAAACTATTGATGATGTTCTTCTTTGACTTTCCTGGCATTTTGTTTTCCGTTTCATTCGGTTTATTTGCTCGTCCGAGAACTGCAATATAACAGAGTGTAACCACATCGCCTAGTCATGCTGATATTGATGATTGGAAAATAGGGTCACTTCCTCATATTGACAACCAATGCAGCCAGTCAAGGAAAGTGACGTCTTCCTCGCTCTCGACCGAATATCCGGCGAAAGGGCAAACGCTTGTTATGAAATATTTAGCATCGTCTCCAGTGCGACCATCCCCCGGATGTTGTGAAAAAATCCGAAAGCAATGAGCAAAGGCATGCAAAAAGGTTTGTGGTTTTCTGCCTCATTCAGTTTTAGATTGAAGATCCTTTTATCAATTCTAAGCCAAATATTTCCAATCAATTTCCTGTGATGTACGTCAGCTGGAATCAAACAAAATCGTATTTGAAATTATTTCCAATTTGCTGTTCAGTTATTTCCTTTCAAAGCCGAACTTTTTTTTACTGCAATTCATCTTTTTTACAGGTGTTCATCAAAGATGCAATAGCATTACGCTGGTTCTTCACCATAGGATGGATTATTCCGGTGGCAATCATATCGATCTATGCTTACATTCGGAATAAATACTCACTCGACACGGAGCAGTAAGTAAACATTGCTTCAGGTACAAAATACTATTGGGTAGATATTTTATCAGCTTCACTTGACAGACAATAATAGTAATAACTGACTTACAAATTATGAAAATTGTTTTTTTTTTCTATTTCTAACTTAATTTTTTTTACGCTATAACGATATCGCAAACTTTATCCGAAAATCATGAGACATTTACTTGCTTGTACGCACGGTAGTAGAATAAGATATTTTATCTGTTAAAAAATATTTTACTTAAGATTATATATTACCTAGGCCTAGTATAAGTAGTAGTTAAGCAGGTTTCAAGTACGAGACATTACTGTTGAGCAGAGTTGGCAAAAAGTCGCCTTATGACAAGTGAAGACATTCCACTGAAAAGCTCTGAATAATTTTCTCTTCATACATTCATAGTTATCTTTAAAAAAAACAATTCAAAACATTTTTTCTCAATTTTCAAAAAACAAACTATTATTGTTTACCTTTGTAAACTTTATGATTACATATTCCGATTTACGCATTTCCACATACACTGTTCAGGAGTCTTACTTAATTGGATACAAGAAAACTGTTTATTCCCGCCCGCGTGTCATTTTGTTCGAGGTTTTGCGGTTCCATCCTGCGATAAACCTTCTGCATCGGTGTGGTCGGCGCTCTTGACGCAAAAAACTCTCCCCACCGATTGCGTGGGTAGCACTAAAGGATTTCAGCTGGTTATTGATTAAAAAATGCATGTGTCTCAACCCATTTTCAAGTATTGTCTATCCATTGCCAATTCTCTAAATCAAAGAAATCCAGAACATGTCTGCGTGCTTCATTTCCAAAGAAACAAGGTGTTTATTGACACTGACTTTGACATTTCCGTCCCCAACGTCTGTTTTTAAGAGCTTTCAAAAATCTAAACTGCTGTAAAAACCGCATTTCTTGACAGATTCTTTCGCAACAAGTTGCATTCCATCCGGATGGATCCCACAGCTATCCACAGTACGGTTCCAGGATTATTCTAGATTCCGTTGGGGTCAGTTGTCCGCGGAATAAGTGACCATTTACAATTTTAAGTCAAAACATGTCGTGCGACACCTCAAACTTCATGATTTCATGAAGCAATGATGGGAATGATATTTTTGGGGTTCCTGGCCCACTCGGACTCAATCTGGTCACATCGGTCACAATCCGGGGACCAACGGAATGGCCATTTTCTAAATTGATTCAAAATAGGTCGTGCGAGTGCGATACCCCATACCAAGTCAAAACATGTCGTGCGATACCTCAAACTTCATGATTTTACAAAGCAATCATGGGAATGATATTTTTAGGGTTCCTGGCTCACTCGGACTCAATCTGGCCACACAGGTTGCGATCCGGGGATCAACGGTATGGCCATTTTCTAAATTGATTCAGAATAGGTTGTCATTCATTTCATTTATTTAGTCTACATCTAAACAGATAACACTGAATCAACAATTTGACGCCACAATACACGGTTCGAGGCCGCATCTATCCATCCTGGAATACGCCCCACGCTCGCCAAGTCGTTTTGCACCTGGTCTGCCCATCTCGCTCGCTGCGCTCCACGTCGTCTCATACCTACCGTATCGGAAGCGAACACCATCTTTGCAGGGTTGCTGTCCGGTATTCTTGCAACATGCCCTGCCCATCGTACCTTTCCAGCTTTAGCTACCTTCTGGATACTGGGTTCGCCGTAGAGTTGGGCGAGCTCGTGGTTCATTCTTCGCCGCCACACACCGTCTTCTTGCGCACCGCTAAGGATGGTCCTAAGCACCCGTCTCTGGAATACTCCGAGTGCTTGCAAGTCCTCCTCGAGCATTGTCCATGTTTCATGTCCGTAAAGGACAACCGGTCTTATTAGCGTCTTGTACATGACACATTTGGTTACCTTCTGATGAGAATGATATTTTTAGGGTTCCTGGCCCACTCGGATTCATTCCAGCCACAATCCGGAGGGCCATTTTCTAAATTGGTTCAAAATAGGTCGTTGGGCTGCAAAATGGTGGGTCGACATCAAGGAAGGAGCGCCCAACAGAGCTCTGGTCCCCACCAGTTCCTATCTCACGCTTCCACGGGTCGTCCGATGACAAAAGACCGCCAGCTAAGGGTTGTGTACTTAGCTGGTAGTGCAGCCTGGGCACTGTTGTCCCTCTGACATCAGCTAGAGTGAGAAGGTACGCCTCGAGCGTCTGTTCACCAGGAGGTGCGGCTCAAACAGCGTCTGCCTGGTACCCATCGGCTGATCAACGAAATGCTGTATCGTGTCAGCTATACCTAAGGTGGCAGCCCCACCAGCGCGCGATGTAGGTAACGCGACCCCGGTAAGGTAGCTTACTGAAGCCTCTCAAATACCACGAAAAATGAAGATAGAAAAACCCAGATTAATCCACCTACAGTGAGATTTTGACCCTTCCTTAAGCCCCAAACGCAATACAACGGAACGGCGACGGAAACGGCAAATTTGACAGAAAATATATGGGCTAACTGTCAAATTTTCCGTATCCGTCGCCGTTATATTGCGTTTGGGGCTTTAGTTATAAGGATTTTTTTCCAGACTCCAGTATTTAAACCGAGATAAAACTACTCAGCTTCCCACGGTGATTTACCGTGAAGCTGACAAAATAATTGCCTACCCAAAGGCGGATGTCATGGGTTGAATGACAACTTAACGAATGATAACGTACTGTGCTTCATGCTGCCTATCTATAAGGCGCTCGTCGGATTGAATAACTATTGTGACATGGTTAGTAACTATCGTAACGCTGGTTGCATATAATGTACTCGTAATTTCCAGAGACCTTCATATTAATTAATCCAGAACTAACTAAATCAGTCATTGATCTGAACGAAACTCAATAGCGTTCAATAATAACATATATTTCGCCTTATGGATGTCTAATTTGATAAAACTAAACTTTTTCAATACCTTAAAAATGAGCGAGATTTTTATGGTAGTAAATTTCAGAATTTGCACACATACGCACACATACATGCATACAAGTGATCTATTAGTGTCTCAAAACATGCTCACATTTGTTATCTAGCTTCCTCTGAAGAAATTTTTGAAATCCCTTTCAATTTTTACGTTTTTTGCTTTTCTGAGAAGATTTTCTTGTACATGCTTCTATATGTTCCTTAATTAAAATCATTTGTTTCTTTGAAACAAATCAGAAAAATAGGCATAATTCCATGTCATATTATTTGTTATAATTATATTTTCAATGTCAAAGTGTATTTGTTTAAAATACCATACATTTTAATTAATAATTCACGAGATTTCTTGATAGACCAATACGTAACACACCTGCGTAACGCATAAATTTAAAAATTTAAAAATTTAAAAATTTAAAAATTTAAAAAATTAAAATTTAAAATTTAAAATTTAAAAATTTAAAAATTTTAAAATTTAAAAATTTAAAATTTTAAAATTTAAATTAAAATTTAAAAATTTAAAATTTAAAATTAAAATTTAAAATTTAAAATTTAAAAATTTAAAAATTTAAAAATTTTAAAAATTTTAAATTTTAAAATTAAAAAATTAAAAAATCTAAAAATTAAAAATTTAAAAATTTAAAAATTTAAAAATTTAAAAATTGAAAAATTTAAAATTTAAAAATTTAAAAATTTAAAATTGAAAAATTTAAGAATTTAAAAATTTAAAAATTTAAAAATTTAAAAATTTAAATGAAAAAATAATTAAAAATTTAAAAATTTAAAAATTTATAGATTTAAAAATTTAAAAACTTAAAAAATTTAAAATTTAAGAATTTAAAAATTTAAAAATTTAAAAATTTAGAAATTTAAAAATTTAAAAATTTAAAAATTTAAAAATTTAAAAATTTAAAAATTTTAAAATTTTAAAATTCAAAAAACAAAAACTGAAAATTTTCAAAAACAAAACAAAAACTGAAGCTTTCACCGACAGTATGGAGGTCGGATAACAAAATCTTCCAAAAAGGTCTCTTATATTTTAGTTTTCTCACCCTCAAATACATTTAGCATTTATTCTAAGTACCGTCATCTGGGGGGAAGATGATCATTTTTAAGACAAAACATGCAATAACAATGGGTGTTTACATTTTAAATCGAAACACATATTTTCAAAACATGTACTGCTATACGTTGCAATAATCAACATTCGAAGCTTTCTGAAATGCGTTCGCATTTATTAAAAAAAAAATTATCTTACATTTTTTGAGTTATCTGGTTTGGGGTGAAGTTGATCAAGACAACTAAAATCATTATGACCTAGCCGTCAAAACACACTAGGTTATTTGTATGAATGTTAAACTTACCACGTAAAGAAGTTTACGAAGTCAATATTTGAAACGAAAATAGCGTCATTTATGACTATCTCTTTCTTTCTTCCACGAATTACACTTTCATGATTTAAATTTAAAATCAAAGATGGAGGGCCGAGTGCGTGTGACCGAACACTTTTAATGTAAAAATTAGGGTAGGGACAAAACTGAAAAATAAACTTGAATTTTTGATAAAAAAATGCTTCCCGTCAGAAATCCTACGTCCCTACAGATCCCAAAGATAAATTTTACAAGTAATATGTAGACTAAATTATTGGGTTTCCTGGGAAAGATCTGATTGGAATTGCAATGATTCAGATCTTCAGTTGTATAATCCAACATTATTTCAGAAAATAATTCTTCCATAAATAACCCGTTCGCAATGTGCAATCTTTTGGTGTAGCGGAAAAATAGCGAAAGTTTTTGTTTAAGGATAACAGCTTTCCTTTGCCGTTTCGGCTAATTTTAGCCCACCCACTTAATGAATGAAGAGGATTTGCTGCTTCCATCAGTGGTGTTGGATTGCATGGTTGGGCTCAAATCAGTCCACCGGCGACGTGTTAAGCTCTTGTCTACAAAAGCAGTTTCCCCGTTTAGAAATGTTGGAGCCGAACTACCCTTATGCGGCCAACAAAAAAAACACACGTGGATGGCCGACAGGGTACCCGTGTTCCCATAAATTGATATTCTCATAACTTCAACAATTTTCAACCGATTTGGATAATTTTGACAGTTTTAGAAACAGAAACTCATATACTTTTTGCTAATTGTCAAGGTTTACAGCTTATGCCCATGCTTATTCAAGAAATCTTTGAAGTAAGGCTTAAGAGTCTACATGCGTAACCAAAGGCCATTCAACCAGTTTCAAATATGCTACAAGCTCTTTGCGCTTCTCAGAATTGAAGGTGTTCGCAGTATTTGCTTCGGGTAATGCAAAAATCTCTGAAATGAGGTCTTAGTCATCCGAGAAATCTCTGGAGTAAAGCCTAAAGATCTACTCGCGTTACCAAAGGCCTATAATGCAAATTTAAATACGGTACATGCTCTTCGTGATACTTAGCATAGAATGCGTTCACAGTATATGTTCCGCGTCATCCAAGAAATCTCTGGAGTAAGGCCTTAAGGTCTACACTCGTAACCATGGGTCTATGGACTTGTCTCAAAAGTGGTACATGCTCTTTGCGCATCTTGAAATCAAATGTGATCACTACATATGTTCTGCTCTATCGAATAAATCTCTCGGATAAGTCATCTGGCGCCTTCATTGCATATGTTCATGGTCATCCAATAGAACCCTGGAAAAGGCCTTCAGGTCTACACGCGTAACCAAAGATCTTTCAGATTTTTTCAAAAGTGTTGCATGCCCTTTGTGGTACATAGAATAGATTGCGTCCATTGCATAGGTTCATGGTCATCCAAGAAAACCCTGGACTAGGCCTTTAAATCTACATGGGTACCCAGAGATCGTTTGGCTTGTTTCAAAAGTGGTACATGCCCTTTGTGGTACATATAATAGAATACGTCCATTGCATATGTTTATGGTCTTCCAAGAAAATGCTAGAATAGGCCTCAGGATCTTCACACGTAACCAGATACCTTTCGGGTTATTTCAAAAGTGGCATATGCCCATTGTGGTACATAGAATATATCGCTTTCATTGCATATGTTCATGGGTATCCAAGAGAACACTTGAACAATCCTCAAGAACTTCACGCGTAACCAGAGTTCTTTCGGCCTATTTGAATAGTTATACATGCCTTTTATGGTACGTAGAATAGAATGCACCCATTTCAAATGTTCATGGTCATCCAAGAAAACCCTGAAGTAAGGCATTAGGATCTACACCAGAGATATATCAGCCTTTTTTAAATTTGGTACGTGCCTCTGGGGTCCATGAATAAAATGCGTTCATGGCATATGCTAATGGTCATCCTAGAATTTTATGGGGTAAGACTTCTAGGCTTACACGAATATCTAGAGGGTCTTTAAGGTCACTCCTTGCGCTGCCTCCGTATCGATTGGTGTGCCCCCGAAAACGCGAGCACTTTGAAACTTGGATTCCGTGAGGAGTGTCCTTAATCTAATTTTAATATGGTACATGATCTTTGCGATATTAGCCCGTTTTTTCCCTCACGTTCTCGGCGTGAAGTTGTATCGTTCCAATTTATTCACATTTTGCATTTCCAAAGAATAGACAACTTCATATTAGTGATATGAATGAAGTTTGTATACTACCTAGAACCAACAACAACAAGACAACAATAACTACTTGGAATGCAAATATATCAAGATGAGGTTTCACATCTTGTTTATTCTTCAATAACTGCCCAGAGCTAATGACAACAACTTGAACTACTTGAAATGCAAACATATACCAATAGCCTTCTGTTCGTGGGTTGATCTGCAGATCATTCCTATATGGAGTTCATAGACTACCTAGTACCATGGCAAAAACAAAAATTAAAGCAAACATTCGATAACTGCTTCGATGAGGTTGACCCGATTTTGTCACTCCCAGATTTTGTCTACCCCTGATTTTGCCTAACCCGATTTTATCACGTTTTCGACCCGATTTGCCGCAAACAATAAAGATTTTCATGAAATAACTTTCACTGCTTGTAGCTTATTATGAATCATTTATGAGTACGTTGTATCATTGTAAATCGTTTAACTTCACGTAGAAGTAAGACACACAAAATCATTAATTTAGTATGAGTACCTGTTAATAAGTTTGTAAGTCTCTTCGACAAAAAAATACGGATTCCATTCACGTATTTTGCCTTGCTTTCATTGCGGAGCCCACGACAATGAAAACAACTACTTAAAATACAAACATATACCAAGAAGCGGTCTCACAACTTGTTTATTTACAAATAACTGCCTCCATTAAGGAGGTTGATCCATCGACCTTGACTCTATTTCACAGACTACCTGGAGCTCAAGACAACAACAAGAACTACTTGGAATACAAACATATACCAAGATGGGGTCACAAAACTTATTTATTCTTCGATAACTGCCTCCATTACGGAGATTGATCTACAGAACTTCGGTGGGGTGTGATCCCACCAAACCAGTACGCTAGACAGGTGTTTTCCCTACTAAGCTACGAAGGACCTCCGTCGTCCTCCGCAGCTTAGCGGGTACTGATGAAACCAAATGAACTCTCGCAATACATTCTCAAAACTAACTCTCACATATATATTTTTGTACTATGCCAACCACGTAGGATGAGTATTTAGTATTATCTGGCTCCTACACACTTGCTTCATCACCAACGGCGCTCGATGAAGTAGGGTTGTGTGAGATTGTGCCAGTTGGTCGTCAGATCCCAACCCGACCACATAAGCGAAGAGAGATCGCCTTTCGAATTCAGTGCATTCAAAGTTAATTGCCTATGTTCCGGGTATTGAGCCATCCGGAGTGGAAATTAATTACTATGTACATATGCACAACATGTGATAGATTAGGTTCGGAAAAGGTATTGGAGGAAAACCGCTACCTTCCATCCCTCCCAGTTGTTCTTCAATAACTGCATCCGTTACGGAGGTTGATCCACCGACCTTGAATCTATGGAGTTCGTAGACTACCTGGAGCCAACGACAACAACAAGAACTACTTGGAATACAAACATATATCAAGAAGGGGTCACAAAACTTGTGTATTCTTCAAACGCTGCCTCCGTTACCGAGGTCGATCCCCAGACCTTGACTCTATGGAGTTCGTAGACTACCTGGAGACCTCGACAACAATAAGAACTACTTGGAATACACACATATACCAAGAAGGGGTCATGCAACTTGTTTATTCTCCGATAACTGTCTCCATCACGGAGATTGATCCGAAGATCTTGACTGTATGGAATTCGTAGACTACCTGGAACTCACGACAACAACAAGAACTACATTAAAGAAAGATATATATATATATATATATATATATATATATATATATATATATATATATATATATATATATATATATATATATATATATATATCAAGAAGGGGTCACACAACTTGTTTATTCTTCATTAACTGCCTCCATTACGGAGGTTGATCCACAGAGCTTGAATTTATGGAGTTTGTAGACTACCTGTAACCAATGACAACAACAAGAATTACTTTTAATACAAACAAATGCCAAGAAGGGGTCACACAACTTGTTTATTCATTAATAACTGCCTCCGTTACTGAGGTTGATCCACAGATCTTGACTCTATGGAGTTCGTAGACTACCTGGAGCCTACGATAACAACAAGAACTACTTAGAATACAAAAATATACCAAAAAGGGGTCACGCAAGTTGTTTATTCTTCGTTAGCTGCCTCCATTACGGAGATTGATCCGAAGACCTAGATTGTATGGAGTTCGTAGACCACCTGGAATCAATGACAGCAACAAGAACTAGTGGAATACAAATGACCCGGAACATATACTGTAAAAGCATTATATGCTAAGCACCATAAAGAGGATGTACCGTTTTTGAATTTACACGATAGACCTTTGGTTACGTTAGAAGACCATAAGATCTTATTCCAGGGATTTTTTGGATGACTTGGCCTTCTTCCAGGGGTTTTTGGAGACCCAGAATATATAATGTGAACACCGACTATTCTAAGAAGCGCAATGAGCATGTAATATATTTGAAACTGTTCGATAGTCCTTCGGTTACGTGTGTAGACTCTGAAGCCTTACGTCAAAGATTTCTTGTATAACCATGGACAAAAGCTGTAAACCTTGACAATGGGCAAAAAGTATATGAGTTTCTGTTTCCAAAACTGTCAAAATTATCTAAATCGGTTGAAAATTGTTAAAGTTATGAGAATATCAATTTATGGGAACACGGGTACCCTGTCGGCCATCCACGTGGTAAAAAAAATCAGATGCCCCTTCCACGTTCCTCCTTACTGTATCAACGTGATTTTCTCACAGATGCTACATTTTATGGAGTTCTTAGATGTCACCGAGTTTCAGCTTTCAGCTATAAAAATTTATTGAAATATCACCACTTGAATTTGAAAAAGGAACACGGGTACCCCGTCGGCCGCATAAGGGTTAAACTGCAGGCATCTCTTATGCAAAACAAAGTTACAGAATAACTAAAATCAAGCTGCCAAGTCGGTCTATAAGGCAGGTATTTGATCATGAATAAGACCGATTTTCCCGATTCCATCTGATCTCGAATGTGCATCGTAAATTGCTTTTATTGTGCCATTTATTCCAATTTATTTGGCACTAGCAGACCCGACGAACTTCGTTTCGCCTAAAATTGATTTATCCTCTAATTAGTTCTCGAGTTATGCAGAAATTTCAGTTTTATTTGTATGGTAGCCTCCCTTTCCGAAACGGGGAGGGGTCTCGAACAATCTTAAGAACCTTCCCCGGCCCCAAAAACTTCTGCATACAAATTTTTACGTCAGTCGGTTCATTAGTTTCCAAGTCTATAAGGACAGACAGACAGAAATTCATTTTTATGTATATAGATTTGGAGATTTTTCCAATGGCTAAGCTATAAAGTGCGAGAACAGAACTAATTGTCTAGCATATAGATAAATGCTACAAAAAAATTTATACTTTAGTAATTTTAGGTAATTTTTCAAAATTTATTTCCATACTAATGAAAAACTCGAGTTAGTCTTGCGAGCAAAGGCGTAGGATTGCCATTCTACTTATTCTACTACAGATGCCATATAAGATGCCTACATACTCATGCAATGGTTGGCATAGGAGAGCTTTCAATTAATAACTAAGGAAATGCTAAAATATCAAATTGAATAGAATTGATTAATGTGCGCAAAACTATCTTTACAATCTCGAAGAATTCTTTGTCTACTTTCTGTATCTGGAATGGACTAGAATGTGTTCGTGGCGAGGCTTTAATATACTGCAATATCAGTGCAGATTCCGCTGCACTAATCACAATTTATTATTTTACTTTGAACATATTTAGATCCTAACCACTAACCACCATCGCTGTTGCTAGCGACAGGCTTTTCCGTAATGAGTATTAGGGTAATTCGCCACATGTTGAACATCTGAAATCTGCGCCTGTTGCGGAACAATCAGTACATTTCTCCCGAGGTGTTCAACAAGAGGCGATTTCCCCTGGCACATTAAGTCCGACACATATTATCGTTCATGTTGTTTTTTCTCTTTCCCCAGCTGCTGGATGAACGAAAGTCACGCGATGTGGCTGCTGACGATTCCGGTGTGCTTCTCGCTCGTTGCCTCGCTAGTGTTCCTCATCAACGTGGTCCGGGTTCTGCTGACCAAGCTCAACTCTACCTCACCCAATCCGGCCCCGCTCGGTTTGAGGAAGGCCACCCGAGCGACACTGATTTTGGTAAACGTCACGTAAATGTAACTCGACCACATCACATGGTTTGTTATCAGCTATTTTGCAGTCAAGCTTAGAATTAATGGAATAGAAATTGAATAATAGCAGCTGGGCTAGGAATAAAGGAGTAAAGGTTACACAAGTTTAGAACTGAACACAAGTTGCCAAAAATATATTCATCCTTGTGTTATGCTATGGAACATTACATTAGACTATGTTCCGGAGCTATGGCTATAATACCGTTTTGTCACAACTAACCAAATCTTTAATTATACAAAAGAAGTATTACACACATTAAAATATTTAATATAGGTTTCAACAATATAAGTCTTTAAAATTTCCAGATTTTCTGTAAATTTTTGTTAGTTTTTCAACCGTAACTGCAAC
Organism: Armigeres subalbatus; assembly: GCF_024139115.2. Classification (NCBI taxonomy): domain Eukaryota; kingdom Metazoa; phylum Arthropoda; class Insecta; order Diptera; family Culicidae; genus Armigeres; species Armigeres subalbatus. The sequence continues at coordinate 14,693,748 of NC_085141.1, forward strand.
TAATCATCGCAAAATCGATTAATTGGGTTTTGATTAGTATTTCACTTTTGTTTGGATTGATCTAATAATTAGAATGGTTTAATTATAAGTTTCAGTTTTGGATTCGCCTTGCGGTTAGACGCGCGGTTTCAAAGCAAGACCATGCTGGTGATAGCTGGGTTCGATTCCCAGTCGGTCTGGAAGGTTTTCGGATTGAAATTGTCTCGACTTCCCTGGGCATAAAAGTATCATCTTATCAAATTGACCCTAAGATTTTCGGGTCAACATTCAGTTCAGTTGATGAGTTTCAAAATCATTTAAGCTGGTTCATTTTTAGGGAACTACAACCAACACCACCAAGCAACTGTCACACCAAATATTTGTAATCTCTGGTCTTTTTTTGATATTTTAAAATAATGTTCACGGATTGATTGTCACCCGCGGCCATCATACTACTGATTCACGTACAAAAAACTAACAGTTGGATTTGTATAGCAAATCAATCACTCGCTATTTTTTTTATTCCACTCATAAGCTTCCCATTACATACCAACTAAAGTGAAGGCATCGTGGAAAAAAATTGTTTCCACGATGTCAATCATCAATCATCAGTCAGTCATCAAACGTTCTATTTTCCATACACCCAACGGAACCAACCACAACTGACAATTGCGATTCTTCTCACGCACGTTCAGATTCCGCTGTTTGGCCTGCAGCACATCCTGCTGCCGTTGCGTCCGGACAAGGGGTGCGCGCTGGAACCCTACTACCAGGTGGTTTCGGCGGTGCTGATCAGCCTGCAGGGGGCGTGCGTTTCCTGTTTGTTCTGCTTCGCGAATCACGACGTGATTTTTGCCATCCAGTGCCAGCTGAGCCGGTTCTTCCCGCAGCTGGTGCGTCATCCGTTCCGCGAAAGCTACAACGGCGGCCAACCGGCCACGCAGAGCCGCGATATGGTGGTATGACTGCTGGGCTTCCGGCGCGGCACGAAGACGACCGGAAGTCATGAGGTTATCGATGATTGCATCGAAGGTGGAGTGTAGAGGAGCGTATGCCGGTGGGAATTCAGTGTACAAAAATCGATAAAACAAAGGATATTTTTAGATGTTAGTTGTGGGATGGAATCGCAGAGATCGTGTTTATTTTTCGCTGTATGATCGGATTGATGTGGTTTCAAATTCTATGGGTAATATTTTATCTCGAACGTTGGGTCTATTAGGAAATGAAATGCAGTGCCAAAATAAATTCAAGAAAATGGTCAATCGGTGTCACTTTAGTGTGGTCACAACTCTTGAAGAGTGGGATCAATTCTACGAGCAAAGTGTCCATTCAAAATATTCCGACTGAATTCGATCGTGCAATTAAAATGGGATTAGTCAACACTCTACTCGTAGAATTATATCAATTGTCAACATTCCGATCCACTTTGAAGACGCCTTATATCTTGTTATTTTATATTTATAGTAAAAAGCATATATCAACTTTAAAAATAATTCCGTAAAGGTCTAGGACAAACAGTCAAGCTTCGATCCTAATTCACCAGAAATATTGTAACGTACATCAAAATGCTTCAATATGATGCTCTTTATTCTTTCTTTATACTTATTCTGTATTATTGATCCGAACTGATTTTCCGGTAGACTAATGACTAGGTGATGTAATCGGTATAGATGTCGATGGTAGATTTCATTTTTCTAACCTTCTTACAACAAGATTCTTTGGTCTTCGGTAAAGAGGATATTTTCAGAGTTACTTGGATAATTATCTCAATTATAAAAATTGAGGAAACAAATAATTTGGTAATAAATAAATTTATCATCATCAAATTCTTTTCGATATGCACTTTGTCAAAAAATGTGCGTACAGGGCTCCGATATAAAATCATATAAAAATAAACAAAATAAAATAATAAACTAAAACAAACGTCATATTCATTTTAGGGAAAAACGGGTAAGGGTCGTTTGGCCGAAACCCATTTGGCTGAAAGCCATTTGGACGAATGCCACTAACAATTAGGCCGAACAAACCATTAAGCCGAAACCCATCTGGCCGAAAGTCATGTGGCCGGAAGGGTCATGTTGTGTCGCTCCTAGCTATTTTATTTACCTTGCTCTGGAAGTCGATACAGTCGATACGATGGTAGACGAAGGCGAATCTCTGGAGAAACAATAGATGAGATCAGCGATAATCAAGTTGACTGTAGCTTCATGTGTACAACCATAAGAAAACGTAGATATTGAATTGTTCCTTTTGAGAGTTACATGAATTATATTATTAGTTATGAACAATAACTTTTTACTAGTGATTCCTAATCTAACAGATCGAATGAAAATTATATACTACGACTAAGCTAACCTAAAACGTGTTAATAATATACCTACACGTTGACCTTAAGACCTCATATTGACAGTCAGGGCCACTGAACATATAAGACTAAACAGACGAAGATCGACTAAACGATATTAAAATTTCATCAAATACAAGCTGGTATTCTAAATCTCGGAAAATCGCTCCTTCTTCGCCACCGAAAGTTAACAGGTCATTTGGCCGAAAGGGTCATTTGGCCGAAAGGTTCATTTGACCGAAAGGGTCATTCGGCCGAATAGGACATTTGGCCGAATAGGTCATTTCAAAAGTGAGAAATAGGGTGTGGAAAGTGAGACGTCTCACTTCTCACTTTTTGCAGTAAAAAGTGGGAAATTAGGAGTGAAAATGGAGACGTCTCACTTTTCACTCCTCACGTCTCACTTTTCACACCTTATTTCTCAGTTTTCAAATGACGAAAACTAAACGGCTCTTCCCACTTTTCATCATGCCACATTTTGATATTTGATATTATTTTTATCGTACCTATACGAATACGTGTCGTGTGTTGCACTGATGTTCTTTTCTGCTGTGTTTTGACCGAGTATAAATGATTATAAGTGTTCAGAAAATATAAAGAACTACATCTGACTTACTATTAGCTCGAGGCAAAGTCATTGGCGTACGAGTTTAATCGCACTGTTTGTTCCAACGTAAATTAGAAGTGTCTAATTGTGCGCAACAACTCAATCATCATGGAGAAGAATTGCGGGAAATGCTCACTATCTATCAACATGTATAGTGATCCGTTTACTGTGTGCGAAGGGGATTGTGGTAATACATTTCACGCTGACTGTGTTTGTACAACCGAAAATGAATTGTGTGCACTATCGAATAAGAACATCATCTGGATCTGCGATGCCTGCATGATATTGTTCTGTAAGTGGAGAGAACGCACGACTATCGATGTTGCTACCACCACTCGACCTACCCGTTCGATGGAAGATGAGATCGTTGAACTGAAATGCGCTGTAAAAGAAATTGCAGACAAACTCACCAATTTCGTTTTAAAATCAGAACCTGCAGTTCCGTGCCCGCATTCAACACCAATTTCCACATCCGTGCTGCTTGATGGAATTAATGAGACAACGCGTTTTGACAGAATGGAACTGAATTCGTCGCAGATTCCATCGCAAGCGCCAAATCCTGAAACGTTCTCGCTCTATCTGACGAACATTGAAAAAAATACTACCGAGGATGAGATTAGTGTGATGGTATCACATTCTTTGAACATTCCATTAAGGTACACTGGGGGAAGTGGAAAAGGAAAAATCGATAGTGCATGTTCGAATTAGTGTAAAACCAGTTTAAATGATTTAAATGCCTTCAATCAAAATGGGCTATCAAAAACAGTCCATTTTGCACCAACTGTGCGGTAATTCATACCATTTTGGTCGCTTGAAATTTATGGAAATAGATTTTAAAATTAGGAGTTGTTTTTCCACTTAGCCTAGTGGGATGGGGTAAGTGGAAAACCCGTGTTACCTTGACCTTCAATAGTGATGAGTAGTTACATATAACTAAAATCAATACGATAATTGCTCTGAGTATCTTTTGTGGAATAATTTCATTACCTTAACGGAATAGATTCTCAAGGAATTCTCGTAATAGCTAATGGGCTGGTTTTGCCTTCTCGAACACTAAGTTTACGTAAAGTCTATATGTTCGCCCCAAAGATGAACTTTTCAAAGGAAAAATGGGACTTACAGGGTTAAAAACTAATCAACTTAGCTTAACGAATTGAGATGATGTCTGTATGTGCGTATTTGTATGTATGTGTGTGCGCAAAGCACGTACAAAATTATTAGCTATTTTTTAGCACTTGTCCTTAACCAATTTGTTCGCAAAAAAATGCATTCAACGGCGAACTTGTTATGAATAAAAATTAATGTGAATTATACAATATATTTACCTCTCAGTGCTATTTTTAACTTTCTTATACATTTTTTTTCATATGTAAAACATGTGAAAGACATTAATACCGATGAGTGGATTAATCAGGCATTTTCTCATTTATAAGAGTCCAATCACCACTGGAATCACAATGATAACAAAGAAGGAACATATCAAGATTCACAGCTATCGAAATAAACCCTGAAGGGAAGAAAAAAAATTACGTAATTAGAACATTATCCACTTTCCCCGTAGTGTTTGATACCTGGGGTAAGTGTAAAATCTTTGAATTATTTGCTTTCTTGGTACAAACCACTACCAATTGAATGTGATTAGTTTAATTGTATTATAATGGTCACCTGTGATATAAATTCACTTGAAAAAAGAACAATTGGTGCAAATAAGAATTGATTTTATGAATCAACTTTTCGCGAAACCTAAAATTACAGTTCAAGCGTTAACCATGTTAGTGTATGTATTATACAAATTTCAACATAATATTAGTACGAGCATCAAAGTAAATTCTTACATAATGTTATGATGTGGTAAAAACTGTAAAGTATGTACAATTTCAATTTTTCGAGTCGATTTTTACACTTACCCCCTTTTTCCACTTCCCCCAGTGTACCTTACCTAGTTGTTTAGATGTGATCAAACTGGTACCGAGACATAGAACTGTCAATTCATGGTATAACGTTTCGTTCAAAGTCGATTTGAATATGAACTTGAAAGCAAAAGCGTTGAACACATTAACATGGCCTAAAGGAGTAAAATTTAGAGAATTCGTACATCGCCATAATGAAACATGGAAACCTCCTTGTAAACTGAAATAGTGTCCTCTAAACTCGTTTTAATGTTTTAGTATTGTGCTGTTACTGTACATGTTATCCCTTAATGATTTATATGTTCATAAGCGAAGATAATAAAAGATGATATGTTGATAATTAATTGCTTGCAGTGTGAAGAATTTGAGAATAATTGTTTGGATTTAAATGTGTAAATTATTGTAGTATGTCAAATTGTAATGCATTTGTAAACTAGCATTAAGTTATTCAATAAGACTATTAAAGTCAGTTGGATGTAAACAAATAAACAAATAAACAAATGCCTATCAACAAAAAAAAACAAAATCAACGCAAAAAATTATCCGTACAATGCTCAAATAAATCATTGTTTTAATTATCCAAAACTTCAATAAATATGCTTAAAGATGTGTACGTACGATGCTGGGTCATTAGGCCGAAGGCCGTTGGGCCGAAGGCCATTAGGCCGAATGGTCATTAGGCCGAACGGTCATTAGGCCGAACGGTCATTAGGCCGAACGGTCATTAGGCCGAATGGTCATTAGGCCGAATGAGAACTGGGGAGTGAGAAGTGAGTAGTGCGCAATGAGGAAGAAGTAGAAAGGAAGAAGGAAAAGGAGAAAGAAGTAAGAAGGAAGAAGGAAGAAGCATGAAGCAAGAAGGAAGAAGGAAGAAGGAAGAAGCAAGAAGGAAGAAGGAAAAAGAAAGAAGGAAGAAGAAAGAAGGAAGAAGAGAGAAGAAAGGAGAAAGAAGGATGAAGGATGAAGGAAGAAGGAAGAAGGAAGGAGGAAGAAGGAAGAAGTAAGAAGGAAAAAGGAAAAAGGAAGAAGGAAGAAGGAAAAATAAAGAAGAAAGAAAAGAGAAGAAAGAAGGAAGAAGGAAGAAGGAAGAAGGAAGAAGGAAGAAGGAAGAAGGAAGAAGGAAGAAGGAAGAAGGAAGAAGGAAGAAAGAAGAAGGAAGAAGAAAGAAGGAAGAAGTAGAAAGGAAGGAGGAAGAAGGAAAAAGTAAGAATGAAGAAGGAAGAAGAAAGAAGGAAGAAGAAAGAAGGAAGAAGTAGAAAGGAAGAAGGAAGAAGGAAAAAGTAAGAATGAAGAAGAAAGAAGGAAGAAGGAAGAAGGAAGAAGAAAGAAGGAAGAAGGAAGAAGAAAGAAGGAAGAAGGAAAAAGAAAGAAGGAAGAAGAAAGAAGAAAAACGGAAGAAGGAAGAAGGAAGAAGGAAGGAAGAAGGAAGAAGGAAGAAGGAAGGAAGGAGGAAGAAGGAAGAAGGAAGAAGGAAGAAGGAAGAAGGAAGAAGGAAGAAGGAAGAAGGAAGAAGGAAGAAGGAAGAAGGAAGAAGGAGGATGGAAGAAGGAAGAAGGAAGAAGTAAGAAGGAAAAAGGAAGAAAGAAGAAAGAAGAGAGAAGAAAGAAGAAAGAAGAGAGAAAGAAGAAGAAAGAAGAGAGAAAAAAGAAGAAAGAAGAAAGAAGAAAGAAGAAAGAAGGAAGAAGGAAGAAGAAAGAAGGAAGAAGGAAGAAGGAAGAAGGAAGAAGGAAGAAAGAAGAAGGAAGAAGGAAGAAGTAGAAAGGAAGAAGGAAGAAGTAGAAAGGAAGAAGGAAGAAGGAAAAAGTAAGAAGGAAGAAGGAAAAAGGAAGAAGGAAGAAGGAAGAAGGAAGACGGAAGAAGGAAGAAGGAAGAAAGAAGAAGGAAGAAGGAAGAAGAAGGAAGGAAGAAGAAAGAAGGAAGAAGAAAGAAGGAACAAGTAAGAAGGAAGAAGGAAGAAAGAAGAAAAAAGGAAGAAAACGGAGGGAAGAAGAAAGAATAAATAAGAAGGAAGAAGAAAGAAGGAAGAAAACGATAGGAAGAAAAAAGAATAAAAAAGAAGGAGGAAGAAAGAAGGTAGAATGGAGAGGGAAGAAGAAAGAAGGAAGAAGAAAGAAGGATGAAGAAAGAAGGAGAAAAGAAGAAGGAAGAAGGAAAAAGGAAGAAGGAAGGAAGAAGAAAGAAGAAAGAAAAAGGAAGATTCAAGATGGGAGAAGGAAGAAGGGGTGAGGTGAAGAAAGAGCTTCTCATTTTTCACTTCTTGCTTCTTTTTGCTAATTCGGCCTAATGGCCATTCGGCCTAATGACCGTTCGGCCTAATGTCCATTCGGCCTAACGGCCTTCGGCCTAATGGCCTGACACCGTACATACTGATAAATATGCCAACATTCCATCATAATTTTAGAATATTTTGAATTTAAGTTGTTGCCTCAACATGGGGATACTTGATTCCTCGTTTGTCACCCATACACAAAATTGGCACAAAAAATAAAAAAATAAAAATAAATTCATTCTCTGACATCTAGGGTATCTGTTCCATTATTAATAACATGCTCCTATATCAATAACATTCATAAAATAGGCAGGTTAGGCTCAATTTATGTCGTGTTTTATCCGGCTCACTGCTGAAAAAATCACAAAAATGAGAAATAAAACAATTTGCGCATCAAATCTTTGTTTTCGAATGATATTGATTTGGGTACATGGTATGAATTCAAAGAGCAGTTCCCCTATTTTTTGTAGATTTGACAGATTTGATGAAGGGTTGGTCCGACAAAATATTTATCGCGTGTATATCTTATGGAACAGTGGCGCCGGGAGTGGGTGGGACAAGTAGGACATGTCCTACGCATGAAAATACCTGGGTAGGACAGTCGAAGTATTGTCCTACCCATGATTTTGGTAAGAACATATCATATGGATATCTAAAGGATCTAATATTATCAATTTAAAATATCATTCAAAGGTAATCAGAGATTTGAAAGTTTCATGGTTTCCGTACGGCCGTAATAGTAAAGGAAAAAATACGAAAGGCTCATCATGTGAGGATTTCTATTCTAAAAAATGCTCAATGATGTATTGAGATTTTCCAAGAAGTCTTCCATAAAATTGTTGAAAAATTCGGCAAGGCTAAGTGAATTTATAAAATTTTATGAGATTTTCCAGAGCAGGTGAATTAAGCATAAGTTGGATATATAAACAATTATGTAGCGTAGCTTAATTTATCCTAGGTGGTTGTACTTGTCAATGGTTTCTACTCCGGATCAGATCAGAACTGGTGTAAATTGCACTACGATCCAAATGTATAAAAATTGGGATCTACCATATTCTAGAAGGACACTTTTCAGCAGCCCTCAAATATTGAGCAATAACGTCGCCAGTCAGTTGGGAAAATAGAGAAATGTTAGTCTATAGTTATTGTTGTTATTAAAGACCGAGAATACCTGTGCATCCCCACGATATCACAGAAAGTTTCGTTATTTGGTTAATTCGGTAGGATAGAGATCGATTATTCACTATGGAAAATGATGTATAGTCTATGCCATTTTTTTTTATAAATAGGGACGAGCCTGGAATTGAGTCCACGACCTCCTGTCTGTAGTTACTAGACTAGCGAGCTTTTCCAAAAGCTCAAAATCCAAACAAGGATATGCTAGGAAACCGTACGATTATGCAAATATGAAGTAGTTTATAATAATTGTAGCACATCCGGTTTCCTATGAGGAAAACAGCTCTGGAAACTTCAAATAGTTGATTAGAATCTGTATGTGAATCACAAATATACCTACGATTTCATGAAGTATTAGAAGTTAAATATTTAAAATTCGGACAAACAATCTCGGAATTTCTGAAAATGTACTCAAACCTCTCAATAGTATTGAACACCCTGAAATATTATTGATCGTTCTTTCCTGGTAAATCGTAGCAATGTTTTTGGAAGGTACAAATTCCTAGAAGTTAGTAATAATTGCTTAATGAATAAATATTTTATAAAATTTTCAGAAATCCATAACCACTTCTATTCCTCATCGTAATCGACGAGATTCTGGTAGATGCGATTGACCGTGAACCAAACCGCGGGCTGTTATGGCAGCCTATAACCATGGAGCACCTAAATGACTTCGAATTGGCGGATGATGTTGCAATCCTCGCGCAACGGCGCTCTGATATGCAGAGTAGGCTCAACGACCTTGCCGAGCGCTCCTCTTCGGCAGGTTTAGTCATCAACGTCAACAAAACCAAATCGTTGGATGTAAACACGATGACTCCTTCCAGTTTCACAGTAGCCGGGCAACCAGTGGAGAATGTTGAAAGCTTCCAATATCTTGGTAGCCAAATGGCGTCAGACGGCGGTACCAAGATCGACATAGGCGCACGGATCAAGAAAGCAAGGGCTGCCTTTGCGAGTTTAAGAAATATCTGGAAAAACAGGCATTATCTGTGAACGCACCAAACTATGAATTTTCAACTCTAACGTGAAATCTGTGCTGTTATACGCTAGCGAACATGGTGTGTATCAGTGGAGAACACTCAACGGCTACAGGTGTTCATTAACATATGCCTGCGGTATATAATTCGGGCCTGGTGGCCTCACAACTGGATCTCAAACATCGAACTCCATCGTCGTTGTCACCAGAGGCCGATAGCAACAGAAATTCGGGATCGGAAGTGGGGCTGGGTCAGCCACATTCTACGTAGGGGCGGAAACGAAATCTGTAAACAAGCATTAGACTGGAACCCAGCGGGACATCGCAGCAGAGGCGGACCCAGAGGCTCATGGCGGTGAAGCCTCAATAAAGAAATAAAAGAAGTCGACCGAAATCTAACCTGGCAACAGGTTAAAGCGATAGCCGGGCAACGCTCAGGATGGAGATCTTTCAAGTCGGCCCTTTGCACCACCGGAGGTGTAAAGGATCCGTAAGTAAGTAAATAACCACTTCTAGAAGTTTGTTAAGATGCTCGAAGATCTTGTTTTTCTAAAAATGCTCTATAAACTCTGGAAATGTAATGTTGCCTGAACCTTATAACTTATCTGAGGATGTTCGAAAAATCTCTTGTAATCCAAGATAATCTCCGAAAAGTCCATGAAATTCCTAAAAGTATTCCATAGATTTGATACCTCAGTAATAGCTAGAACTTGTACAGCTCAGCTAGTTACTAGCTAGCGATAGTCTACAACAATATTTCATCCAAATTGAATAAGTCTTAAATCATTGGCTCAAATTTCATTTTTCTTTATGTCAGTAGGGTAGTTTCAACGTAACACAATATTATTTTGATCTAGAAAATGTATTTTCGGCATGTAACATGTAAAACACAAGAACTTTGTAATTTCTCTTATTTGATTTTTTGTCCTACCCACGTCACGGAACGTGGCCGCGCCTCTGTTATGGAACGTACACACGGTCAAGCAGTTTGACCAACATTGACTCCACCTCTCATTTATTCAAACATCCATTAAGTTTTACCAACAGCGTCACGAACAATCAATTTATTCGACCAACAATATCACACACGAACGACCGAAGAACCAACTCGAGCACCAACCATCAAAAAATATATGGGGGTTTGTGCAACTTCACTACAAATGCTCAAACATGTTCGGCGAACCTTGACTCCACCCCCGACAACTCAAACCAAAATCAAACCGTTTTAATTTTTTCCAACCGAGCTGCCAACTGTCAAATGGTTGTTCGAACAACTTCACACACGTTCAAACAAAGCAGAAACCGAAGCGTTTTCTTGGGGGCAGAGTCAATGTTCGTCAAACTGCTTGACTGGTGTGTACGTTGCATTAGAAAAGGAATCAAGTTTCCCCAAATCCAAAGATTGCGTGCGCTGTCAAATTCAATAACACTAATCGATCATAAATATACACACCAAGTCGGAAAATATGCGTATTTTAGAGGAAAAATATTTGAATATTTATATTTTTTATGAAAGCAAGTTCTTGGAGAGGGATCAATTACCCCCGAATATTTTCAAATTCGTTTTTTTGACAGCACTTCAAAAAAAATCGTTTGTGCACAAGTAACAACAACAATATTTTTCGTCGGTAGTCAAGTCTTTCCAGTCTCCCCTACATTGATCCATTAACCCTAACCCTATTCCCATTTTGTGTCTACAATTACGCTCTAAAGACGCCTTTCCATGATTATGCCAGTTTTTGGGTTGTTTCCGGGGAGATATTTTTCCACGAGAACCTTCTTCGATTGTTCTATAAGTTCTATAACGAACTTTCTATACAAGAATTCACAGACAGAGGTCTGGAGATTGGGGAGGACGCGGGAGCGTTGATTAGGCATTGTACAACAGCCACTCTTTAATGAAATTGAATAATGTTTTGGATCATTGTTTTGGAAAAAGTAAACATTTGATCTATGACCAAATTTAACGACGCTTGCTTTCGAGTTATCCTTCAAAATATCCAAATAAATATAACGATCCATAGAACTATTGATAAACCTTAGGGTTTTAATGCCGTTTGCGCTAAAGCACCCCAAAACATGACACTTCGCAGTCGGTGGCAATTTGTTGGATCTAATCCTTTAGCTGGTTTGCGCCATCGGTCCCGAAATGTTGAATCTGACATTCTGCTAGAACTTTTGCGGCTCAGCCCCACTTTTTGGGCCTTCTTCCTTCAAGTATCTTCTTCATATTTTTAAAAGATATGATATTTTTCCGCGAATTTGCGATCACGGTTTCCTTCAACGACTATGATATGATACTCAATATCGGGATTTGCATCTCGGGAATTATTTTTTGAACAATCGGGATAAAAAACGACACCAAGAAACCAAAAAACTTTTATTACCGTCATCGGGGTGACAATGGATCAAATGGGGGTGAGAATGGGTCACTGTTTCAACTACTTAGATAGAATGTTTGTAGAATGGATTGAATGTATCTGATGGCAAGAAGACTAAAATATGAGAGACCTTTTTGAACGATTTTGCTCTACGACCTCCAGGCTGCCGGTGAGAGCGATGACTTATTCTCACCCCCCAGACCCATTATCACCCCCGATGGCGGTAAACATTGCTACTTTGGAGAACACAGAACGCCGCCGAGACAAGTTCTGCTATACTCTGGTTTACGAGGTGAACACGCTCCCCGGAATCGTGGAGTTGGCTTCCTACTAAGCGCCCAGGCACAATCTGTGGTTATGAAGTGGGAACCTAAGTGAAAGGATAATCGTGGCCAGATTTAAAACATGGGTCCGAAACCTTATAATCCAATGTTATGTGCCAACCGATGCTGCCGATCTGCCAGACAAAGAAAACTTCTACAGCCAACTCAATGCCGTCGTAGATAGAATTCCGAAGGGTGATATCAAGATTTGTATGGGCGACTTCAATGCGAAGATCGGATCTGACAACTCGAACCATGAGCGCATTATGGGACGCCATGGTCTCGGAGAAATGAGCGAAAACGGAGAGCTGTTCGCAGAATTTTGTGGTAATAACGACATGGTGATCGGGGGATCGCTCTTCCCTCATCGACCGGTCACGTGGGTCTCCGTGACGGCTTTACAGAAAATCAAATCGACCACATCTGCATCAGCCAAAAATGGAAACGGAGCCTTCTTGATTTACGGAATAAACGTAATGCCTCATTGGCGAAATACGCCTGCTCATTGCGCGTAGTCGTCGGCAGGAGAAAAGAGTTGGAGGACGGTTCAACACACGCCGACTGGAGGATGCCACTTTGAAACGTTGAAGAACTAGAGCCGCGTGCTGCAGATATTCCGGAAGATGGCAGCGTGGAAGACCAGTGGACCACCATCAAGAATGCCTTGTCTGGTGCCTGGTCGAACAATGGATTACCGATGAGACCTGGAGGAAGATAGAGGAGCGAGGAAAAGCCAAAGCCGCGATAGAGCGATCGAAAACCAGAAGAGCCAAAGTCTTAGCCCATCGACGATACTCGGCTCTGGAGAAGGAAGTAAAACGTTCATGTTGACGGGACAAGCGAGCATGGGCGGACTCTCTGGCCAATGAGCAACCGGGGACATTCGCCTCCTCTACTATATCTCACGACGCTTAAGGGGAGCGAAGATGAATGCAACGATGCCTGTGAAAGACGCGAATGGCCAGTTATTGACCGACCCAACTGACCAGCTGAAACACTGGTTCGAGTACTTCGAACAGCCAGGCCACCATCACCTCGGCATGATCTGCCTAGAATCCGCTATACGACGACGCGTCAATACCGAAGCTCCATCACTGCTGGAGATTCAAGCTGCCATCCAAAGCATCGTTTGTTTCGTAATATCTGGGACACTGCAACTTTCTCGGTCGACTGGATGCACGGAATCTTAGTGAAGGTGCCAAAAAAGGGTGAACTGACTGTATGCGATAACTGGCGAGGCATTATGTTACTGTGTACCGTTCTCAAAGTTCTATGCAAAGTTATCCTAGCGCAGATTCAGGAGAAGATCGATGCGACTTTTCGGCGGCAGCAGACCGGATTCCGTACCGGAAGATCCTGTGTGGACCATATTGTCACGCTCCGTATCATTCTGGAGCAGGTCAATGAATTGCAAGAGTCCCTTTACTTGGTGAGACGCAAGGGGGTTCCTGAGAAAATCATCGGTCTCATCGAGGCACAGTATGAAGCCTTCTCGTGTAGAGTGCTGCACAATGGGGTCTTTTCCGACCCTATCCGGGTCGTAGCTGATGTGAGGCAAGGATGTATTCTATCACCGTTACTGTTCCTCATCGTATTCGACGATTGACCGTGAACCAAACCGCGGGCTGCTATGGCAGCCTATAACTATGGAGCACCTAAAGGACTTCGAATTGGCAGAGTAAGTATATGCAGAATAAACTCAACGTCCTTACCGAGCGCTCCTTTTCAGCAGGTTTAGTCATCAACGTCAACAAAACCAAATCGTTGGATGTAAACACGGTGTCTCTTCCAGTTTCACAGTAGGCGGGCAATCAATGGAGAATGTTGAAAGCTTCCAATATCTTGCTGGCCAAATGGCGTCAGACGGCGGTACCAAGATCGACATAGGCGCACGGATCATGGAAGCAAGGGCTGCCTTTGCGAGTTTAAGAAATATCTGGAAAAACAGGCTGATAAGTGAACGCACCAAAATACGAATTTTCAACTGTAACGTGAAATCTGTGCTGTTATACGCCAGCGAAACATGGTGTGTATCAGTGGAGAACACTCAACGGCTGCAGGTGTTCATCAACAGATGCCTGCGGTATATAATTCGGGCCTGGTGGCCTCATAACTGGATCTCAAACAACGAACTTCATCGTCGTTGTCACCAGAGGCCGATAGCAACACTCTACGTAGGGGCGGAAACAAAATCTGTAAACAAGCATTAGACTGAAACCCATCCGGACATCGCACCCAGAGGCTCATGGCGGCAAAGCCTCAATAAACAAATAAAAGAAGTCGACCGAAATCTAACTTGGCAACAGGTTAGCGATAGCCGGGCAACGCTCAGGATGGAGATCTTTCAAGTCGGCCCTTTGCAGCACCGGAGGTGTACATAACTCATAAGTAGTAAGTTTGTTGTACGAGAAAGGCAAAAGGGTGATTGACAATTAAACATTAAATTAGAGATTAGGCGTACTTTTTGATATTTCGAGTACTGAAAAACCAAAGCCTAATAAGACGTCGAATAAATCAAGGGTGCAGCAATTGTTGCAAGATATTATGTGTTTTATAACTAATTTTTTATATGCGCATAAAGCTGTACGGACAATTTTTCGACAAAGTATAGAGGTGCAATAAAACATGTATAAATAAATTGAAACAAATAAACCAGTTTTATAAGCCAACAAAAGCTAGGGAAGTTCGGCAAATGTTGATCTGCTAAAACTATCATTATCCACGGTTGTACTGATATATTTCTGTTTATTCACGGTGTCCGAACTCCATGAATTGAAACTGGATGGAGACAATCCAGTAATTGGCCATAGTTGCTAAGGACTGAAAATGAAAAAAAAACATTTTTATCTCAAGTTCACAGCTTCACGTCTTTGCAACTTACCGCGTACATCAGCGAAAAATCAACGGTGTACAATCCAAAATTATAAATTTTACAATCGCGATGCAATAGTTCCAAACTGAATGCTTCTATCTACAAATCAGTTAAGTTTTTTGGTGAGCCACATGTATTTGTTTTTATTTTTGCTAACATCATTTACCTTTGCTTCCAATTCATTTGACAAATCTTGTCTCCTAGTGTTGTCAATAATTTGCCCAGTTTTTCTACCCTAAATGAAAAAAAAATGTACTTGAACGATGATTTTTTTATGTCTCATATGCTTACTCGTTTAGTGAATAATGAAGCACTTGCCACCAAATAGTAGAATTGAAATAAATGAAATATGGTCAATATCCAAAGATAGATGTATACATCATAATACTGAATTTGGTTCATTTTTATATCGTTAATCATGGTCGCACTCGCAACAAATGCCGCCATAATTATAACCACGAAGTTCTTGGAATGTATCGAAAGCAGCGACGCACTGTGGAGCTGCATGAAATCCAAAACCATTTGACAAACCTTTTCATGTCTAAAAATCAATTTACTGAATTCTTTTGAAATATTCTCGTACATCCGTCGCATACCTTGTGGTCTCATCCTATTGTAATGTTCGCTCTGCTTCAAAGCATTCAAAATTTTATGTAGTCGAAGTATTTTGTAATTGATCATACGAAAGTAATGACTACCCAAATATGCTGCCGCTATGAGAAGATTTGTTGAAAAAGCCTCTACGCCGAAATTAAATGCGGTGTAGATAGCATTATACAAGTGGGACACATCTCGTTGCAACACTGCCTCGACCAGTCGACTACCGACCCCACCAGTAAAGCTAATTCCGTCTATAATGACCATTTTGAAAAATAATCTGTTCAAAAGTTTCCTATCGAAATCTTCTGCAAAATCGATATGGAGAGCATTCCACAAACGTGTGCAATCATTGATTAGTCGTTGGAATTTGGTCACAAATACGAGAACAGTGAACTTAGTTACAATCACACTACAGTAAGCGGCTATGAAGCCGAACACGAGAAGAACCATCCGGTACTGAGGACGATGCGATAGAACAGTCCAAAAAGTAGACCAAAAGTACATCCCCATAAAATACACGTAGGCCATAAGGGTAACAATGGAATAAATAAACAACAGGGTGGAAAAGTTGAAGCGTTTTTCCGATTCGGTGAACCAGTAGGGAAACAGCCCAAACAGTCGAAGGTTTAGCACAAGGAAACCAAACGTAAGTTTGGGCAGAGTTATCCGATGCTTATGCATATGTGGAAGTTCGTGCAACAACTGATACACAAATTGGACCTTTGCAAACGAAAAATGGCATAGTATAATGGTGTTATCGTTCAATAAATGTGGTATTAAACTTTGAATGGCATCGGTGTCAGTTTTGGGAAACGAATTGATAATTGGTCGGTCCAAATTCAAACATGATTGAGGGGATGTACACAGAATATATCTGAAATAAATATGGATAAACTTAGCTATGCATAAATAATGTTGATAACGCTCGCTTTAATAGTTAGTTAGCGATATGCTGTTCGCTTCCCTTAGAGCGTTCTGGTTTCCCAAGAATTTTTTGGTAGTTTTATTTTCTGGGGAAAACTTTCATAAAAAAAATCTGAATGATTTACAGAAAAATCATGGTGGTAAGCAAATTTGGATGAGCGAAAATCCGGCAAATGTACACGGATAAAATGAAAAAAAAAACTAATTAGCCTAATATTTATTCTTTTTTACGCTTTTTCAAATTTTAATTGTGGCAAGGATTAATTATAAATTTAGTTTAGCTTGCTTTTTAAGCATTGCTATGGTTTTCTAAAATGGTCGTGGTTCAGCCAAACCGCACCAAGCGGCTTTTTGACTGACTTGTGATATTTTGTTCGCAAAAGGAAAACGGATAATATTTTATGTGAATTCATGCGTACATTTGTTGTAGGATATCCTAAGTTATGTCGTTAAACGATGTCCAATGCGATTTGTGATTAATTGAATCTGTTATACGAAAACTTTGGCGAAAAAATTGGAAATTTTTCATTGGCGCTTGGTGTGATTTGGCATTTTAAATTAGAAAAAATATTTTAAGCTCTTTTTAGTGGAATTTATTCAACCGTCTAAGACGAGTTTCTACCTAAGCAATAATGTAATTAACTGTATAGATAAATAAAGTAGGCAAATAAGATTAGATTAGATTATACAATAATCTAATGTAAACCATGTGCTTTTCCAATATGTTTTTCTAGAGCACGAGATGAAAGAACCATAACGCGTATGGGGCTGAAATAGTGGAAGATCGTTTGCTTAGTAATGCTGAACAATCATAATTTGAGTTTCGGCACTGTACGAAAACTATTACCGTCGCGCTTATCTTTTTCAAGAGTTTCTAGAGTATCTTTTTCTAGAGTCTTACACTCGCAGGCTCGACTGCGAAGGTAAACGTCAAGATAGCCGCCGTGTTAAAAAATAGGCAGAATTTTCCAGCTCAAAACAAAACCACGTCATAAGACGAGTTAATACAATCCCATTGAATTTCACCACTTAATTGAATCTTGACAGATACGTATTTCGACCTCAACAGTAAGGCCGTCTTCAGTGTCTCGTACTTGACTCGACTTAGTCAGAGTCAAGAAAGATAGAAAAAATAACACGGTGTGTAGTGCCTCCCCAAGTCACCTTAAGGTGACACGGGAAGCACTAACAATCATCAAATCGTCATAATTTTCATCATTGAATGCTTAACTTTTTTTCTACAACAAATATGATTTTGAAAAAGTATCACCGGCGCGTGCTTACTCGCAATCTACATGCTGATACATTCACAGTTACATCAAACAACTCAAAACCGAAATACGCCGCTCCAAAGTTGCGAGGTGATAATGCTAGAAAGAGACGAAAGATAGGAAAAATAATACGGTGTTTAGTGCCTCCCCGAGTCACCTTAACAAGCTCGCATTGCTACTCTCGGGACTTAAGGTGACTCGGGGAGGCACTACACACCGTATTATTTTTCCTATCTTTCGTCTCTTTCTAGCATTATCGCCTCGCAACTTTGAAGGTCCGTATTTCGGTTTTTAGTTGTCTGATGTAACTATAAATGTATCAGAATGTAGATTGCGAGTAAGCACGCACCGGTGATACTTTTTCAAAATCATATTTGTTGTAGAAAAAAATGAAGCATTCAATGATGACGATTTGATGATTGTTCGTGCTTTCCGTGTCACCTTAAGAAAAATATTCATAGTACATTTGTCACTCAGCAAGGTAGGTCGAATCGGTGCCAAATTTCTTAGATTTTTTTTTCAGGTTGTTCCAGCCTATATTGATCGGATTCCGTCGTTCCCGTCCAGCCCGAGTCCGGCTTTGCGCAGTCAGCGATGAAAACATGCCATTCCTCGAGTCCGCGCTCTACCTTCTGTGTAGCTCCAAGACGGTTTGGACGATAGCCGATAAAACGGCGTTCCAGCCAACTTCATCTTTACACATCCTCCGAACTAGGTTGTCCGGGGTAGTGTCCAGACCACATGTGGCAAGCATGTGGTCACGCATTGTGCGAAAACGCGGGCACACGAACAACACGTGTTCCGCCGTTTCCTCTAAACCTGCGCACACCGGACACTCGGGCGAGGCCGAGTGTTCGAACCGGTGTAGATACTGTCTGAAGCAACCATGGCCTGTAAGGACCTGGGTCAGGCGGAAAGTGATTTCCCCATGGCGCCTCTTGACCTACGTACCTATTTCCGGTATCAACCTATGTGTCCATCTACCGTTAGTGGAACTGTCCCACGCACGCTGCCATTTGACCATTGAGGCCAACATGACAGTCCTACGGATGCCTCTCGTGCCGCGCATTTCGAAGCATCTATATCTTCACCGATAACGATGTCAATAGGCATCATACCGGTGATGACGCAAAGTGCATCGTGCGACACGGTACGGTACGCGCTCGCAACTCTTGGACACATGAGCCTATAAGTACTTTCTAACTTCGTTCTGTAGCATTTAATACGCAGGGCCGTGTCCCCAGCTGGCCCCCCATACCTTAGTATGGACAGAGCGACACTAGCCAGAAGCTTGCGCTTGCTGGCATAAACCGCAGAGCTATTGGACATCATCCGGGAAAATGCCACTATAGCTGTGGAGGCACGCTTGCAGGCGTAATTGACGTGGCTACCAAAGGTGAGCTTATCGTCGATCATTACCCCCAAGAGTTTGATGGAGCGTTCAGAGGTGACCGTGCAGTTGCCTGCCCTTATCACCGCTTGTTGCTCCGACTTTCGATTGTTAACAACAAACACCTCAGTCTTGTGGTGAGCCAGTTCTAACTTCCTGGAACTCATCCACTCCTCCACAATTGCGATCGAGTGGGCTGCAGTCAACTCCTCCTCTTTGATCGATTCGCCGTAGACCTCCAGCGTAATATCGTCAGCGAAGCCGACGATTACCACGCCCACCGGGAACTTCAACCTCAAGACACCGTCGTACATGGCGTTCCATAACACCGGACTCAGTATGGAACCTTGCGGAATCCCTGACGTTATTTCAACGCACTTTCGACCCGCCTCCGTGTCGTATACTAGTACTCGATTCCGAGAATCTTGTACAACCCAACTGGTAGCTGCCCAACTGGCACTATTGAATGCATTCCTCACGTCGAGAGTCACTACTGCACAATAGCGAACTCTCCTCCTCTTACGCTGGGTAGCTATCTCCGCGGATTTGGTAACCGACAAGATAGCGTCTACGGTCGAATCACCCTTTTGGAAACCAAACTGGTTAATCGATAGACCATCTGCACCCTGAGTGCATATTAATAACCTGTTGAGGATAATCTTCTCGAGCACCTTTCCGGCCGTATCAAGCAGTAATATTGGTCTATATGCTGACGGATTACCCGGTGGTTTTCCCGCTTTTGGCAATAGGACCAAGCTCTGCCTTTCCCATGCTTCAGGGAAGACTTCAGGCATCTTTGTATGACATATCGAAACACCTCGGGAGCCTCAGCAATTGCCGCTTTGATGGCCAGGTTCAGAATACCATCCGGTCCTGGCGCCTTACCTACCATAAAGGACTGTGCAATCCCCGCAACTTCCGCCACAGTTGCTTATCCCTCGTCGGCCACCTTGGGTCATGACGTGGGATGAGCCCCGAGATGATCCTCTCCAGCATCTTTAGATACCGCTCTGTAGGGCCCATCGCCCCACGAGTCTTGGCCATTACGACCCTATAGGCGTCACCCCATGGATCCGCGTTGGCACTTTGACACAGGTCCTCGAAGCAGGCTTTTTTGCTTAATCTAATCTCAGTCTTCAGAGCGGCTCTAGCAGCCACGAACGCCACCCGTCGTTCAACACGCTTCGCAATTGCTTGAGTCCACCAGTAAGCCGGTGGCCTCCCATTCCTATGGTGGACTTTCCTGGGCATGGTGGCATCGCATGCACGCGAGAGTACTGTTACCAGCTGCTCGCCGCTTAGACCGAGAGTATTTTGCTCGCACACATACGAGGGCTAGGCCTCGCCCCTTCTTCCGTCTGCTGAATGCTGATCGTATAGTCGATACTGTAGCGAACCGCCAGGTGGTCGCTGTGAGT
Source organism: Armigeres subalbatus (assembly GCF_024139115.2). Taxonomy (NCBI): domain Eukaryota; kingdom Metazoa; phylum Arthropoda; class Insecta; order Diptera; family Culicidae; genus Armigeres; species Armigeres subalbatus. The sequence goes on from NC_085141.1 coordinate 14,714,191, forward strand.
GTACCCATCATCTGCCCTCCAGCTCGAACTACTCGTTTGGCCAGGGCTCCAGAACGTAACGTTTGTAATCTACTCGGCACCGTTCCAGCTGTATGTACTTTTGGTACCAACATTGGCCAAGTTCACATCCAACATGGCCAGTGATTCCAGCAGGATCTATTTATTTATTTATTTATTCTGACTAAGGCCGAAGTGGCCTGTGTGGTATATAAGAGTCCTCTCCATTCGGCTCGGTCCATGGCTACACGTCGCCAACCACGCAGTCTACGGAGAGTCCGCAAGTCATCTTCCACCTGATCGATCCACCTTGCCCACTGCGCACCTCGCCTTCTTATGTCCATCTGCAGGATCTGCCCCCGTTGATGCGTGGAATGGTGAAGCCGTTGAAGTCTCATGCGTTGAATTCCCCCGCTATCACCACCAGCCTACACCCCATCAAGTTAGCCGTCAAACAAACCGAACTGCTCGATCGACCATCGAGGAGGCGCATAGCAGCTGCAGAAGAAGACCCCGCTGACTTTGGCAATGACGAAGTCCTCGTTTGTCGAAGACACCAACTCTTGGACTGGGTATTTCCCCGTTGTTTATATCGCCGCCACCCAATTATCGTTCCTGGCAGGTACCTGGTAAGGATTCGCTATGATGGCGATATCCGACCCCCATTCAGCAACTGTCTGACACAGCAGTTGCTGGGCTGCATCACAGAGGTTCAGGTTTAGCTGCGTTACCTGCACTGTGATTTTGCAGCAAGCTTAAACGCCGAGCACTTCGAACCCCCCATGGGGTGCTTGCTGTTCACAGCTTTGCTGGAACAAATCAAACAATTGGGAGGGTTCGTGCAGCATTGTGTCTTATGTCCCTTCAATCCGCAGCGTCGGCAGAGCTTGCTTCTGTCAGGGCCTTTGCAGTCCCATTGATTGTGTCCCGGTTCCAGGCACTTGAAGCAAATTTCGAGTTGCTCGTACATGCCCACAGGACCCACCGACCATCCCACCTTGACGCTCCCTAACTTGACTACCTTGGAGGCGTCCGCTACAGATAGCTGAACCAATGCTACCTTGCCGGACCTTTCCGTAGCCGAACAGCTGCGGTGGCTGTCTCCACTTCACACTGCCGCCGCAGTTCCGTGACGAGCCACCCTTTTGCGAGACGCCCCGCATCAGCTCGAGGATCATCTCGCCCATCCGGGTACGTCTTATTCGACGTACGTCGGCGCCGAGTTCACCGAGCTTGACGTCACTCCTCATCGCCTTCAAGACATCCGAGTACTTAGCCTCGTCCGTCTTGATGACTAGGGCATCGCCCCTGGAGCGATTGGCGCCTACCCTAGACTTCTTGCTAACCTCATTCGCCTGGGCCTTCCTTCCGGCTCTTGACTTCCAGGTCCTCCCCCGGTTTTGGAGGTACCTGGCCAGGGTTCAGCTTCCCAGCCCCACCCAGACAAACACACATCGCATTAGATAGCATGATTTAAATCGTTTACCGATATACTCGATTAAGTTGAAAACCGTAATACGGGACTAGAGAAGTTGGATTTTTCTCGCAATCCGTACGTTAAACCTAACTTCGCTAGTGGCGCGCTAGTCTAATTAGGGCCTCGATACTCCCCCTGTTTCGGTTTTCAACTTGACTAGCGATACAAATATTATTGAACTCGCATTGTGGTGCGAAGCTTATCAGTTTAGTTATAAATATTCCCGCATAGTAAGCTATTTCACGAGTTCATTCCAGCTACATTTGTTGACATCGCATATTCCTACAAACAAACTCAAGTTAAATCGGATTATCTGTCAAACCGAGTTTATTATCACAAACTACATCGCAATGAATATAACTCGCTTAAAAATCGTGCACATCGCATACATCACCGCATAACGCTGGATAAGAAATACACAAATATCGTCTCCACTTTTGTACGTAAAAAGCGTTTTCTCGACTGATAAGCGATGAAATTTGTGCGCATATGCATCGCATAACAGAAAACCAATTCTATTATACATGTATTCTGATTGTCTGGGCACTACTTTTGTTCGGGGTAGTAACCTTAGCTCATCCCCTGGAGACTGTCTCCCCCGTTTTTGTGTCTGCTCCGTTGGAGCAGTCACCTCCGACGTGCCCGCGCAAGCCTCAGTCGACTCCACGGATTTCACGGGTTTGCAATTGGCCGTTCCGACCGCCCTCTCCAGCTTGGCGTCCAACATCGACTTTCGAAGTTTCCCTTGAGGTCCTTACTGATATTATACTTCGATGACGCAAAGTCGATGATGGCGTCCAGCTGTTCCATCGCTACCTCGAAGGCCGAAAGCCCATCGCGTTTGCGGTTCATCGTCCTCACAAACCATGGGTCATCTATAACCTCTCCTGGCGTAGCCGGGGAGAAGGTTAAGTAACCCACGCTAGCGCTGCGCACCGAGCTGCCGACTATTGCCTCTGGCCTGCTAGGCGAAGACCTGGACAGCCAACCTCTTGCGAAAGGGTTGTCGCCTACACTACTACCACTAACTGAAGAGTTGACTTGGTTTTCCATTTTGATCCTACCAGTTGCTCGAGAAAAGAGGTTCACCACGCCAGAGCCCAGCATGACGCGGTAAGGGACAATTACTGTGGAAGGTGCCCAGGTACCTTGGAAAAAAATTAAGATCGAAAACATCATCCAAAACTAAACCAGTGAAATTTATTATCATAAAATGTAAGGCGGCAGGTATTTCCGTCTACGCATAGACGTTGCATTACATCTTAATTGGTGGATGACCGAGCATCCCACGATATATTGTGACCTACCCAAGAAACAAACTGAAGTTTAAAATTGGCGAAATTATCCTGGTGTAGTCTGTCTGAATATTTGTAAGGACCTTCCATCGATGAAAAACAATAATTACTATGTCTAAGTCTAAATCAATAATGCCTAATTCAAATGTTGCGTACAAAAACACTCCTACAATTTCCTACATTGTCGTGTAACAGCCGACAGTAGTCATGGAAGTATTACGTCAGTAAATCAATAACGACCAATTTCATTCCCGTTTCATGTACCAAAACTTGTCATTCATCGAGTGTGAGTATGAGAAGCGTGATGAATCGAGGACGTGGATTAAAACTGAGCGCTTACGAACGAAAACAAATATTTTTTTATTCCATTTCAAACTAATTTAATTTGTCAGTAATTTCATTTTCGATAGAAATAAAATTCGCAGAACGTGATGGACATATTGCAAAGGAGTTCATTAGTGCAAAAACAGTAGATGTTTTGCATACTTATTTCAAGGTCGTTATGCTTTGAGTGTTATGATCTAGCTTTAGAGGATAGGAATGGGGCTACAAAGCCGTAAATAGTAAATAGATTGCTGTAAAATACCTATAGGTAACCTAGTTGACCCGACGAACTTTGTCTCGCCAAAAATTGATCATATTCCTGATACAATTTGCGTACATAATTTATCTAGAAAACAAATTGGTTATTAACTGGGTACTGCGGAGAGAGCCGCTTTTTCATTTTCAAGCGACTACATGGTTGTCTTGAAACCAATGCTGTGAGCGAAATTGTTTTGCCACTGCTCAGCTTTGAAACGTCATTTATTTTTCGAATCTCGCGTATGATTTTGTGAGAGAGAGCATGAATGCACAAAACCTTACATGACTGTGTAATAGTTTGTTTACTTTCCCGTTTCGATCAGCTGTATTTCGAAAATTTCCGCTGGAAGTGTCGTTCGCGATAGTTTTTCGCTGTTTTTAAGTGGTTTCAGAAAGATTAAATCTAAATTTTGTATTAAAAATGCGGTGTTCAGTGAAAGGTTGCCGGAGAAATAGTCGAACCGATCGAATAAGTTTCTATCGTTTTCCTACAACTTCGTCGCTCCGATCTGAGTGGATTAAGTTCTGCGGAGATGATAATCTAAATTTGACAGTGAATTCACGGGTTTGTGGGGTAAGTATTCCACGATACGAGAAAAGTTTCAATTTTATAAATGATAACTTTTTATAGGATCACTTTGATGTGAGAACTTCTCGTCGGTTCAATAAACTTGGCCAGCAGATCCGAAGCAGAAATGCAATTCCGACCATCAAAGTGATACAACATGCTTTGCCACTGTATGCCTCACCTGCTTTGTTTGACCACACATACGCAGATATTTTTGAGGAGGATGCTAAACCGGATGATTATTTAGGAGACGACGAAGAAGTGATGGAAGAATCATTGAATGAGTGCGATCTTTCGGATTCCTTGCCTGTCAGCATTGAGTACCAATCTAAGCCGTTATCTTAAAAATGTTGCGCACGAAACATCAGGTGAGTGAAAACATGATTTACCCATTAAAGTTCGCTAGTAGTTAGCTTACCGCAGTTTTTATGTTTGTTATCATATGTTCTAGTTGATTTTAATTTTCTTTTAGTTTGATGAATTTGTGGCGAAGACGAGCACAACATTGGAAAGCAGAATTTTTGAAACTCTCCAAGCAGTTCGAGCTACTGCAAAAGTTAAGTAGGATCTATAACAACGATCAAATTCAGGTAGCATTAGGACGAGTCAAGAAAGTAAGGAAGTGGTCCGACCAAACCATTCTACGTGGACTGCAAACGAGGTTTGCCTGCGGAAAAGGATACGACTACCTGCGTCAGCAAAATCAACCATATCCGTCTACGCGAACACTTCTCGAGCATATTCAAAATGTTCCATTTGACACAGGTATGTATTTATGATAGAACAATGGGAAAAATAAAACGCAGTACTGCCTGAAAATAAACCATCAAATAGAAAACATGGGAGAATTTTGTTTGAATATGGTAGAATAAATACCTTTGCGCACCTTCATGAAAGTAGGGTGTATGTATGTTTCTTTATAAAACGAGTTACGTTAACGTAGACCGAAATATTTCTCAAGGTAACAACTGGCAGTCTTCTTCCCCCCTATAATACTGTTTAAGCAATTAAGTTTGTTTTGTTATTATACACAGGTATACTTTGTGAAATGTTATTGCTACTGGACGAAAAACTATCTTTGATGGATGATTGCTCGAGAGACTGTGGCCTATTCCTCGATGAAATGAGTATAGACGAGGCTAAGGAACTGTGCCCTAATCTTAACAAATGGTATGGAACTGTTACGCTCCCGGATTCAGAAGCTCTTGCAACTAAAGGTTTAGTTTTCATGCTCGGTGGAATCGCACAAAGGTGGAAGCAAACGGTAGCATTTGAATTCACCGGCAATTCTGTGCCAGGAAGTTGTCTTAAGTCTATTGTAGAGAAAATTATTGAGAAAGCTGAAGATCATAACTTGCGTGTGCATTTTGTGACATCGGATTGTGGCAGTGCAAATAAGGCAATGTGGGTTGAATTCGGAGTAAATGTGCGGAAGGATACGCTCCAAAACAATCTATCAATTCAACATCCGGTTGATCCTAGTAGGAAGCTTGAATTTATCGCTGATCCTGTGCATATTTTCAAAAATTCAGTGCATGGTTTTATTTCTAACAAGAATATATTTTTACCCGATTGGTATGTTGAGAAACATGGCCTATCGACTAATATAGTGGACCGGGAACACATTAAAGCTTTAGTACACGAGGAGTCGAACCACCCAAGTAACACCAAGCATTACAATATTGCACATATATCAATCACAAATCGGCATGCTAAATGCTAATTGCATTAGATCTGTTTTAACGATGTGTTGTTGCATTTATTTATCAACTGTCAGACAACGATACTCTAAATCCGCATTACGAATGCAGCGATGCATTACTGGTGCTTTATTTCAACATGCCAAAGTAATGAACCATTAATTCGGTCTTATAATTGCCCTTTTCCACTTTAAGTCAACTTTAAGGGCTGTGTTTTTTTACAAGCATATATAGCTTCATGGTTACTTGGGATGTTTTATAAACTTGCTGGTCGCTTGACAGCTGCCGATGTGGATTTTGATAGAAGGCCGCTTTCAAATGTTGATAAAATGAAAGTTACAAACGCAACAAAATATTGTAATCATAATCTTGTGGCTGCTTTGGAAGTAATTTCTGAGAAAACAGGACGTGTGGAGCTAAAAGCGACTGCTGCTTACCTAGGAGATTCAGCTAAATGGTATGACATAGTTAACTCTCGTGATGATTCTAATGCATTACAACCTTCATATTCTGTTGAATACGCATCAGCCTTAGAACATATGTCTATGATGTGTAGGCTGTTCAGTGATCTTAGTGTAGGAGCGAAAAGACACTGGAAACCTTGGCAATCTGCAGGGGTGATGTCGACCAAGGCGTTACTTCGATTACAAGCTTACTTTTTTAGTACGGGATATACCATTCTATATACAGTCAGTCTCAAAATTGAGCGTACAGTATGGATTAGTTGACTACATTCGAAAATTTCAAAGGAAATTAAATGATTGGCTCGGTTGTTTTTAATGCATTTCAATATTCATCCCTTCCTTCAATGTATGCGTACATAAAATGGTTAAAAATTTTTCTCTAAAGTTCATTTATTTGAAAATAATCTCAAAATACGCCTGTTAGATGTGACAAAATTGAGCGTACACCGATTTTTTTTCTATCAAATTTCTTATTATAAACACGATTAATGTATTTTAATATTGTTTTTTCATGATTATATTAATAATAATAAACATCCGCTACTTAAACATTCAATGTTTTGAAATTAAACCATGTTTTGGTCAAAATGGCGAACAAGTGAGAGGTAAGAACATTACTATTTACCAATTCAATGCTGCTGGGAAAAATAGATGCTTTAAGATATGGATTTCACCGGCATCGTATCTTATATATGATAGATAATCGAAATCGAAATAACCCAAATTTATCCACCGGTGGTGATGATGCCTTTCTCGATTCAATATGTTGAATTCGAATTAATGTTGTAAATGCAGTGCTTATTGCCTACATTTCGGCGGTAAAAAGATTTGGTGCAATTCTAGTACGTTGATTAAAAATTACTTACCGTGGGTTACCCTGGGTTGCGCCACGGCTAAAATGATTAATGATTCAATGTGCATTTGTGTTTTTGTTGATTAAAAAATAAAAATATTATACAAACTGCTTGATTTATTAAAAAACAAAAACAATAGTGTCCAACTAGGAAATTTGCTCCGTCGAATGAAACCAGTTGCACTCGAATCTGTCAAGCCCTTCTATATGAAACGCGTTTAACAAAAAAAAATATTTATGGGCTACACACATACACACTTTTGGAGTGAAATTATAGCCTTCTGGTACAACTTTGTTGTACGAGAAAGGCAAAAACAATATTAAAATACATTAATCGTGTTTATAATAAGAAATTTGATAGAAAAAAATTCGGTGTACGCTCAATTTTGTCACATCTAACAGGCGTATTTTGAGATTATTTTCAAATAAATGAACTTTAAAGAAAAAATTTCAACCATTTTATGTACGCATACATTGAAGGAAGGGATGAATATTGAAATGCATTAAAAACAACCGAGCCAACAATCAAATTTCCTTAGGAATTTTCTAATATATTCATCTAATCCATGCTGTACGCTCAATTTTGAGAGTGACTGTACGTCTAGATTAAGGTGATTATTGAATGAAGCCCGTGGTGAATTTCAAATTCACCACACGCTTATCTACATACATTTCCAAAAGCCCAAATCTGGCGTAATAGTTTTCGTACAGTGCCGAAACTCAAATTATGATTGTTCAGCATAACTAAGCAAACGATCTTCCATTATTTCAGCCTCACACGCGTTATGGTACTTTCATCTCGTGCTCTTGAAAAAAATATTGGAAAAGAACGTGGTTTACAAAATGGCCGATTTCTGGCTTCATTCTATAATCACCTTAACGCAAGATTGTCTGGTGAATCTTTTTTCAGTTGTAAGAGCCAAGCAGAAAAGGCCTACGGCATTGCAAATGAAACAGCATTTATAAACAATAACTTTTTCACAATACATGCACGAACCTCAGCACAGCTCATATGATGCCGACGAACGACAATATTTGGTTACTTTTACTGATATACTCAAGCGAAATCCGGTATCACGCTGTACAAAACGATCCAAAATAGATCAAAGTGCTTGCTCATCGTCATTTGAACAAAGTGTTGATATTACGGATCATGAAATATCGTCTGTTTCTGAGCCGATAGATTCCATAACTGAAAACGTTCAGGAAGCAGAGAATGAGCCTCTTGATGTATCATGTAGTCAATCGGACACGATGAAGATAGCGATTAATATAGTATCTTTAAATGATCGAGCAAATCTCAATGCGTTCTTCCAAGTATCGCATAAAATTGTATCGGCGATAAATTCTAAATTATGCCAAAAATGTCGAGCTACTTGTATAACGTCTATTCCATTCAATAAGGATTATGCACAATACACAATTAGGCTACACGAATTCCGCAAATTCAATCGCGTTTTTCCATCGGAAGATTTTTTTCATTTCATCATTGGTTTAGATTATTGGTACAATAAGCTACGTGCAGATAAAAGAGAAAATTATAGCAAGCTGTACAACGTCCCGATGCCTCAAAGTCTGATGAATTGTCATAATTTGAAAGAAGAATCAGTTAAAACATTGATAAAATTAAAAACTATATCGGAGAAAATTTGGAAAACGCGGAAATCGAAATATGATAGTCGAAGTATGGTCGTGTGATGACGGAAGCAATTAATAATAGAGAAAAATAAAATGTAACAATATTTGTAATAAAAAAAATAATACATACTTAATTTGTTTAATTATTTTCCGAACAATTACAATACTTCTCGACAGAAGATCTGGAAGAAACATAACCACAATGTTCAATGTTTGGCTCCCGCACAAAAGACCTTTCAGGCTCCAGTTTGACAAGCAAATCGACTCTATCCGCACCACCCAGGTTATTAATAATGATTTTAATTTTTTACAGTTTTGTAATGTTTCCTATTAGTTAAGTACATAAATAAACACATATCGATCTTTCCATTATCGATTGATAATGCCAATTTCGTGTTATATATACAAATGATCAAGATATACAAAATGTACGAAAAAATCATCGAAGAGATTGGATCAAATTGAAAAAATTTCCAATTTCATCGTATGTAGAAGAAGGAAACGAATATAAATTAGCAGAAGTTGGACTTTCTATTCTTGAGTGATGCGCGGTCGTACATATGCCAACTTTGTTTTATATATATAATACTAGTCGACCCGGCAAACGTTGTCCTGCATAGTAGGCGAAAATGCGCGTTGTGCACTGCCCGAGCGAAATTTCCATACGATTCTTAATTTTAGTTTTTCACCATTTAAACAACTTTACTCGTAATTTTAGCATTAGGAAATATCATATAAACCCGTCGGAAACTAAAATGAACATATCTGCAGAAGGAATGAAGAAAATCCATCCAGCTGTTTTTGAGTTATGCAGATACGAACACAGACCATTTCATTTTTATTATATACACAAAAAAAAATCGTTGGTAAAAATCAAAGAATCGTTGGTAAATTTAAGAAAACGCGTTAGTGATTTTCAGTAGAAAGTATAGGGCTGTCGGATTAACAAACGCAGAACTTTTGATTCAGGAATGTGGCTTCTCATGTTGTTTTAACAATTCACCACTCTTAAATGTATTATCGTGTTCTCAAAATAAAAGTTTTTTCCGCTTTTATTTTAACAGTTCTTGCTTCTTAATGTTAATGGTGTTTTTATGATTTTCATTATTTACATCAATAATAAAAATAACACAAAAGAAACGTCAAGTTAGAAAAGTTTATTAATCACAAAAAAGCAGATATTGAATCCATAATTTATGAGTTTTCAGCATATGAATTATAAGCTACAATCTTTCTGGTCTTGCAAGTTACCAATTTCCACGTTGTTGCAGGCGCTGCGCTGATGCGGACATTATTCCACTTACGTAATCATCGTAGCTAAAACGCTTTCGGCGATAGATTTTCATTGTGCAGATGTTAGTCGTTGATGACCACAACGAAATCATTGCTAAATCACTTTCTCCCTGCGTCTTCTTTTAAACTGATGACAAAAGATGTGTGATTCCAACCGGTTTCCATCGACGATGTTTGCACCATACCTTCGTCTCGAAGGAGGAACTTTCGGCGACAATTAACCTTTGATAAATAACGAGAAATATGATATTAGAATACTTTCAAAACAAATGGAGAAATAAATAACCTACCTGTTTAGTATAACCGCGAGTATAACATGGTACAATACCAGGAAAAATTAAAATTATTTTCTGTATGTTTGTTTGGTATAACTTTTTTGGCGCAACTTTCAGTGACAGATCGTCGTATGCAGGTCGTTTGCTGCCAGTTGAATTTGTTTTGCTATCAGTGTTGCCAAAATTGTTAGATGTTTAAGTTTGTTTAACTATTTCACACATTTTGATCTGAGAGCTTTACTGTGAAAATAACAATTTTAGGCTAAGAAAAAAACTTTCAAATCAATCAATTTAGCGTTTGACTTAAAAGTTTCAGCATTCAATAATACCAAATTTTCTTTACTTTTGAAATAAAATTAGAAAATGTTGTAATCACAATTTTTTTTCGCTCTGTGTAGAAGATAACAGAAGAAGATTATTGGTTTCCTTTGAATATTACTGGAATAAAAATTATCAAACAAATTTATTTAAATTCCCTCGAAAGACTCTACTGATCTGCGTAATGCATCTGGCAATGTTATATTTGTTTTCATCAAATTTTCTTAATATCAAAACATATAAATTGATTTTTGGCTAGTGTGACCAGTCGTCCGGCGTTTCACGGGACGTAGCATTTTTCAACTTCGTTTTCCAAAGTTATTTTAATTTATGCAGCCTAACAAACATAAAAAACCAAAATCTATATGGCATGCACTTTTGGTGTGTTCAGTTCCATGCCAGTGAGATAGGCGTCCCGCGTTTCGCAGGACGCTTGCTGGTCACAATATTTAGGCTATATTTTATCAATCTCCACAAAATTAAATAAATATAAATGACTCATAGAGAAGTAGCATGAAAACAGCTGCCAGTTATAAAAATGTCCAAAGATATTTGGAAAAATCATACTTTAGCTTTGAATTGCTGTTCTACTACAGCAAATGAGACTGAATTTAGACAGGGCTGTAGATTTATTGATTGTTTTATTGCCTTATATAAGGATAATGAAAACTATTTTGACTGTTAAAAATTTTCGATAACTGAGGGCGCAATACTGAAATTTAAAAAAGTCATTACTTTCCAACGCGTTTATTGATTTCACTTATTTTTAAGTTTGAGTCACAGACAACTACCTACAAGAGCACTATGGGATACTTTTTTAATTCTTTGTGACGAAGAAAGTAACATCAATATCATTATAAAGCAAGCATTCTTTTCGGTGTAAAGATAAATTGAAAAGTTATAACATTGACATTCAGATGGCCACCAAGTGTGAAAAGTTGGAAATATTTCATTCACGCGCATGCGCTGCAACATTTCAATAGCGCGCAATTTCTATTTTCCAAGCGGAAGCCTCTTTCCACAGCACCGTTCGCTTCCTCTTTCGAATCTGATAATGGTAAAATAATACGCCTAATGTGAAAATAAGAGATGCATTCAATTTGGCTAACATCATTTGCCACCTATAGAGACCGCGATGCTTTTCGCGGAGGACAGTTTCGAGAGCACAATGCTGCCGTATAATTTGATTCTGCTGTTCATGCTTGCGATAGCAGTCGACGTTGCATCATGTGTTCGGTACCAGCAATGGCTGTACTCGTTGGGATTGGAATTTCTGATTCCGACCAGGAATACCAGGGGTAGATAAATATGCATATTTTTTTTTTGGCGGAATGCTCGAATGATTCTACACACTTTGGTTTTAGCTCCATCGGCGAGACAATGTGCAGCGAATGAAACTTTCCGAGTGATGGGCAGGCTGTGCGGAAAATCATGTGGAACATATGGCCAGAGTTGTCCAGTCAGAAGAATCAACCGATGTCAGTGCCTGGTTGGGTATGTGAGGAACCGGTCCAGTGCCTGCATCCATCACTTGGACTGTCCGCTGAATTTGGATTTTGCCGAGTTTTTGGAATTTCTGAAGTAATTCTTGCTGTAGTAACGAAGAAGGATTAAATAAAACAGACTATTTATGTTGAACGTAGTGATTGGTCTTCCTTAATAAAGATATAAAAAAGTGGTCGTTCAGTACTAATTAATGTAACTTAATCAAAGCAATTTTGATTACATTTAGGGTTACTGCTGCTGGATTTCATTGATGCAGTTGGATTTTACGCGAAGGATACGTACTGCGTAATCCGCGTAGAAATATGATATTAGCATTTCCATATCTACTCCCAAAAAACAAATTTTATATTTATTATATAATATCTTGGCATATACAATTCTACAAGGTGTTAATACATTAAATGTAAGCTTTTTATACAGACAGTGTATTGAAATAATACAAAAAATGTTAGATGTCAATACAATGGTTGTACTAAAATCATCCAAAACTGTTTATACCTAAGTTTTATACAGTTTCTGTGTGGTTTTTATTAAAAACTGTATTATAATCTGCTATTCGCTGGTTGGATGTATATTATTTTCTACATCTTCCAAGAAAATCCCTTGAATAAAGAACATTGCGATTTTGCGGAAGAAAAAAATAAAGCTTTCATAGTAAAAAAGCTACAAGTCTACTTCTGAAATGAATTTGTATCAGATGTGCCATTTGAAAAAAAGCAAAATATGACCGGTTCCAGATACGAGCAGGTCAGCGTTCAATACATAATTTGTTTTCGGCAACAGAAATGGTCGGTATACGTGATACAAACAAAGGAATAATAGATTTGAGAGTATTTCTGTGCCGTATCATAATTCGGATCCATGCGAGTTGTGAATGACAAATATTCAGCAATGCTGATGTTGATAGAAGCCGACATAAATTAAGTATAAACAAACGCATACCGCCTGATAAGAGCTCGGAAGAATAGGTCAGTCGTGCGTTGCCATGAAATGGAAAGTGCGGAACAAGTCGCATCATAATGCGTTGGGTATGTGTGAGTGCATGACTCGATTATATGCTTCGAAGTCAAGTGCGTGCGAGAAGTGGCAAACCCTTCTAAACATGAAGATGCACATTAATACGTTTCTGTTCATCACGCACACCTAGGATGAGATAATCTGTGGTGCAGAACGGTCCAAGCACACGTGTAAAGAGACACGGGTTGAGCCGAGCCACCACGTGCTGTCTGCCCGGAGCCCATCAGAGGCTGACTATGAAGAGCGTACGCAGAGTGGTTCACGTAAATTCGGGTGACCCGCACGGATGATGCACGAGTTGCTGTTAAGGTGTATTTGTTCGTTCTCCCAAGCTCAGCTGAAGATTGTTTGGGTTTCCTATCGATTGCTACTTCCAAACATAATGCCCCTTTATTGCGTTGCAACATCATGTTGGCTGGCATTAGGTGCGCCATTACTAGCACGTCTGAATGATTGATGAATTGGATGTACGAATGGACTGTGGAATTGGCTTCTTAGAAATAGATATGGTTTGAATTGATAATTTTTCACTGAAATAAAAATGCAGCTTAATTGATGCATCTTTTCTGTCCTGTTGATAGTCATGATTCAAAATTTCACAAGAAAAACAAAATGAAATTCGTTCAATGTTGGTAATTATTGAAAATTGAAGAAAATTGCTATTGTCCGAGAGCTATTCATTCAAATATGCGGCCTTTTCGAAATTTTTGTTTTCTGTGTGTAGGATGATTTTAGCTCATTTTATCAGCAGTTCTCAACCATTTATATTATTTTTAGGAAAAAGAATTTTTTGCTTTTTCATCAGCTTATGTACCCAGCACTGTTCCACTGTCGATCGGATCTGGGCGATGAATTCACTCAAGGACCGTTTGAATGACTCAGAATATCTCAAAACTACCTGATGATATCCGCTGACCTTCTAGCAGGTGTAATAGGCATAACTAAATACATATCGAAACATTGAGTGACGAATAAACTTTTCAGCAGCTGATATTTTTCACTCAAAGGGGAGTTAATTTTAAGCAATTTTGCAGACAAGACAGTGTTCACTTTTATATATCATGCGATTTTATACAACTATTTTTCTTTTGGGGTATCAGGTATCAGAACGTCGGCTCCAGGGGCACGTTCAGGTGGGCACTGCGCGGTACCCACTGGTTGACATGACCAGTCAGCTAAATGAGCTACAAACGAGGGAGCGCGGTAGCGCATTGAGGCTGACGCCAGTAAGGTCTCAATTAGTGTTCTGGCAGGCACGACAAGGCTATGTGTATGGTATATTGCTATATTGCAATATTGTGAAGCGAGGGCTGGCAGTCTGACATTCTACTCTCTTAGTAGGGCCGGGTGACACCGACTCTAAACGGCGAGTGGGCTAATGGCTAGGCTGTCTTCCGTCCCATAAAACCGTGGCGGGCCTTGTAGCACGCTGCCCAATCCTGCCATCCAGTTTTGCCTACTGGGTGGGAGTAGGCTCAGATGCCATTTCCTGACTTGCGCTGATCTGGCTCTGAACACGCAAGTGTCAACCCTCGCATGGCCTCCCTGCTTGCCGCAAGGCAGGCATAGATAACCATGGGATCACTGTAGGCGACTACTCCAGTAGGCTTCGGCGGCTGCCGCAAGGGAGAGCGGAGTGACGGTTGCTGCAACTGGCAGTGCCGAAGAGTCTCCAGTGGTGGTGGTGATTAGCCCTGCTTGCGCGCCTGATGAGCCATTACCAGGGATACGGGTGGTGGCCGAGAAACTCGATGAGATCATCGAGTTCATAAGCGGTAAGCAGAACACCAACAAGGAGCTTAAACAGAGCCTGTTGGTGCTTCGGCATACTGTTCGAGTCGCAAGACAAGAACAGGACGCTTATATCAGGCGTGTAGCGACAGCAGAGAAGGTAGCCAAAGGTATCCAGACGAAGGCCCTCTCCTCCCCTAGCGGTGTTACTGCGGCGAAAGAGGCGACCGCCCTTACGGCCAGTGAGGGTAAGAAAACGCCAAACTCGAAGCGACCCAAACGCGCTACCATTAGAGAAAAACGTCGTCTAGATGGTGCACCGGACCCCGAAGAACGTGTGCCCAAGAAGGTGAAAGGCACTAAACAGGCACAAGTTGCTGAGCCACAAGCTGGCCCCAGCCAGCCATTGGTATCCGCCGAAGGGGATGCAAATCCTTGGCAGCTGGTAAGTAGGGTGTGGAAGTCGAACACCCCTCGACCTGCGAAGAAGGTGAGAGACAGAGGCGAGGCCTTGCTGGTGAAAACCGACAAGGACAAGTACGTCGATGTCCTCAAATCGCTGCGAGCGGCCGATAGCCTTTCGGCTCTGGGTCAGGATGTGCGCAGCGTCAGACGTACCAAGAACGATGAAATGATCTTGGTACTGAAGCGTGGCGCGCAATCCAGCGGTGTAGCTTACAAAAAGCTTGTCCAGGAGATCTTTGTGTGACGGCGCTCAGGTAAGGTCGTTGGGTGCGGAAGTGACCCTCCAGTGTAAGCAACTGGACGAGGTCACGACCGCGGAAGACGTCGTCTCTGCCGTCAAAGAGCAGAACACAGAGGTTGAGCGCTCCTCTGTACGTCTAAGAGAGGGATTCTTTGGAACGCAGGTAACCTGTCTCAGACTACCGGTGGCTGATGCCAAAAAGGTCACTGAGAAAGGGAAGCTGAAGATCGGCTGGTCAGTATGCCCAGTAAGCGTGCCCCAGCCACCTTCAGTGGACAGGTGCTACCGGTGCCTTAAGTCCGGGCACAAGTCTTGCAAGGATGTTAAAGATCGTTCAGTAATTTGCGTTCGATCATTTAGTAGTTCGTCAATAACACATTCCAGAAGCTGAATTTCAAAATATGTTGTATGGTAGACATCTAGTGCGAAGGTTTCTCTACAACTCTGCCTGAATTGTTTGAATTCCACTAGTAACGGAGTTATAGCTATAGTTTCAGTAACTTAAACTAAATGATAATAAAATTCCAATCATTTAGTTTGACTTACTGCAATGGGCTGCGAAATGGTGAGTTGACATCCGGGAAGGGGCGCCCAACATAGCTCTGGTCCTCACAAGTTCCAATACTCACGCTTCCACAGGTCTTCCAATGACAATTGACCGCCAGCTAAGGGTTGCGTACTTAGCTGGTAGTGTAGCCTGGGCACTGTTGTCCTGACATCAGCTAGAGTGAGAGGGTGCGTCTTGTGGGGTCTGCCTAGGATGTGGTGGGGTTCGACAGTGGGCTCTGTTGAACTTCTATAAAAAGCTGCATGTGTCCCCAAGCAGGCGCTATCAAAGCGACCGTGTGCCGCTCAAAGCGCACTAGCCTAGTCCTGGTGTTGGGTGGTACTTTAAACAAATTTGACCCGACTGACCGAGCGTCTGTTCACCAAGGAGGTGCGGCTCCAACAGCGTCTGTTCTGGCATCCAGCGGCTGAGTATGAAATGCTATTCCCCGGAAGCTATACCTAAGATGGCAGCCCCATCCCGGTGGATAGGGAACCTTGGGCCAACAACCTACTGTTCCCGAAACATCAATTTGTTCGAGAATCCGATAATGAAAGAATACGGACTGATTTTACGGCGACGACTCTTAGCGCGAAACAACGGACACGAATAGGAACATGGAACGTTTTAACCCTAGCCCAGCAGGGTAAATTGGCACAACTTGCCAATGAGGCACGCCGCATGAAGCTTGAGATCCTGGGACTGAGTGAAGTCCGTTGGCCAAACTTTGGAGAACACAGAACAGCCTTCTTGATGTACGGAATAAACGTAGTGCCGATATCGCATCTGATCATCACCTCCTCATCGGCGAAATACGCCTGCGCATTGCGCGGATTCGTCGGCAGAAGGAAAGGGTTGGACGACGATTCAACACACGCCGACTGGAAGATGCCACGGTGAAACGGTCCTTCGTTGAAGAACTGGAGACGCGTGCTGCAGATATTCCGGAAGGTGGCAGCGTGGAAGACCAATGGACCGCCATCAAGAATGCCTTCATCGCCACCAGCGAGAACAATCTGGGCGAACTACGCACCCAGAGAAAACAATGGAACACCGATGAGACCTGGAGGAAGATAGAGGAGCGAAGAGAAGCCAAAGCCGCGATAGAGCGATCGAAAACCAGAGGAGCCAAAGTCTTAGCCCGTCAACGATACGCGGCTCTTGAGAAGGAAGTAAAACGCTCATGTCGACGGGACAAGCGAGCGTGGGCAGACTCTCTGGCCGACGAAGGAGAGAGAGCCGCCGCAACCGGGGACATTCGCCTCCTCTACGATATCTCACGACGCTTAAGCGGGACGAAGATGAATGCAATGATGCCTGTGAAAGACGCGAATGATCAGTTATTGACCGACCCAACTGACCAGCTGAAACGCTGGTTCGAGCACTTCGAACAACTTTTTCAAGTGCCAGCCAGGCCATCACCACCTCGGCATGATCTGCCTAGGATCCGACGTATAACACGCATCAATACCGAAGCTCCATCGCTAGAGATTCAAACAGCCATCCAAAGCATGAAATCGAATAAAGCCCCAGGGGTCGACCGCATATCAGCCGAGATGCTCAAAGCTGACCCCATGACATCCGCTCAACTACTGCATCGTTTATTTCGTAATATCTGGGACACCGCAACTTTCCCGGTCGACTGGATGCAAGGTATCTTAGTGAAGGTGCCCAAAAAGGGTGACCTGACTGTATGCGATAACTGGCGAGGCAATATGTTGCTGTGTACCGTTCTCAAAGTTCTGTGCAAAATTATCCTAGCCCGGATTCAGGAGAAGATCGATGCGACTCTCCGGCGGCAGCAAGCCGGATTCCGTGCCGGAAGATCCTGTGTGGACCATATTGTCACGCTCCGCATCATTCTGGAGCAGGTCAACGAATTCCAAGAGTCCCTTTACTTGGTATTCATTGACTACGAAAAAGCTTTCGACCGTCTCAATCACGAGAATATGTGGGGCCCCCTGAGACGCAAGGGAGTTCACGAGGCCTTCTCGTGTAGAGTGCTGCACAATGGGGTCTTGTTCGACCCTATCCGGGTCGTAGCTGGTGTGAGGCAAGGATGTATTCTATCACCGTTACTGTTCCTCATCGTAATCGACGAGATTCTGGTAGATGCGATTGACCGTGAACCAAACCGCGGGCTGTTATGGCAGCATATAACCATGGAGCACCTAAATGACTTCGAATTGGCTGATGATGTTGCACTCCTCGCACAACGGCGCTCTGATATGCAGAGTAAGCTCAACGACCTTGCCGAGCGCTTCTCTTCGGCAGGTTTAGTCATCAACGTCAACAAAACCAAATCGTTGGATGTAAACACGGTGACTCCTTCCAGTTTCACAGTAGCCGGGCAACCAGTGGAGAATGTTGAAAGCTTCCAATATCTTGGTAGCCAAATGGCGTCAGACGGCGGCACCAAGATCGACATAGGCGCACGGATCAAGAAAGCAAGGGCTGCCTTTGCCAGTTAAAGAAATATCTGGAAAAACAGGCAGATAAGTGAACGCACCAAAATACGAATTTTCAACTCTAACGTGAAATCTGTGCTGTTATACGCTAGCGAAACATGGTGTGTATCAGTGGAGAACACTCAACGGCTGCAGATGTTCATTAACAGATGCCTGCGGTATATAATTCGGGCCTGGTGGCCTCACAACTGGATCTCAAACAACGAGCTCCATCGTCGTTGTCACCAGAGACCGATAGCAACAGAAATTCGAGATCGGAAGTGGGGCTGGGTCGCCCACGCCTTTCGAAGAGGCTCAAACGAAATCTGTAAAAAGCAACAGAATGGAAGCTAGCTGGACATCGCAGCAGAGGCAGACTTAGAGGCTGATAGCGGCGAAGCCTCAATAAAGAAATAAAAGAAGTCGACCAAAATCTAACCTGGCAACAGGTTAAAGCGATAGCCGGGCAACGCTCAGGATGGAGATCTTTCAAGTCGGCCCTTTGCACCACCGGAGGTGTACAGGATCCATAAGTAAGTAAGTTACTGCAACTAGCGCTCTAACTCCGTTAATAGCTGAATTTTAATAATGAGCCAGCCCTACAATCAGCCTTCCTCAAGGTTAAACGTAGAACACAACGAGCCCGCACCGAGGAGGAAAGAGCGGTCCGCCGTGAAGTGTTTCGAGCTGCGAGACTGGCCCTTAACAAGGCCATTAAGAGCAGCAAGAGAGCGTGCTTCGACAACCTGTGCGAGGGTGCCAACACGAATCCGTGGGGTGACGCCTATAGGATCGTTATGGCCAAGACCAAAGGGGGCTCTTCACCCCCCGAACGGTCACCGGATCGGTTGGCGAGGATTATCGAAGTACTCTTCGCGTCCCGAGCCACAGGTCCATGGCCTCCTCCTGCGTTGCAAGGCGCTGGGAGTGTGGCCGAAATGGTGGCTCCGGTGACGAACGAAGAGTTACTCGCAGTGGCTAATTCCCTTGCGATGAACAAAGCTCCAGGGCCTGATGGAGTCCCAAACAGTGCACTCAAGGCAGCGATCATAGCGAACCCGAACATGTTCAGGCTAGCTATGCAGAGATTCCTAGATGAGTGTCGTTTCCCTGAGAGATGGAAAAGGCAGAAGTTGGTACTGCTGCCGAAGGCCGGGAAGCCTCCGGGCGACCCATCGGCGTACAGACCAATTTGCCTGATCGACACGACGGGTAAACTGCTCGAGAGGATCATCCTCAACAGGCTCACCCCGTACGCAGAGGGTACGGATGGCCTGTCGAGCAACCAGTTTGGTTTTCGGAAGGGTAAGTCCACGGTGGACGCTATCAACTCAGTGCTAAAGACTGCAGAGGTAGCGATCCAACGGAAAAGGCGAGGAATTCGATACTGTGCGTTGGTGACACTGGACGTGAAGAACGCATTCAATAGCGCAAGCTGGGATGCCATCGCGCTTTCGTTACACTGGCTTAGCCTGCCGGTGGGACTGTACCGGATCTTGGAAAGCTACTTCCAGACCGCTGCCGGTCAGAAAAGTGTTCATATTACCGCAGGAGTCCTGCAAGGGTCAATGACGGGGTTCTGTAGCTAAAGTTCCTTCCTGATGTGAAGATCGTCGGCTTTGCTGACGATGTAACCCTAGAGGTCTTCGGGGAGTCAACCCCCGAAGTAGAACTAACCGCAGAACACGCGATCAGCACTGTGGCGGACTGGATGGGTGCGAGAGGCCTTGAGCTCGCTCAACATAAGACGGAGGTGGTTATCGTCAGTAACCGTAAATCGGCACAACATGCAGTTGTTCACGTGGGAGACGTCGCGAACACTTCAAAGCGGAGTCTGAAAATTCTTGGGGTCATCATAGACGATAGGTAGCCATGTCGAATATGCGTGCAAGAAGGCTTCGACTGCTGTGGCGGCATTATCGAGGATGACCTCGAGGTCACTATGACTACTATGACTATGGTTCCTATGACTACTGATACCCCGCGGCGTGGCAGAGGAGAGTGGGTCAGTCAGGTCCAAGTCAATCTCACATGGTATGAAAGGAATGAGCACACAAATCAGTGTCACATGGTATGAGCGAGGTAAGCACCCAAGTCAGACTCACATGGTATGTCAGAAGTGGGAACCTAAGTAAAATGTCCAATAAGGGATGCCAGAGTGAGAGTTAGGTCGAATTACTAGAGTAGTATGTGTTAGCGCGAACTAAATGAAAGAGGTGAGCATCGAAGTCAGACCCACATGGTATGATAGAGGTGAACATACAAGTCAGACTCACATGGAGCGTTAGCGCGAGTGCAAGCATGGAGTGCATGAGCGTGTATCAGGTGGTTGGGTGAGCACACAAGTCAGACTCACACGGTACGATAGGGGTGAGCATACAAGTCAGACTCACATGGTAAGACAGCGGTGAGCACACAAGTCAGACTCACAGGGAATGACAGAGCATGTAGGGTGTGTTAGAGGGTGCGATAGAGCGAGCACCCAAGTAAGACTCGCATGGGACGGGTGCCTGTGTAAGCGAGAATGAGCGAGTACGTTAAAGTACTGCCATCCCCCAGAAGTAGTACTGGGAGGTAGTTCCTGGGGGAAACGATGGCGAAGCCCAAGAAAGTTTAGTCGGTATTACCGGTACGGTCGAGTCGGACACTCCAGTACACTTCCGTGTGGTAGTTTGGCAACTACAATGCACGTGTTCTGGGTTAGTGTGTAAATGCATGGTGGTAGGTCATTTGGCATAAAGTCATTTGTCATAAGGCCGTTTGGCATAAAGGTCGTTTGGCATAATAGTTGTGTAATCATCAATTTCGAAACTTAAGCATAATGTGTTCAATTATGTATAATGATTGTCAATTTAACATTATAAGAGAGATGTTTTTTCGAATTAAAGTTCAGATTCTATCAAATCACTGCTTGAAAGTACTCTGATAGACTTTTTATTATCTGCCTATTTCACATAAAATCTTTTTATCTCTGGGTCAGCAACAAGATCGTCGTTGACTAAAACAAACTACAAAATATGGAGAGTCAAATAGCAAAATTGTAAGTGCTCAAGAGCAAAAACAATTTTACACAAAAAAAGGCAATAAAAAGAAAATGAAGTTATTTCTGGATGACATATATTCATCTCTTTAAAAGCATACTTTGTCGTTCATAAGTCTAAAAAGTATATGCTTCTTCTTTCAAATAATGCATTTGTCAGGCATAACACAAGGGAGAATATGTATGGTTCTTATTCTCAATGTATGCAATATTCAGTTCGAGGAGAGGGAAGATATAGTTCCTTCTTTTAAAGGGTGCATTTTCTTGGCGAAGGCAAGGGAAAATTCATTCATTTGTCTAATTAAGGCATTTGCTCGGGTTTAAGGCAAAGGAGGATATGATCCCTTCTTTCAAAGGATGCGTCTTCCCGACAGTTACATCAGAGAAGATATGGTTAGATGATATGGTTCCTTCCTGCATTTCAAGCATTTACCCGGTTAGAGGCAAGGGAAGATGAGATTCCTTCATTCAGTGGATGCATTTGCTCAGCAAAAGGTAAGAGACGAAATTGTTCCTTTATTTAATTCAGGCGTTTGTTCGGTTTAAGGCAAAGGAATATATGACCCCTTCACTCAGAAATGCATTCGCCCGGCAGAAATCAAGAGAGGAACTGGTGACTCCACTCATGTACCCCGAATGCAATTACCTCGAAGGCAACCACCCCAATGGGACAGTACCCCGAAAGCCATTACCCCGAAAATCCAAGAGCCCAAATACATTTCGAATCTGTAATTTTCTACTTACTATTACTATTTTGAACACCCACAGATACCGATGAATCGTAAAATGACAATCTTTGAAAAGAATTTGTTTAGAATAAAATTATATACTACTTATAGTCACTTAGAGAAACGCAATAAAGCATCTGTTTAATAAACATGTTTGACTAAAACTATCATTCTACGCCATTATTATCTGGAAAAGTTCTATCCTACCAAATGGTGTATGTGGAAATAATATCTCTTTAAATGAACGCATTTGTCCAGTATAAGGCAAACAGAGGAGGTAATGCCTTTTTTTAAATGAACGCATTTGCCCGGTTTAAGGCGAACGGAGATGATCTTCTTCTTCTTCTTCTCCAATGACATAACATCCCCACTGGGACATTGCTGCCTCGCAGCTTAGTGTTCATTAAGCACTTCCACAGTTATTCACTGCGAGGTTTCTAAGCCAAGTTACATTTCTGCATTCGTAAATCATGATGATACTTTTATGCCCAGGGAAGTCGAGACAATTTCCTAACCGAAAATTGCCTAGACCGGCACCGGGAATCGTACCTAGCCACCATCAGCATAGTCTTCCTTTGTAGCCACGCATCTTACCGCACGGTTAGGGAGGGCCCTGGAGATGATAATGCCTTCTTTTAAATGAACGCATTTGTCCAATATAAGCCAAACAGAAGATAATGGTTTGAGGCGAACACAGGTGATAATGCCATCTTTAGATGAACGCATTTGCCCGATATAAGGCGAACAGAGTTGATAATGCCTTCTTTTAAAGAACGTATTTGCCCGGTATAAAGCGAACATAGGAAATAACACCTTCTTTAAATGAAAGCGTTGGCCCGCTTTAAGACGGACGGAGTTGATAATGTCTTCTTTTATTGAACGCAAATACGCCTGATATAAAGCGAACAGAGTTGATAACGCTTTCTTCAAATGAAGCTCCTGTCTGTATGATTTATTTTCGAAGACGGTGTGTAATAAATCTATATCTATATCTATATTCTATATATACATACATAAAAATGAAATTCTGTCTGTATGAACCTTATAGACTCGAAAACCGATCGGTGTGAAAATTTGTATGCAGAGGTTTTTGGGGCCGGGGAAGGTTCTTAAGATGGTTTGAGACCCCTCCCCGCTTTGGTAAGGGGGCTCCCATACAAATGCTAGATAGCCCAAAGCACCATTAATTTGGCTCTCTGTACAATTTCGCAAGTTCTGGTCTATCACGGAGTAGCAACTACGAATTGTAGGTCATAATGTTCATGCTTATGCTCACTCGAAAAAAACACATTGTTGCTCAAAGTGTTCTGATCATACGGTTGAAGATAAGTGGAAACCCTGTTGATGAATTCTATTAACTGCTTGTGGTTATCAAATCTCATGCTGATGTATTCCTCACTCCGCCCATCGTTTGATAACTTTGTTTATAATCTATGTACATAAAAATGAATTTCTGTCTGTCTGAACTTTATAGAGTCCGAAACTACTGAACCGATCGGCGTGAAAATTTGTATGCAGAGGTTTTGGGGCCGGGGAAGTTTCTTAGAAGGTTCCAGACCCCTCCCTCCCTTGGAAAGGGGGGTGTTTAGTTGTACAACTCCACAAATTTCTATTCGCTACCCCCTCAACCGAGCACCACGACAGGCGACTTACGAATAGCGTGGAAGGCGGCGTGAAATACACTTTTAAGTGAATAAAATAAGAAACAAGATAGCCATTGCGATAGCCGATCAGGGACCAATAATTTGTTATTACAGTCAAACCTCCATGAGTCGATGTTCTATGACTCGATATCGACTCATGGAAGCAAATTATTCCATATCAAAAAATATTTTCTGGGTTACTGTGATGGTCCCTCCAAAGAGCTTTCCAAAGATTTCCTATTCCACATCTCGATATTTCCATGAGTCGATGGTCCCTTCAATATCGACTCATGGAGGTTTGACTGTATATTAAGTTAATAAATGTAGTAAATGTTGTGTAAAAATTGTAAATAAAGTGTTAGAATGTCTAGTGTAATGTAAATAAAAGTGTTGTAAAATAAACTGTAATGTGTCGTGTTGTGCAATAAAAATACGAGTTTTCAAACCCCATCCGATCGGAAAAAAACCCACCAAACCGTTACCCAGCGGTAGATCCAAGAAAGGATAAATATAGTCCACCAGAATATCCACCCGTAGAGGGAGAACCACTCCAAGGTTCAACATTTTGGTCCAACGAGCCGGATGACTAAAGGCCAGCATTCATCCAAACTGCAAAATCCGGAGCAAACCCGTCCAAGCAAGCGCCATTGAGAGCGGTGGCGAAGAGGTAAAATTGCGCCATCACGACACAGTCTTCTTTGATCGCCATTCGACGGCCATCAATTACCACCGAGTTCAACACCACATTCACCGTACGCTGTGCGAAATCATCCCGCGCTGGATTAGTACCAACAAGTGGTCCCATAGGTGGGTACACATTAGTATTATGTCCAGCCGAAGCAATAAATCACGACACTGCTAACACTGAATTAATTTCCCGCACGAGCACTACACACAACACCACTATCGATTCGATTGCCTGGCGGCGATCCGGAAGGATAAAGTTCCTTTGCAACCACTATCACCAAAGGAAGGATAAGGATCCGTTGGAAGCACTATCACCAAATAATTCCAAGAACAACACTTCACCAAACGGGCAACTAGCCCTGGTTCGTCCAGGTAATTAATTACACGAATATATGTCCAGCCTTGGCTAGGTTTCACGGACAATCTTCACATCCACTATTTTTATTTCCAAATCACTGCACTGAGGAGGAATCAAAACGGAGAGGAATCAAAACAAACTACTGCTATCGCTGCGATAATTCATCACGAACAGCAGTATAGCAGCCTATCTGCGTCGTTGGAAACCATCCACAAGCCTGCCGCAGTGCGACGTTCGTTCGTTTCGATCAGCTGTTTGCTCTGTGTGTTTACAACGCTAAAGGTCGTAATCGACTAAAACTCACCCGTGTAAAAAAAGAACCGGGTGTATTGCGCTGTTCAACTACCGTCGGCATCCAAGCGATCATCACCAGGACGTTAACGAATTCCTATTGGATTTGCGTTATCCCATCCACATTCACATCATCATCCTGATGGTGATGGACTCGGACTCATCACGTCCGAGTGTCGATGTATGGTACAGCATCACTGGTCATCAATCAACTTTATTAGTTGTCCAGGTTAGTGAAATAGAACACTTATCGCACTATAGTATATGACCAGTCGATGCTAGACGTTTTGGATATTACATTTGCCATTTTTCATCCTCTTTTGAACACGGATGATGCATGATTCATGTTACATACGCACTGGCAGATCGATTGGAAAATTTCAATTTTGTGGGACGTGTTAATGAGGCCGACCGAAGCATTCGTGCACGTTCTACACATTGAGGAGGAATAGTTGTGATTACCGTGAATAGCCGGCACTCTGTTATTTGGAAATTAGTACCATAAATTGGTCTGTCAGGTCAGTTTAAGACAGTATATGCCTTGCCGAGGCGTAGGATCCTATTGTTTACTACATAAACGTTTTTTCTCACTACGATTCTGGTGCGGACAACTTTTGAACGAGATTGCATGCGCGTGAACCGAGCCACCCGTTTATTGATTGCAGCCGTACATACTTGTAGAGTGGTGCAGATATTTTTTGTGAAGGTCAGCCGAAGCTAGACGGGAATACGGAAAACTACAACTGTTTTTATTTTAATCGTTTCCTGGAATACACCTGCCGCAAGATGCCACCGAAGACGACCACGACGAAGAAGGAGCAAACTTTACGATCGTTGCAGACGCGACTCAACTCTTACCTGTACATGTTTGAGGATATTCTCAAGTTTTCCCAGTCCATGGATGATCAAACCACAGCAATTCAGGTGTCAATCAGGGTTGATAAGTTAGAGGAGCTATGGGAAACGATTAGTGAGGCTATAATCGAGGTAGAATCGCATGACGATTACAGTGAAGAGGAAGAGGAAGAGGAATGTAGTAAAATTAGGGCAAAGTTTGTGCAGCGGTATTTTTTGGTGAAGACGTCATTATTGGAGAAGGCTAAGGAGCTGGAAGATGCCACATTGAACCAGTCGCGTGCTTTGGATGCATCGCAGTCGCAGCCTACGTTGGAACATGTTCGCCTTCCACAAATTCAGCTACAAACCTTCAGTGGCAATATCGACGAGTGGCTGAGTTTCCGGGATTTGTACACCTCGTTGATCCACTGGAAGGCCGATCTTCCGGACGTCGAGAAATTCCATTATTTGAAGGGATGTCTCACAGGTGAAGCCAGGGCTCTCATAGATCCGTTGTCCATCACTAAGGCGAACTATCAGGTGGCGTGGGACACCTTGACGAAACGGTACAACGACAGCAAGCTGCTTAGGCGTCGGCAAGTCCAAGCTTTGACCAAACTACCAGTGTTGGCTAAGGAGTCAGCCTCGGAGCTTCAGTCCTTGCTGGAAGGCTTTGAGCGGATCGTCCAAAACTTGGATCAGCTTATTCAACCCCAGGACTACAAGGATTTGTTGTTGCTGGATATCCTAGGATCCCGCCTAGACCCGGTCACACGTCGAGCATGGGAAGAGTATTCGGCTTCCAAGGAACAGGATTCTATTAAGGATCTAACGGAGTTCCTTCAAAAACGGGTTCGAGTGCTAGGTTTGCTACCTTCGAAACCTGCTGATCTCAAGGGAGAGTCGGCTGGCATGTCGAATAAGAAGTTCGTAGTTCCACGAACAAGTTATAGCGCGGTTCAAACATCTGGTTATCGATGCGTGGCTTGTTCAGAACCCCATCCGCTGTATCAATGTCCAACATTCCAGGGTCTCTCTGTGTCAGGTCGAGAAAAACTGCTTCGCAATCATTCGCTGTGCCGTAATTGCTTTCGTTGTGGACATCAAGCTTCCGAGTGCGTCTCTCAGTTCGTTTGCAGGAAATTCAATTCGAAGTATCATACAATGATTTGTTTTCGATCGGACAGGGCCGATGCAACTGAAGATAGCCCACCGCATTCTCCGGTACATGCTGAATCAAAAACCGCAAGTACGGCGCAGCGAAATACCAGTCCAAGTACCTCCGCAGTCCGAGAATCCGTCTCATCCAATACGGCGCTCCAACGTTCTTCGTCAGTGCTGCTAGCTACAGCAGTGGTTTAAGTGGAAGATGATACAGGTATCCGTTTCCCTGCCCGGGCCTTGCTGGACTCTGGGTCCGAATGCAACTTCATGACCGAGAAGTTGTGCCAACGTTTAAACATCCAGCGAAGGCGTTCGGATGTATCCGTCCTGGGTATAGGACAGTCTAATACGCGGATCAAACACAAAGCTGTGGCAACGATCAAATCACGAGTTTCCGAGTTTTCTCGTGAAATGGAATTCCTCGTTCTGCCAAAGGTTACGGCAGATCTTCCAACGACAAACATCCAAGGGGCATGCTGGGAGCTTCAGCAAGGCGTGCAGCTGGCGGATCCAGCATTTTTCAATTCCAAGGCGGTGGACTTGGTCCTCGGAATCCAGCATTTCTTCGCGTTCTTCAAGACCGGCAATGAAATGGATCTGGGGAACGGTCTTCCCACGTTAACGGAATCAGTATTCGGCTGGGTGGTGTCCGGTCAGTTGATTACTGATCGTCCAAATTCGAAAGTTTCTAGCAACATGGCAGTTACTGGAGCAGAGTGCGGGGCGCACTGCAGTAGGGTTTTCCTTTTTTTTTAAACTGGTTTATTTAATAGGCTCAGGCGCTTTATAAAAAAAACTTCACGGAGCCGATATTTCTTTCATATTGTTACATGGTAAAACATAAAAAAATCATTTATTTTTTACTTTTGCGAGAGCTTTTCCTTGGGAGATGATGCTCCGTCGATCCAGATTTAGCAAATTGTGCCCGACGCTGGCTCGCCACTAACTTCCGAGTTTGTTCCTGCATAGCAGCGTTGAATTCGGTTACCAACTGGGTAGCATTCGGAATACCGCATGTACGATAAATAGCCTCGTCATCGATTCTCGCATGTTGTTGTTCCGGTGTCTGATTTTCCAGGTCCAGTTCAGGCTCCTCCTCGAGTATTTCTTCTTCCACGCATTCAATAATTTCATCAACTATTGGATCCGGCTTCTGATGTTGATCCAGGTTTCTAACTATTCCTGCATATGATTTCTGCTGACTCCG